>NW_028263370.1:14276239-14594509 GCF_051168715.1 Poecilia mexicana | reverse complement strand
ATGCATGCTCAGCAGTGGCATGAGCCGGGCGCTGTTGTGTGCTGATGAAGAGGACGGGGAATGGATTGCTTGGCAGAGGGAGAGTGGGCAGGATTCACCATGCCAGCTCTTAATTATTTTAATTGGAGTCATTAGCTAAGTGAGCTTGAGAGACATCACCTGCATGGCATGCAGGACCGCACCTGCCATAGTGACATGGCTATTATCATCACCACCCAGCAGAGATTTTAGTTATAGCTTGCTACTTAACGTTAATGTTGCCATATTTAGGCTACAAGCACAACTAACAGTCACATGGACAACACAAACAGATACAAAGATGTGCAAATAAGCATGTATTAACAGCTCAAACAAAAATGTTTACATATGGTATATAAAAATGCACATCCTTCCCAATTTACGGTTGGTCAGGGTTACCCAAAATATTTCTGTTAGCTAAACAGCACAATAAGATGAGAGAATGTTTTGTTCTCGGGTCAAAATGACCCGAGGACAACAGGAGGGTTAAGGGCTTCCTCAATAGAGCATTTAACTTTGTGTAAATTCAAAAGTTTACATACTTAGCATTGCATATAATTGCCTTCGAAACTGCATGGCTTGGCTCCAGTCTTGGTCCATTCCACCAAACAAAACTGGTGTAACTGAATCAGGGTTGTTTTTCTGACTTGCTCACACACAAGTTTTCAGGACTGCCCTCGTATTTTATGGGACTAAAACCAGGGCTTTGCAACGGCCAGTCAAAAACATTGTCTTTGTCGTCTTTAGGCTATTTTGAAATTAATTTGGCAGTGGTTACAGTGTCACTTTGAAAAAGGGATAGTGTTATCAGGCTTATAAGTTATCCTTAATGACCAGTAGATCTTGTAGTCTATGTAGGTCTCTCTTATCAGTTTGAGCACATATCTTCATGTTCTGCATGTTCTGTTACTTGGAGACAGAAGCTCTTCACTGAAGGGAAACATTTTCAACTCAACATTAGATTTCACTTTGAACACACAATCTGTGAATGGGCAATTATGCCCATTAATTATTGCATCTCTTATGCTGTCAGTTTTACCGCTCTAACTTTTTTCTGTTCACCAGTCCTTGTTGATTCCAATCTAAATTATTTTTCATGGAATTCTGTTTTCTGTCTCTTGTATTTTTTCAGAATGAATAAAATTAAACTGTATCAATCTGCTGAATGAACTAGGAAATAAAATTGACTCATAGGATCTCCTTGCTAGTGCACCGACTCTGATGGGTTCCTGCATACATACGCATAATTCTTATTGTGTATCTACTGCCTTCAGTTTTGGTTTAGTCAAGCTGGTAGTGACACATCATCAAACATTCAACTAATATGAATGCAAAAAGTATTGGAGACTACATATTTGGTCATTTTTCGTTAAACCTCTGGTGACATCATTGTGATGCTAACTGCAACAGGGTTTTTACCCAGTGAGAAACTTTGATGTAGATAGTGCTATACCTATCTTTGTTCCCCCAGCACCCAGCAGACAGCCTGGCAGGTGGGCTGGCAGCCAGGCAGAATGGCAGTAGGCTGGCAGGCTTAGCCCCGGGGCACCATCTCTAGCAGAGCCAACTCTGACCAGCTGGTCCAGGCTAACACTGCACAGCGAGTATGTACCACCAAATCAGAGGGGAGGTAGATGTTAGCCATGGAACAGACAACCCCACACCAAGAGCCTGACACCTACAGCAGAAGACCTGTCCTGGTGGGATTTAGGTGAGAACACGGTGTCTTGCTTGTGATTTGACAGTTTCTTTTTAGTGATGCTTACAATTATCTATTCTGGCAGCATCCTGTTTGCTCTCCAAGGCTGATGTAAGACCTGCAGTCCAGTCTGGTCCACAGTATCATAACTCTGTATGAGCTCCAGGAAGCTGAGGAAAGGATAGAGGGCCTTACCCTTCAAACATCGCTCAGCTGGTTGGTTAGCTTAGACGTGTTTAGACAACTGAATCATAGATCTTAACACAGATGAACAGGCGGCAAGTTGTAGGGCGTCTTTAGAACCAAGATGTCCTGCTGTGATGAACCATGTCATTTTAGTTTGCACCCATGAATGCATAAAAAGCATTTATCAAAGCAAAACTTTCACATATTAAGCCAAAATATGTTATACCCCTCGATGCACCTTGATGGAAGTGATCTTATTCAAGTGGTCCCATCCCACGCATCTCTCAGCCATCTCCACATCTGACGGTTAAAAGGCTTACACACACACAGTGAAAGAGCAGGCAGCTCATTGTGCGTCTTAAAGCGCTAACTAGGCCACTTAGCACCCTGTGACGCTGATCTGATCCCCGAGGCGCTGAACTTGGCAGCGGGCCCTCCTTCTTTTGCTCCTTCCTCTCCCCTCGCCATGGGAACCAGGCCATCCTTAATGACACAGGAGCGCTCTGCCGGATCCCACAATGTGAAGGGGGCTAACATCTGTCTTGCTAAGTGGCGTACTCTCTTGTGCACCTTGTTTGTTCAATCAGCAACCATCCTCTCCAGCCTCCTTCCTGTGCTCCGGCAATTACTGCCTTTTCGCCCCCAAGAAGAAAAAAAATCAACAATGAAAAAACATAATAAAGATCGCATCAGAAGTCAACCCAATATTGTCTTCTTTGCGTCATCGTTGCAGACAAGTTCGCTAGAGGGGGATTGCTAATTCAGTTCTCTGTTACGGACATATTACTCACAGCCCTGTCACTGTGAGAAATTTGGCCTGAGGGGGGAAAAAATCCCTTCAGTCTCTCGTCCCTCTGCATGTTTAGAAGACATACAAGTGCCTGATTAAAAGAGGCCTCTAATTCTTCACCGTTAAGACCTGGGCAAATATTTGCCCCATCAATCTTGGAAAATATAGCCATCAACCCGAGATGGTAATCACATGCTAATGGAATCTGCAGGTCTCAATGTGAGCCCCCTGTAGCGTACTGAACGCTTTCACTTTCTCAGAAAACCCACGTGAATGCAAATGGCCATCCAAAGCAGGCATTTTGACAGTGTGCCAAGGTAACGTAAAGAGCCTCCTTCTTTATGCTCCTCTGGGAATGTATGTTGGGATGTGTGGGATGAGTTCACTTTACCAGACCCAGGTGCCAGGATATAAATGAATAATAGGTTTTATGGGCCTTAACTGAAAAAAAGAAAAAAAAAAAAAAGCTCATGCACATATAATCACACATGCGTGCCTGCTCAAGTGCATCTGTGGTGAAGGATGTTCAAATTCCCACAACCACTCTGAAAAGACATCGAGCATGAGAATAGGTGGTGCCTATACATAATTCAGGAGTCCATGCTGAAACAATTATGTTTGCTTACCGCTAAGTACCCATGCTCAATAGCTCGTTTGCTCTCCAGTCTGGTGCTTTCAGATGTAAGTGCAGTGTGCAAAAAAGTCGGTGGAACATGGCTTTTTAATAAAATATAGGAGCCAACACTTGAATGCTTGAATATGAGAGTGAAGCGGCGGGGGGTAGAGGGAACAAAAACAACAAATACTCTTTGTGTTTTCACTCCCATGCAAAATAAATTGAACTTGTAAACCTAACAGCGGTGGGAGGAAACCAATTAGCAAGGCCAAGCAAGAGGTAAGTGGATGAAGAAGACATTTTAATTACATCATTACAGATCACATTATTTCAGTTTAGAGTAATCTAAACACACTTTTATAGTGCAGTGTGAAATAGACGTGGACTGATTACCAGTCCAGTCAAGACTGAGTTTATGCCCTCTCCTTGACGATGTAGGTTTAAATTTATTTTCTTTCAACCAAGTAGGTTGTTTGTGTTTTAAGATGAGACAGGCATTAAAAGACAATAACACAAGTAACATTTTTAAACCAAAAAAATATATCATGTTTAAGATGTTTTATGTAATTTGTTAAAATCTCTGGGAAAGCCTTTATTTCCACCAAAAGCAATTAAACCTTTACAATATACCTTCTGGTATTTGACCAGTAAGTGATGGACCTCAAGTCTGTCACCCTAATCCTTTGCTCCTTCCACAGATTATCCATCAGATTTAAGCTAGGACTCAGGCTCAGCTTCAGCTAAAAGAATTTATATATATATATATATATATATATATATATATATATATATATATCTCAGTGACGTGCGGTGAGATTCATTGCTGGTGAGGCGCTGACTTATGACTTAGACACCACACATGTTATTGGACGTACGGACATTTCGCGCAAGCATACAACGCTGGAAGGCAAAAAGACTAATCTTTTACATGTCATCCATAGCCGCGTTAACTCAGTGAAACTTAGAAATGTAGGTATTGATTTCGTGCTATGATCCACAGCGAAGTGATCTGTATTCGCCAAGCTACGCAGATTCGTTGCCATAGCAACTGACAACAATGCTACTCCATGTTTTAGGATTTAACACCAAAAAACAGTCAAGAATTTTGCGCACAGAACAGAACATTCAGTCTGTTGTTGTAGTACGTTTTAGGCTTAATGTTTAATTAATAAATAATTGTTGTGGTAGACTAGCTACCGCTTCTACTTTACTGAATTATTTAGACATACAAACTGTAGCCCACAAAACGCACATTTCATTAAAAAAAACATCTTATTGCTGTCTTACCTTTATGTATCAATGAAATCCATGCACCGCTAATTCTGCACAAAAATATCCGTTCATCCAAAGCCAAGTCTATCCTCGGCATGTCTTTTCTACTCCGTTTGAGAATCATCAAACTGTCTCGAAGCAAAACCTTCAGCTCCGGTGTTGGTCTTCATTTAGTTATAATCTCCTGCTTCAACTGAAAATCCACTTTAGAAAACTGTTTAAGTGTAGAAATGTAGTCTTTCATGTTGACGTCGGAAGAGAAGAGAAAACAAATATATAACGCTGTACTTTACTTATTTACTGTATGGCTAGCTCCATGGCTAGCTCACTGTGTCTTACTCTGCAGTTGTGCAGTCACAATGTCTGGGATCATGAGCGCCCCCTGTCATGAGGCAAGAGAACTGCCTGCCTCCCCTGGAGTCTGTTTTCTGCCGTTTCTGATCGCTCCTCCGCACACAAAACACGATACAAACACAGTTAGTGACAAAAAACACACTGTACATTATATACATAAGCGAAATTATGGAAAATCAGTCGATATATTAAATGTTTTTTAGCCATTTTATTGCTGGCG
The DNA here is from genome assembly GCF_051168715.1 of Poecilia mexicana. Classification (NCBI taxonomy): domain Eukaryota; kingdom Metazoa; phylum Chordata; class Actinopteri; order Cyprinodontiformes; family Poeciliidae; genus Poecilia; species Poecilia mexicana. The sequence goes on along the minus strand of NW_028263370.1, from coordinate 14,589,354 downwards.
TACAGACAGGACGAACATGCTCTCATAGAATGGCAGCCAGTGCAGTTAGCGAGAGGTTGCGCAATCCCAGGTGAGGCTCAGCTCGCTGCTGCCTCACCGGCTTCGTTTCTGAGCATTTGAATGGGAAAATGCGAAAATCCAGCGATTTTGAAGAAAAAAAAAAATCATCAGAATTGGTTAAGCTAAGTAAAAAATAGGTACTTTATAGTACAAACCACAGGGTGAAAATAGCAATATAAATGGTTTTATTATTATGTTATTTTTCCATGACAAGTGAGGCTCTGCCTCACCTGCCTCCACGTCATATATATATATATATATATATATATATATATATATATATATATATATATATATATATATATATATATATATATATATATATATATGACTATATATAGTCCCTTTTTAAAACAAAAATACGGAATCCAGCAAAATTATGAAACAATGTTGCGATAACTTACAGAAAACATATTTAAGAAGGCAAGGAATGTCCAAATAATTCTATCTTCTAACGGGGTTAAGTATAGTTAATTGATTACGATTAAAATAAAGTAACATTTGGATTAGCCAAAGTACTTTTGTGCTTAATTTCTTCTGTTTTTAGGTTCAATTTTACTCATAAAAATGATCAAAAATCTATTTAAAGATCTTAATTTACTCTGGCACTCTGGATATACCCCAAATCCAGTAGAGGGAATCAACAATGTGACCCCGACAAAGTGTGGTCACACTTGTTTGGTTTATTTGTGATTTTAGTTTAGGACGTGAACCTGTCTTGAACTTTTTGGAGCAATGTCATGCAGTAGCACAATTGCACCGCTAGATGGCACAAGTGGGACAGACGGTGCATCGATTCTGTCTCGATAAAAGACAGAATCGCTCCCCTCCAATCAGATTAGTAGCTCTTGGTTAGCTGCTCAGGGGATTTCCTCAGATGGTTTTTAAATAATGCGTATGTTTAAGATAGCTGTCTGTAATGTGCATAAATTTACAATGTAAAAGTTCTTGATATAACAATAAGCTGACATTACTAACTATTACGAGTGTGATTGATCACAATAATTAGACAAAGTTGTATGATTACTTTATGAATACAACCTGGAATAATTTCAGATGACAACATCGTCTCCCATTGTTCTCTCATTTCTCCGTATGTGTAATTGAGATGTTTTATATATGTATTTTTTGGTAATACATTATTTAGGTAAGAAAGACCCAATAAGAACTAGTGTCTCATTTACACAGGTGTCCTGGCCAAAATGACAACAGGTCAAAGCAACAATACATTTCATACATTATTAAATGTCACAAAAGAACTAACTGTAAGAGGAGTCAAATAAAAAAATATATATATGTGACAGTGGTTTGAATGGTCCACACACAACATCCAAAGCAAAAAAAGTACAACATACTATAATGATGGAAACAGCTGCATAATGTCGTTTGCTATCTAGAGCCTCAATAAAATCATAAATTATTTTTAAAGTTCTTGTTGCTTTCCGTGTATAAAAATGGCATCTTAAATAAATTATATATTTTTGCAACCAAGTTGTTTTTACTCTGGGTTGTTATAACATAAGAACATCACATTAAAAAAAATTCGGCATGACCAAAGTAGGTCATTTGTCAACAGTCATCGGTGGGACACTCCACCAGAGTAGTTTACTCTGAATGACACACTCAGACTTGTTCAAATCTAAAGCAGAACACACAGTTGCATACAAATGTGAGAGGACTTAATGCACATGTGATGAAAAATAATTGCCCCCATTTTTAGCAGCAATCTCACGCTGATCTGACTGCAGACATGGATGCCAATGTTTTGTCCTTTTGGCAGCTGGGACTGTTACAGGTGGGTGTAAGCGGCAGCCTCGGCGCTCCTCTCCTCCCGGCCCGTCTCACACTTGCACTCCTCCACCACCATCACTCTCTTCTCCCAGACCTGGGCTCCACAGCGCAGAGGCACAGCGACCGTCTGAGCTTTGAAAGGGGCACAGCGGGAGCAGGGGCCCCGACGGTGGAAGGCCCCCGTCCCGGGACTCGGATCGGCAAACTCCCCCTCGGACGGGACAAAGAGCGAGCTGCACTGGCCGAAGCACAGCTTGTTGTACACTGTCACTGTTTGGCATCCATCTGCCGTCACATGCTGGGAGGAAGACAGAGAGGGCTGAGTTTGGGATAAACAAAGCGGCAGCCTTATGAGTAAACACACGTAACAAAAAGTTGACTCTTTAAGTAATTTTAGCTCCTTAAAATAAACATTTGTAGTTTTAGTTTTTACATTCAAGTTCTTCTCAATAATTTTGAGTGTCATCAAAAAGTTTGTGTTTTGATCTAAACCGTGAACCTCAGTATTTCACTCAAACAACACAGCTGTAAATGTGAAATACTTCTTAACTAGCCAGTAGCATAAGTTCTGATCTCATCGTCCTGTTGCCATGCTGCTCAACATACTATGAAGCGATGAGCTCATCTTCACCCCCTGAATTCGTCTTCGACATGTCAGTGGACACTGAGAAGGTCACTGACCTCTGAGCTCGAGGGGATGCTGGGGACAGTGGCGGGATTGAAGAAAAGCGAGCAGAAAACTGGCAGCACCAGCAGCAGGCAGGAACAGCACACGAAGTGCAGCGGATGTCTTGCAGCTTAAATGAACCTCCCAGATCGTGAGGACCGTGATAAATTGTGATGTGCTCTGAAGAATGTGTAACAGATCGCATGAAAAGCTGTGATTTTGCAGGGGCTCGCTTCAAAACAAAGCGGCAGGAGCTGCTTTTGCAAATCTCCAGATAATTTCAACGGACTATGCTGTTTAATTTGTGTTGTTCCAAGATGCTGTGTTTCATATTATTGATAGTCATTGATAATAATTTATAATAATAATTTATCAGTGGCACAGAGGAAGCAATTCAACATATTTAGGTCTACCGACAGCTATGGAAATGTGTGCTTTAATTAATGCCAGTGCTTTACTTTTATTCTAGAAGAAAATATGGAGCAAAATTGCTTTTTTTAAAAAAATTATACTGAAAAATTATAGTTTTTATTTCACTTTAGTTCTCAGTATATACTATAGAATTTTGACGTAATTAAGTTAATCAACTTATTCAGCAGAATAATCCAAGATATGTTTGAAGATTCATGTACTTGTAAATATCTGTCACTTTGGCGTATAAAACTATACGCTGTATTATTATGATATTTTGAAAGTATATAACGATTACATAATTTTGTTGTCTGCAGGGTGCATTACACATCATATTTCTGTTCCCTTTAAATAAACATAAAATGTACTTACCCTGAAGGATTGACAATTGTTACTCAACACATACAGGCAAGTTATTGCATCTGTTTATGTGATGCAAATTTCTGCTTCATGAAGGAATGTCCCATCTCTCCTTGGAATATTTGACTACTTCCTCAATTAAGTGCTAAGAGTTTGGGGAGCAGCGGGGAGCAGGAGTGTTTGTTTCAATTTTGGAAGACTGATTTTTTTTTGTTATCATCCAGTTTTAATCTGAAAAAAAAAATGTTGTTGATGTAAACTCTGAAAAAAAAACTAAATGAATGCTGTTTTGCTTTTTAACATCCAACATACTCAGCTGTGAATTTTGCGGTTTAAGCTTCTTGTGTATTAACTTTCTGCCGGGGGGAAACTTGTGTTTACGTCAGCATCCATCCCCATGTAGATTGACATAAATGACTTTTTTTTAATGATAAAACGATTTTATTGGTGTTTTACATTTGCTTGTTTGCTGTAAACCAGAATCATCCAAATAAAAGTGTGTGTCCACTGTGTGTCTGAGTTTCACTCTGTTGAATAACTGAAATAAACTTTTTGAAAATATTTCTAAGTCATTAAAAGGAAACTTTCTTACCTGAGTAAATGGCACTGCAGTGCATGTTTGCTTAGTATCCTTCAGGTTAACAGGCAGTGACACCTTCCCTCCTTTATCCATGACCTTCTGCCACATCTGCAGTCCCTGTTTCTTCTTCAGATCTGCCTCTGCGGGTCGTTGAGGGCGCAGGTGGCGTAGTGGACTTACAGGGTCCTTGGGGGCTTGGGCAGGACCTGGGCGGCCGCGAGACAGAAAGGCAGGGAAGGACAGTCTGGAGGCGTGGGAAGGAGCTCCCCTCTGAGTGAGTCCTCTCCTGAAGAACGCCGAACTGACCAGGTTACGAGGATCCAGCTGGACAACCTTGACCGTTCCCTGCACCGCTTGGCCAGCTCCACCACCCGACGATTCAGCTTCACCTCTGGACTCTCTCAGAAGAGAATTATAGGGAAAAATAAAAGCTGAGGCCGCCGAGGCGGGCAGAATGACCAGGCTGATGAGGAAAGCCATAATCTGAAAAAAAGACATCATTTTTGAGCGGAGACACAGTTGAAACAGCTGTAGAAGTACAGCAGATTTTAACACTAAGACAAAATCTCAGTAGAGAAAACCAGGATGATGGTCCAAGGTTCCAAACGGCAACCTTGCTGTCAGCGCTTTGTAATTGTGGTGGAGGGAGTCTTCTTATGTAGGCGGCCGCCAGTTCTCACCTGCTTTACAACGCAAGGAAGGTGTCGCAATTCCCACACCGGACCAGACATCGCACCAAGCTTACAGCCCCGGGCCATGGTTACCACACAGAGAGGGCCTCTGTTTCAAGATAAGTGTTAAAAAACCCCCCAGCAATCATAAAAACATCTGAACGGGGATTCAGATGGGTGAGATTTGAGAAATGATAACGTCTGGACCGACTCTAGACTTTTATTAGGTTGTAAGTGTGGCTTCGGTTTGTTTTAGCCACTGAAACCAAGTTAACCCAGAAAGTTCAACAAAAGCACACGCAGAGTAAAACCTTTCATGCACAGGATCGAACCTGACAGCAGACAGGCCAGCTTCAATCTTAAGTTCTACTAGCTGGAGGTAAGGTTAAGATTTTTCCAGTAAAAGTTCCAATTTTTGCTACCAGGCTTCCGGACATGGTGAGTGATTAAAAGATGTACATGGTCCAGTTAAAACATCAGGGTTTTTTTTTTATGATGTAATGAAATTCATATTATTAGATTAGGTGTATAAAAACAAGCAAACAAATCTGTAAGTCTTAAAGATTTCCTGTCGCACTTAATTCTGGATGTATCGTCCGTTCCAGAACTGTAATTTATTTTCTTCAGATGAAGCCACTCTGTCGTTGCTCTTGATGTGTGCTGGGACTCCTTGTTTTTAAAAATATGAATTCTCTTTTGACTGTCCAGCATTTGGAGCAGGTTATAATTTCATTCCCCTCATAAAAATCCCAAATTTGTCTTATTTTTTCTTTGGTTTTGGGGACATGTTCACTTCAGATTGTCTCCATATGTTTTTCCACTTCATGCTGCCAAAGTATGAATAAAATGCTGTGGAACTGTTTTTTTTTGTACCATGTTAATACATTTGAGCAGTAATAGCTCGCTGATGCTCTTAAAGCTGCAAGCTAGACCAAATTGAAAAAAGTTTCCTAAACAATGCTCTATCATAGAATGCTTTTGAGATCTACTGCAATTCTCTAAGGTTGTGGGGGGGAAAAAAACAGGAAACCTGTTGGTTTTACTGTGCTAATTTATTTTCATCTTCATTTATTTTCTAAAGAAATCAAACCCTTTTAAGACGAAACAATTTTAGCTATTTCATTGTATTTTTATGTGTTTAATTTAAAAAAAAACAACAAAAAAACAAAATAATGTAAAACTTTTGTCTGCAGTAGAAAGCAAATATTGTGTCATATGTTGAATAAATTGATCATTCCCCAATCACCAAGTGGTTAAAAAAAAAAACTGTTTTAAAAGTGGAAGCTTAAAACTGTTGGTGCCGGGTCGCTGCCGTTGAACAGTTCGGCTCCTCTGGCAGACGCTCCTGTTAACTTTGTTTGTGAAGCCATGATGAGTTTATGTTCCCTGTGCAAACAAGCCGTGTCCTGTTCTTTATTCCCAAAGGTCGCTTCTGAGCCTCTCCCCCTGTCATTAGGCCTCACTGTGCCCCGTCGTCCGTGACGTGATCACACGCTGGCTGATTAGCTGACAGTTTTATAAGGAAAGGAGTGTTTGACATTCTCATGTACGAGACAAGAAGCAAGTCTGACTGAGCTTCAGCTTTTATGTGCAGACGAACTGGCAAAAACTGCGGTCTGGATGTGCAAAGCTGGTGGACTCACAGCCCGATTGGCTTTCAGCTCTAATTGCAGCAAAAAGAGATTCAACAAAGCATCTTCTTTGCTTCAAAATGATCTGCAACTTTGTTTTTGCGTAGCACATAAAATCTTGATAAAACGCATTGGCATTTGTAGTTTAATGAGATCAACTGGATGAAAAAAAAAAAATTAAGTACTATTTCAAAGAACTCTGTCACAGCTTAACATTAGTGAATAGATTGATCATTGTATACATTTTTTTAATTATAAAAACCTAACTTTCTACCAAGTGATGGTACACTATTTTATATCCACTTTATTTGTGTGCCCGATATGATAATCTACCACATTTGATGAAAAATGTTTCAACCACAAGAGGGCACTGTTTACAAACTATTTCCTTTCCTTTCCACTGCTGATGGCCAGAAGTATCACTTTTAGTGGCTTTCTAATAGTTTTTCTCTGTTACAAAGAATTAAAAAAAAAGAGAGGGAGAAATGATTGTAATAAAAATTATGAAAAACCTGCTGTAAAATCCAAATCCAATAAAACAGTGTCTGTTCCTGCATAGGTTTAGAGAAAGCAGTGGTAAATCATACCATATTTCCACCAGTGAAACATTGAAGGAGTAAAGAGTAAGGTCAGTTTGATAACAAGGTGGCAAAGTTTGACAAAGCCTCTTTCTTTTAGGTGTACCGAGTTTATTCTGCACAACTTCCTGTAAGGGAAAGCAGTCAATAAAGCCATATAAAAAGAACCAAGGTAACCGTGAAGAGAAAGCTGCTCGGGGCAAAAATAATAATAATAATAGGCCTGAGTGTGTGAAGAAAGTGACACATAAATGTTTAACATTTAGAGAAACATTAAAGTTAACTCAGACAGCCACCTTTGTCAGAATACTTATAAACAGGATATAAAAGACTTCCTTATTATGTCCTATGTGAGATACAGCCTGCTATATGACACCACAGTTTACAGGAAAATACGTCACTATCTGCTAGCTGATTTCAAACTAGTTGGATACGGTTGATGGAGAACTTTGCTTCAGAAGTTTCAGTGTGAGCAGGATCAGCTCTCTGTACCTCCCTTGATGCAGCCTGTGCTCTTTTCCTGCATTCGTACCTGAAAAGCGAAGAGTTGAAGCCTGGTAGGAGCAAAAGGAGGATGAGATCATCACACGATGGATTTATTTTCTGATTTACAACCTCTCCCTCCAGACAGCATTTGTTTGAGTGGAAAGATCCGGTATCAGCAGCTCAACATGTGACAACCCCGCCTGCAACTTTTTGGAGCGCCACTGACCAGACTCTAGTAAAACACACTCGAATGCCAGCGCATGCTGTACGACGTAATCAGCCGTGTCTAATGTAAATGGTAATGTATTAAAAGTAATTAACCTCACACGGCATAAAGTGAATTAGAACACACTTCTGACCATTTGGCGAGACCATATTGATCAAATGCACCTTTTCGTTCCCCGCGCAATTAAACAGCTGTTGGTTCATATCGTCTAATGCCAGGGCCCGAGCTCATGAGCCGCGCCGAGTGCACTAATCAGCTGCCACATGTGCAGCTGTGCCAACACACAGGGCTCAGAGGGTTAATTAAAATAGGAGCAGAAAATGATGCAGAAACACACACTGCTTTGCGGTTGCATTATGTTGATTTGAACTTGTTTTGTCACTCCACCCCTTCCCCCGGTGTTGAAACACAGTATCTAATTTTAATAAACACAAAAAAAGCTGACGGCAGATTCAACGAGCACACAGTCAGATCACCAAAAAATGGAAAGTAGTGCATAGAGGTGGGAGTGAGATGATATGGGATATTTTAGTGGTATTTATAAATGAATCCAATCAAATATAGAAAAACTAAAGAAAGAAAAATTCAAGCAGAATAACAAGTCGACAGCAGACTATAAAAGCTTGTCTGCTTAATTTTGAAATAATGCATGCATGACAACAACAACAATAATAACATAAAAATCTCTTTAACTTGCATTTGACAAATTAGCATAACACTGCAAGAAGTGGCTCCATCCAGATACATGTAACATAATCCAAGAATAAAACCTTTAATCAGTTCAACACAAATGTATGAAATACAATCGCACAGAAAAAATAAAAACATGGTAACACATCAACAAAGTATTGATGGAATGTGCTCCTCCATTTCTGCTTAGTCATTTTACTGTGTTTACTTGTTATTTATGGACCATGTGGAAAGAGCTGACCTATGTCACAATGATTATGCTCAGTGGTTAACTGTAGTCCGAAAGATAGGAGGAGTTGGAAATCTAATCAACAATCTACACGACGTCCGCGCTTTCACCTTAAAGTGCCCTTTGCTTCCCTGACCTCAGTGTGTTGAGTGTCTGGCATAATTATATTATACTGTGGAAAACTGTAAGTCTTTCCACATCAGTTTCAAGTTTTAGTACACTGACTATGGTACAGTAAACATGGTATGCATTGTGCATGAGATAATCTAATATCAGAGAAACAGGATTGATGTTTTGGTAAAAGGATTCCAGGTATTTTCTTCAGTAATTATTGTGCTGAGCAGAAGTTTACATACACTGATAAGTAGCATGTATGGAGTCTAAATTGGTACATTTAAAGAAACAAATAAAGATGTGATTTTCAGAGTGATGGCTGTACTTGCAGCAACTTTAATAGTTTTAAAACCACATCTTGAGATGGTTCCCCCACCACAGTTTGGAACAAAGGCCCAGTTGAGACTTTACTTCCCGACGCACGTCAAGAAGCAGTACAACCCGCCACATGTGCTGCTGATCGCCTTCTACAATGCCACTATTCTGTCTGTCCTGTGTTTCTCTGTCACTGTGAGGTTTGGCTCGTTTGCAAAAACATGACCGGACCAGACTGCAACACACAATTAGGTCTGCAGAGAAAATCATCAGGGCTGACCATCCTTTAATCCAGGACATGTACAGGTCTGGGGTCAGGGAAAGAGCAGCTAGCATCTCTGGAGACTCCTCACATCCTGGATACAAACTGCTTTGTCGTTTACCTTCAGGCCGGCGTTGCAGAATGCTATTTACATAAAAACAGCCGCCACAGAGACAGTTTCCTCCCCCAGGCTGCTTCTCTGATGAACACTTAACAGTGTCCAGATCAATACTATGCACATTTGCACTAATTTGACCTTGTCTTCCTTTTTTGTAAAAATGGAACGTCCAGGAGAACATGAGAGATTTAACGTGACGTCCTCCTCATGTTAAATCTGCCAAAACTTTCATAATACTGAGGCCTAAAGGCTCGGTCTTGAGCTCAGTCTTTGCCATGCCCTTTCGGAAATCTGCAAGTTTCATATATTTTGGAAAATGTTTTTGGAGCAGACGCTTTTCAGCTGACATCTCTTCATCCCATGTTGATGCTAAACTCAGTTCAGGGTGGACAGTGACACCAGAGTCCCATCATCTCACAGCTGCTTTCACACATCCTGGCCAATTTCCTTCCAAAAATTTCAGCATAGAAAAAGCAGGCTGATATCAAACTTCTAAAACGCCCTTAACATAAACCCTTCTTAGATAGTTTTTGATTAAGCATAAGCAAGAAAGCTTTACAGATGGATTATCTAACTCCTGGAGGAGAACTACATCGTATTGGAGCTGGGAAATTAGTTCAGAAAAAATAACTCTTAACCTGAGTGAACTGAATTTAGAACTGGGTCTTGATACGTGAACTGGAACAACACCGTTATTAAAGTAGAAGTCCATATTAAATAATTTGCCGAATACTGGTGGAAATGCATGGTAACCTATCTGTATAATTTTAACCAGGTGTGGATTTGAGAAGATCCACAATAAATTCAAACATGGTTGTAGAGTCATAAGTCAAAAAGAATGGTCCAAGTGTCTCACTAAAATCCTAAAGTCTTGAATATAAAAATCATACTGGTAGCAAGTGGATTTATGTGAAACTTCAGCAAGAGGTCGGCCTTTTATCTGCAAAATTATTAAGTGAATTGCTTGTCTTGTGCAAAATCAAACATGTGCAGCAGTTGGAAGATATCCTACTAACAACCTCAGAAATCACACCTTTCTCAACGAATGTGTTCTGTTCTTCATGTTTATTGCACAAAACTGCACAAACATGTTACAAAAACAAAATAAATCACATTTCTCAAACAAGACAAAGTTTCATTCGACGTCCCTACATAATTAAAAAAATACAAAATAAATGCATTCTATTATTGCCATAAATGTGAGTAACATAAAACAGACATAAAAGCTCAGCAGAAGTCACCTCCGTGTGCATCATTACATCTCAATGTGGAATACATCAGCACAAACAACGTCAGTGGAAGTAAAGACTTCCTAGAACTTTAAATAAGTTGCATTATAAATATAAACCAGCGGTTTTAAAAATGCACAACTTATTAGTATTCCTTCCATATTTTAGTGCTCGTAAAGAGTGACAACACTGCAAAAAGAGTGTCATCTGTTCATGTTTGAATCAACCTGCTTGAATTAAATATCAGGAAAACTTTTTACATAAAAGGTGATTTTTTTTATTGCAACCAATTCCATTATCTTTTTTCTTTTTTTATCATCCCCAGGGCGAATCACTTTGAGTTTTTGCCAGCATTGCAGTAGAGAACCATAGAAACCACCATGGCAGCGATCTGTAAACAAATAAAATTCATTATTGGTTGATCAAATTCAGTAGCATTCCAAACATGTTTAAAAATCTCTACTCGGTACATTTAGAATAATAAAAAAAAAATAGTCAAACATAAATCAAATTAAATACTGATTTACCTCAAGGGAAGCTATTCCTATAGCTACACCAGCAATGATAATAGCGTTTTCCTCCAACAGCTCCACCAGCTTAACAAAGCAGCCTTTAACGTTCTGAAAGGGAAACATTGGGTTTCACATGAGGAACAGACCTGAGAGGTAGATCTCCTTTGTATTTGAATAAGAAGCTGAAACAGAAATGAGTTGGTTTCATACCGATTTATGTGCTGTATCTAAAGTGCATGGTCCTGTGCCAGAGAGGCAGCATGGTGGGGGGTATTCACCTCCGATGTTAAAAGGGGAGCCATAAAAATCTGTGTAGTTCTTGTAACCACAGCAATGAAACTGAAGATACATAAAAAATATAATTACACATCTCCTTCATTGCCTCAGTGGAATATATTTTACCACAATAAATAAATGGCTGATAAAAGGAATAAATTCAGTACCTGCTCCATGGCTGTATCCCAGAGTTCTGTCTTTTCTGTATCTTTTCCATAGTTTGTTTGAATTTCTGTCCTTACATCATTCTCTAAATTGTTGAAGATTTGATCAACCTGTGAATGAAACATCAAAAGTAACACATTGTTATTTGCTTTTAAAAAAAGATCTGATCTGTAAAATGTAAGATCAGGAACGTCCTGGTTTACGTTCCACAATCTCTTACCTCATCGGTGAAGACGAACAGCACGATACCCCCTGCAACCTCGACGATGAAGATGATCAGCACAAGACTGAAGAACTAAAGGGGGGCAAACAATATAATATGTTTTAAAGAAATTAGCGAAAATGAATTGTTTTACATATTATAAATCTTTTTCTTTACAGCAGTTAAATTTATATTCTACGTAAGTGTGGCAATAGTAACGATTACCCACCGTCAGCAGCATACACCTGCTCTCTTTGACGGCGCCGCAGCATCCCAGAAAGCCAATGATCAAAAGCACTGCGCCCACTCCGATCAGCATGTAGCCTACATAGTTCAGCTTGAAGACCTCATCTGGCAACTTGACCACATTCTCCACCAAACTCAGCAAAGAGTCGCTGTCCACCGTCACCCATATACCAACTCCCAAAATGACCAAACCTGCCAACTGAACGAGCAAAGAGAAACAAGAGCATTAGAAGAGCAAAAACAAGCAAACAGTGAGAGAACATGTAAATGATGATCATCCTCCTGGACATGCTGGGAAAATCAAACTATTCTAAATTATTACTCAATAATTATTCTTATCAAATGTGGTATTTGTTAGAGGATTTTGTCATATCAAAGAGTTAATGGCAGGATTTGTCATGTTTTCTCTTCAGCATACCACCTAATTTTGTGGAAAAGCACATTTTTAACTTCTCAACCAGATCAGATTTCGATGAATATCTTCCACAGGATGAAATACGAAAATGATGGTTAAATGATGCCGTATCATAGTGTTGCTGACAGTGGGTGGTGTCATCCGCTACAGTTTACACAAGAGAAGAAGTTTCACAGAAAAGAAGTAACGCTTTTTCTCTTTCCCCAACTTACAAAGATGCCACCGTTGAAGATGAACATCATGACTTTAAGGAAACCTGTGCAACACATCTTGGCTGATTTTGGCTGGTGAAAAGAAGAAAACAAAAACAAAAAAAAAGATTAGTATGAACAGAACAGATAAATTTTTTTTTTACTTGAAAAGAACAGGTTGGGGCACAGGTGGACACAGAAAACGTCAAATAGGATTACACTGTCAAACATTAACCTAGGCAAACTACAAAAAAAACAGAGAGGAGGGTTCTAATCTTCTTTAAATATTGCAAGTTTTTCTTTCTCGCATGGGGCACAGTTTCGGTTTAAGCATTAAGCTGAATAATCAATGCTTTATTTTAAGTCACTTGACTGTAAATGGTGTACGTTAAGCCCGGATTTACCACAGCATGTAAAATTTACCTGCAGCCTTATGTCTAAACACATTCTACATATTGCTCATATAACTTCCTAGTGTGCCAGTGTAATTTATGGGAGCATATAAAGGTGGTGGCTCATGTTCTCTTCAGTGGAGAAAGCGTTGCCATGATTTCTCAGAGTTGATGACTGACATTAACTTTCTCTAATTAACTGTTTCCAAGGGTTTATGGGTCGAAATGGCACTCTGTTCTAAAAAAACAAACAAAAAAAAATGCTTTGATATCTTCCTGGAACAAAAGCACCATAAAAAAACAAAAAAAAAAAAAACGCACATTCACCTTTGAACCTATCATTGCCCAATTTATTCCTCTACCTATTCCCGGTTGAGCTCAGTTTTATGGTTATTGAAGTTTTTTTTTTTTTGCCCTTCCTTATCAAAACAGGCAATAAAACGCTCAGGTGGCAGCAGGAAACCCGACGCTTGCCCGACTGCCTTCAGTGGAGACAAGAGGGCTATTTTATCCAGTGTACATGCTGTATATTATTATCACTTCTTTTTAAGAAAAATGTAAAAGTTTGATAATTCACTTGTTTTTTTTTGTTTTGTTTTTTTCTTGTGTTTTCTGTTTAAGAGAACAGCATTGGACTTTGGATCTTCAGTTGGTTGGGACTAAATGGCATAAAAAAAGAGAAAATAATAAAAAGAACGTCTGCGACTGAAAAGCACAATCTTGCATCAAATGATCAAACTATGGGATAAAATACTGGCTACGGCTAAAATGTTGACAGAATTCGTCACTTCTTTGACTTTTTAGACAAAAATGTACCTATATGTACTTTTTTTTTAATTTATTTTTTTTTAAGTCAAATCTGTCCAGGTTCTGCCCTGATAAGTATTTTGGCAAAAGGTGCAATAAAGCATAAGATCATACCTGTACTGCTGAGATGAGTGTGTGTCCGTTGAGGTCTGATGCTTCAGGAGTGTGTGTACTCAGCGAGGCTTGTGGTCGTCCTTATATCGTTCACACAGACACACGTAAGCTGGAGTTCGTGCCCGATATGTCATCAGGAAATGTTTTTAATCTGATAGGATGACAAAGATAAATTCCTGCTGACCAAAGTCCATCCTCAATATGCTTTCATGATCCAAACGTTTCCAAACAATTCATGATCAAACTAACTTCAAACAGCATGTTGAGCAACTCTAACATTTGATTTGACAATTTGATTTTGATTTAAAACTCCAATGAATGAAAAGTAGAGAGCCTTTAGGAAAAAGTCATATGACTTGACAACTTGTATCAGAGGTTAATTAGTGATGTGAATACGTCATGGAAACATTTTGTAATAAATAAAGAGATTGATTGTTTTATTTCATGCAAAGATCAATGATAAATGAAACTGCAGCCAGAGCAGTGAACAAGGTGGAGAAATGAGACAGAGATATCTCACACAAGTATAACGCTTACGACTATTTGACCGAACACGTTTGGTGTTGGTAAAAATGCCTCAAAGTAAAACAAATAAGACAATATACAATTGTGAAGTGGAAGGAAAATTTATCACAAATAAAAATCTGAAAAGTGTGACGTACGTTCATATCCAGTCCCATTTGCTCTGATAGCTCTAAAAGAAATCTAGAGAAATCCACTGTCTTCAGAAATCACCTGAACGGAGTCTGACTGTCGATAATTTCATCCCCGTATAAACGTGGCTGTTCTGTGAAGGCCTCAGAGGATTGCTCGTGAAGACCATGGGACACAAAGTTCTGGAGACGTTCAGAGCAAAGTTATGTTATAAAACGTTGGCCCAAGCTTTGAGCATCTAGTGGAGCATTGTTCAAACAAATACAAACCTGTATTTAACACACGTGGCCTTTAAAGAAGAACATGTTGATGAAAGCCATTGTTGAGAGAAAGTCAGAAGAGATAGTGTTCACAGTTTGTCACAAGACATGTAAGAAGAAGGAGCTCTGCTCAGATGAGGCCGGTATTGAACCTCATGCTGCGTGGTGGAAATCTAACACTGTAAATCTCCTTGAACACACCATGATGCTTTTCTTAAGCTGGGGCAGGGAGTCTGACTAGACGTAAAGAAAAGATGGAGGGGTATAAATACAGATTGATTTTGGAAGAAATCCTTTAAGTCTCACTGTCACTAAACTGGAAGTGAAATTAAATAGTGACTTTAAATTTGGCACAAAACTCAAATCTATAGTAAAACAGAAAAAAAAATCTCAATTGCCAAAATAAACAGACAAAATTTTGAAAACACGATTTATGCTTTTATTCACACATTGTATTTTGGTGACAGGATTTCCTCTCGTCTTCATCTTGTCCAAAAGGCAGATCAGTCACACGTCCCTTCTGTCCTGCTCTGTACTAGCTTCCTGCGTACTACAAAGCTAATTTTAAAATCTTTTGATTTGTTTTTAGATGTGCTTCAAGGTCTCCAACGTCAGCAGACCAGCTGCTCTAGATCGCTCCAAAGACAGGACTGAAGTTCAGAGGCGATTGGGTTTTTACCATTGGTTGTTAAAAAAAACTGGTTGTTTCTATGTAGTGGACAGGCTCCTTCACTGTCTTTTCTTAAATTTGTTTTGAACACATGTTTTCACACTGTTGTTCACCACAGCATTAATCATTTACGAGTTGTGCTGTCGACCAGAGTTTTACACCCGTTTTCACTTATTTAGTAATTTTATTTATTCCTAATGTACAGCATCAGATCAGAAAATGTTGCATGATTTCTCTACAAGGTCTTCTTAGATAACTGTAACCGCTTCAGAACATATTTTTTCCCTGGTTTTGGGATCCAATTTTAAACTATTTCAGATCATTTTAGCCGCTTTCCTGTTAAGCTGACAAAAAGTATGGAAGTACTTCACAAAAGTAAAACTAAGAGACATGATGCACAGATACAGATTTTTTTTAATGTCAACTGTAAGAGGCTAGAAACCCGACAAATGAAATAGTACAGTGGCAATTATTAAACACACATGACAAAAATAAGTTAAATAGAGGGAGATAACGGCATCTTTTCAAAACAAAGAGTTACATGCTTTTTACACAACGAGCACACCTGTTATAATGGCATCCATACACGAGTTTGACCTCAACCTTCAGGAATGTTAGGGCTTTTTGGTGATGCATTTACACAAAATGGCCACAGGAGGGCAACGCAACACAAGTAAATCCATGCTGATCTGGTTCGCTTCCTCAACTGCAACAGGTGCTGTTAAAGCAGGGATGTTATGAACAAAGGCAGAGAGGAAGCTCTTTGGCTTTACTGGATAACAGTCTGAGGAAAGTATGAGGGATCTCTCAAACCGCCTCAAGGATGAGGAGAAAAATCCAGTGAAGTTCATCTGCTTAGGTGTGTGAAGTGAAACCGGTTGAGAGGACCGCTCCTGTTGGCGCCGATCGGCTATCAGCAAGCACAGCCTCTCTGACTCGTGTCAGGCTTATCCTTCAAGGTGTCCCCCTTCTGATTGACTGGCTGGCTGGTGTAACCATTGACACTCTCGTTCATCTTCTCACAGATAAGGTCCACCAGCTTGTCGAAGACCTGCTTCACGTTGATGTTGTCTTTGGCGCTGGCTTCGAAGAACTGAAAACCTGTGGACAAATAAAGATAATGGGGCGATGAATCAAAACTCATCAAGTGACAGACGGGTGATCCGAGTGCTCCTGCAAGATTAGATAAAAACAAATCCAACGTGTGTGTGCGCACATGTTTGTTTGTGTGTGTGTGTGTGTGTGTTATTACCAAGCTCTGTAGCCACTCTTTGGGCATCTGCTTTGGGGACTTGTCTGTCGTCTTCCAAGTCCAGCTTGTTGCCCACCAGCACGACCTGAGCGCTGTCCCAGGAGTAGGTCTTGATCTGGGTTGCCCTGGGAAACAGAACATTTTCACAATTATTCTGCTGCTGAGCCCAACATGGACACTGAAGAAAAGCTGATTTCAAACAATGAGACAATGTGGTTTTATTTGAGAACTATTTAAATTTGGCAATGAACAGAGTAACTAAGGGTCACTAATCATTTATTTAGGAAGTAAGGCTCAATTTAATAACACTTGCACTGATGTCTGCTTCACCTACCTTAAAATTAATTTAACACCAGCTAGAAGGAAAAGTTACTACAGACATATATTGGCATTTATGTATAAAAAAAGTCTGAAAATAAATTTGTTAATTCACTTAAAGTCACCAGTGTCACCATTGTCGGTACCCGTGATGTTAATACAAAGTACTGTTACTAAGAAATTATCATAGTCTTGTAGCATTTTACAAGGTTGGAGCATGCAGAGAAATTGATCTTTGACCCTTCCTCTATGCCCGTAGTATTTCTCAAAAAGATTTAGGCAATGAAAACGACAAATTGTTTTGTGTCTGTCAAAACATTTTCAGTGTTCTGGAAATGTCAATCAGTTTGTTTTTTATTTTAATCTGCTGGTATTTTAAAGAGTTTGCAATGCCATGATCTGCAGCAGGTTTCCAGTGTCTTTGAAAGAAAAACGGTCCCACAGCATCACAGAACCTCTACTGTGTTTAACAGTGGGAATGAGTGCTTTCCAACACATCCTTTGTTTAGTTTGCTTTGTCCATTTAAAATCAAATATCTTATTTTTACACATCTGTACAACATATTTGGGTGTTGCCAATTTATTTATTTTCCATACCCAAATCCTGACATCTCAAGATGACTCGTTATAAACCGAACATAAAATGAGTAATTGTAACCCTACCCCCTGACCGGATTTTAATAGGCAAATGCTAACATTTTAGGTTCATTTGTGTTTATTTTGAAACATTTAATTAATTTCCTTAAAAATATCTTTGGACAATTACAAGTGGCCAACAGAATTGGGGGCTGAAGTAAAAGTTTAAAAATCTAACAACCTAAGCTGCCGGTAACTCAGAACGTAACGAGACATGTTGTGATTTTTAGCTCTATTTAATCACACCAATTTGCGTACAATAAATTTCTATTGCCATTTTTGGCACTTTTTGACATCGACGAGGGTGAGTTAACTGTGAACAGTTTTTTTTTTTGTTTTTTTTTTAGGAGGCAGGGGGTTAATAAAATAGTTGCTGTTTTAGCTTTAGACTATTATTGGTCTTCAATTGATAACAACCCTAGGTTCCAAATTAATGAGATTAGAAGACTTTTGAGATAAGTTAGCATAAGGCGAGTTATCAGTGACAGTGGAGCTGAATTTCCTTGGTAGGGTGGAAATACAGGGAACTTCTGCACATCTGTGCAGACTCAATTACAGCTGATTGGTTTACAAAGTTATAGAAAACCTGTAGGTTTCCATCTTTTTCCATCTGTTCATCTGGAAATAACATTTCAAACCAGATTTTGTATGCATTATAGCTGCCTGTCGAACTGCTTTTCACTCGCCAAAAACAACAGGAGCATTTCCAAACAGCAGCAGCTGAGCAGCTGTAATCATTTATCAGTCTAGCATGGAACATAAACTCTGGTGTTCAGGCATTATTGGGAGCCTTGCACCTGCACCAATAAGCATGTTGTTATTAATGTCACAACAAGCAGGTGTTTGTTTCAAGATTTATTTTTTTATTTTTTATGAAAATTATTACAATAATTATTAAAAAACAATAATAATAAAAAAAACAACAACTGAAAACCTTTATATTTGTGGGGTACAACCGTATAATAATAAATATTAAACATCTGCTCTTTGTTAGGTTTGTCTTTGTTTCGGCAGTCAAACAATGTTCATGTTACTATGCTAAAGTTATGGTGGTTCAGTCTGGCCTGGGCATCATTCCCCCTGACCTCCTGTTCTCCCTACATGTGTTAAGATTTCTCGATTCTGTTTAAAGCCGTTTTGTGCCATTTTGGCTTTGTAGTTGTTTAGAAAATGTCCCAGCTAAATAATAATCAGCTTAGGCTTGCTTATTAAACCTGGCAGACGACAATAAAATGCTGTGGTCTCATGTGAAAGTATGGAGTGTTAGTATTGTTTCTTTTGGCTAGAAACATGGCCGTCTTGAGTTGTTTTATATCGCTAAATTCAGCTAAAATGGGGGTTTTAAAATTAAAAAAAATAAATAAAAATCTAACTATAGCAGAAAGAAGTCCTTACCAGTCCTGAACCGCACAGAAGGACTCCTGGCTCGTGATGTCATACATGAGCAGGAATCCCATGGCTCCCCTGTAGTACGCTGTGGTGATGGTCCTGTAGCGCTCCTGACCCGCCGTGTCCTGCAAACACAGGGTTTCTTGGTAAGAATCGAGAATTTCATTTCAATAAATACCAACAATCACACAATCGCTTCCCTCTGATTTTTAGGACAAAAGTGACACAGAAAACAACGGTTAGCTGGTAAATAAAAGTTTGGTTGTTGATTTGGTGTTGCGTCACTGCTGCAAAAAGTGTTATTTCTGCTGAACTTTCCTTTTGTCAGAGGAGAGTATAACACCCAGAACAGAAGATTTAGTGCAGTTATCAGACGGGAGTCCTTGCCTTCCGCTAGCATTCAGTAATAGATCTGTCCCCGGTGTCAGTCTGCGCAGTAAGCACATTGGGCTCCGGCAGCTCAAACCCATGCATCTTTCATGAAGCCTGCCGTCTGGGGACAATGTTAAACATCAACTGTCATTAGCTCTGGAGCGCGATAAATTACTTTAAATTCATGACAGGCAGCGACACATAAGAGAGCAAACAATGGAAAGCTCTACTTGTTCTGCTACTCCGTCTGCGGAGACTGACGAATTAAAAAAAGAAAAAAAAGAAAAACTTCTCACCCACAGGTAAGTGCTATTAATTATCTCAAGTAAATTACAGTTTTGACACTACAGAGACAGCTGCTTTTTGTGCCCCGTTTTGCTGATACAGAGACTGTCAATCTTGTTGTCTTTTAAACAAGATATTTTTATGTCATAAATAAGAAAAGCAAAAACACTTTCTGAGAATCCAAGCCGCAGCTGATCTTTCAAGGCTCATTGCTTAGCCTAATGTGAACATGAAATGCACATTTACAAGGTAAAATATACAGCAAACATGTAAAATAATCTCTTCCTAATGTAGACAGCAATGTTTTAATGGGCAGCATAATTGCAAAAAATAAATTCAGAGTCCAGACTTCAGGAATAGTTTTTTGGCAACTCATATAAAAGCTCAACAATATTGAAGAATTAATCTAACACTAGGAGACAGGGGAATTGCTTGAGATGCACTTTATGCATATAAAAAAATGATGATTCTGCAGTAATCAAGCACATCACCTGATGTTCATTTGTCAAAGATGCAGTTTACCCCTACCTGCAGAAAAGACAAAGAGACACAGAACTGAAGAAAAATGGAGAAATGTTTGGCTGGGCCTGAAAAGCATTTCTAGACAGAGAATAAAATATTGGTTTAATATTTCCAGTTGCTACCTGCAGGATACAAGTCTCTTCACAAAATGATGCAAACAAATCCAATATAGTCATTAAAATGCCATTCTTCTTTTATGTTGTTCAAGAACCTCGCTGCGAGTCTACAAAATGCCCTCACTGCCTCAAACTTGTCAATGCCCACTTGCCATCAAAGGTACAAACTGATAGAAAATGGCACAGTTGCGCTTTAATTTGCCAAGCTACCGGGTCGGTGCGGCTCAGTAAGCTGTAATATTGTCCGGCTTATTCGGGAGTTAATTAATTAAACTCTGTCTGGCCAGGCGGGGTTAAACCCAAACCTTAAAGGCAGCAATTTACTAGTGCGGTGACAAAAGTGACGCGCCAGTACGTTGCACCTGCTTGTCGCAAGCACAACTGAAGGGGGTCCAGGATGGCACCGTACGGGTCTGCTGTACGACTCGCTTTCACATGGGCCAACCCGTGTCACAATGCCGAGTGCAGTTACAACACTCTTCAGTGCAGAGCTTGTAACTGAGTGAAGAAGGCTTAAGTTAGCTATTTTCAGTGTTAGTACAGTGTTTAAAATCAATTCAGAGGAAGCGTTGAGATTTGAGAAGCTATTAAATAAAAAGAAACTGTTCTCCACAGCATGTCCACAGTTCACTCAGGCAGGAAAACAAACGAGAAACAGCAAAGAGACGGGAAGAAGCAAAGGTGCCCTTTGTTACCCTTTTCAGCTTTCAGTCTCTGTTAGGGATCATGCTGGAAAACTCAGTTTTGACAAAGATCTGCATTTTCTGGGGAAGAGTTGAAGTGTTTAGTACTATTAGTTGCGCCCAATTCTAAAAAAATATAATTTGTCACATTAACTCTATAATCATTTTGTTTTAAAATGACAGGAAACTCCTCCATTACAGCAAATGCTCTCACTCAGCAGGTGACAACGCCTCTGCCTTGAATGTAAATCTTTAATGACGATTTGCAGCAGGAGGACCAGGAAAAAAACCATCATCTTATCTTGTATGCTGTATTTTTATATCTTATTATATTATAGTTCATTAAGAGAAATTGACTAAAATATTCACAAAGCTTTAAAAAAATGGAAATTACCCCCCAAAAAAAGAAAATTAAACAACAATACTGCTTTGACAATTTAAACTAGAATACAAAATTTGTGACACTACCTATATATATAAACCCATCCGTACACATTGTTGTTAAAATAGAGTTGTTGTTCACTTTTTCTCAGAACTAAAACTGAAGTGAATGCAACAGGAGGGAAAAAAAAGAGAAACATTCCCCAGGAAAACCTTTTTTTTTCTGAAACCGTTTCTAGCATGTCAAAATCTTGAAACGGCATTCTTGTTTTGTTGAGTTTTGACTCTTACCTCTAATGTCAGTGCATCAACTTTCTACGCGTTTTAGTTGATGTACTTTAGGGCTGCATTCTGCGTTTTTGCTTGGGTGAGACATTTTAGAAACACTGCTGAATAAATGTTCTCACAAAACATCTAATAAAAAGCAGTGTTCAGTCTCTATTTGAATTTTTGTTTTTTAATTTCTGCAGGGAAGAAAAAAACAACAACACGCTTTCCCTTGAAATAAAACAACGGGTTTTGGTGTTCAACATTTAGTTAATTTGTAATAGTTTGAATCAAATCCTCTTCAAACCTGAAGAGGAATAAATAAAATATTTATTTGTCGTTTCTTTTTGCAGTTACTCAAGAGCTTCTGCACCTGCTTTTGTAAATAGCATAAAGGGATCGACAAGGAGATGAAGGATTGAAAAGGAGAAAGAAATTAAAAATGTAGCAAAATGGATGTGTAGTGGGGTTTTTTTTGCACGTTAAAATGAGTCTATTCCTTCTAACACACCATAGACAGCTGATAACCGATGGCAGTTTTTAGGGGGTGAGCCTTTACTTCATCATCTCACCCAGATCTGGAGCTTGACCCTCTTGTCGTTCCTGTAAATTGTCTTGACTTTAAAGTCGATGCCCACTGTGCTCACAAACGCCGAGGTGAAGGAGTCGTCTGCATAGCGAAACAGGAAGGAGGTCTTTCCCACGCTGCTGTTGCCGATGATCAGCACCTTGAACATGTAGTCAAAGTTCTGGTCGGCCGCGTCCCTCTGCTCCTGGCCGACCCCGGGGTCCCGGGCTAGCGCCATCTGCTGAACGACAGCAAAATGAGGACAATCCCACATTTGGCAGCAGAATACAGATATGTTCATGGTCACCTTGGTAAAGTTTCCATGGCTCGTCAGCTGCAAAACAAGCCCTAATCAACACTTGCACAACTCTCTGCAAGACGGCTGAAATGAGAAAAAATTTTCAGCTGCTACACCGTTTGTTTTTGCACCACAAGCTGTCAAAACGTCTTACCTAGCGGGGCTCAAACCTGCTGATGATCAGGTAATCAAGTGGTTTTAATTGGCAGCACCTGGCAGTTACTCGCCTTATTAATTCCTCTGAAAGTGGCAAAGCTTTGTTCCCATTTTTTACCTTTTTAGAAATTTTTGTCACATAAAAGACAAATTTCGGCATGTTTTGGCAGAATTGAATGTAATAGAGCGACACAAATTGCACTTGTTAAGTAAGAGTAAAATACAGTTTTTTTTTTTGTTGTTTTTTGCTTTTATATAAAATAAAAATCTGAAAAGAGAAGAGGGCATTTGTAATAGGAATGCACCAATGTAGACATTTGAGCCAATATCGATACTAAAAATTACTATTACCTTTAGAGCCAGTAACAGATATTTAAAGATATTATCTATATTATATACATTTCCTTACCCTTCTGAGATCATGAAAAAAAAAAAAAAAAACATCAAACATTTCACAGAGCTCTGTTTAATCTAAAAAATGACACTGCTCAACTCCACACCTACCAAGATGTTGCTGTGAACCTGAACTCACCGGTCAGATAAAAGGAGAATTAATAAGTGCAACTGCAAAGAGACCCATGCTCACTCTAAAGGGTCTCCAGCAATCAACAACTCAAGTGGATTGAGGATTGCTGGCAAAAGGAGACATGCGCTCCAGAAATTTGGCCTTTATTGAACAGTGCCAGGAAGAAAGCTTTTTTTTTTTTTTTTTTAAAGCTGTAAGAAATCTCATTTGCAGTTTGTCACAGCAAACATGTGCTCTGGCCAAATGAAACTAAAATGAAACATTTTCTTCTATATGAAAAACAGCATGTTCACACCGTCCCCAAATTAAAACCTGGGGGTGGCAGCATCATGCTGTGAGGATGCTTTTCTTCAGGAAACTAGTCAGAGTTGATGACAAAATGGGTGGAGCAAAATTTTTGAGTGAGACACAGCTGAACAGATCTACAAAATGAACATTTATAGTATTTATTAATAACAACAACTGGATGTAGATCCAGATTTGCTCCATAAAGAAAAGACAAGAATTGTAAAAATGTCCTTAAAAGTCTTGAAAGAATTATGTTGTGCGCTGAGGTTTCGACAATCTCCTATTTGAGAATCACCTTGCTGGTGGTAAGAAGGTGTTTCATATCTACCCAACTGTTTTTTGGTATTTTTCCAGGTTTAGCTAAAGCAAATGGAGCAAACCGAGACAGGCCGTTAGTGAAAAAGATCCTTTTAAGATAGCCTATCTGACTGGCTGTCAGTTATGCGTAGACAACACTGGGTCATCTCTCTGTGGAGTTGTAATGTCTAAGGGATCCATAGTGCAAAAAAACTCCTCTAGAAAATATGTTATACTGGTGTAAAAATGGGAGAAACTGGAGCAAGTGTCAAAAGAAAAACTTTGAGAGACCCTCAGAAAATGTGAAGGAACATTGCTAATACTTTTCTAAAAGAAGACAAAAGCACACTGTAAGCATAGCAGTAAAATAACAGCGTTAAATGATCAAGTTATTTTGCTATATAGAAATACTAAACATGACATAACATTTAGGAGAAAAGCTAAAAGTCTCACATTTCCATTGTCAATGAGAGAAAAGTAAGTCAGAGGAAGCCCAAAGACTATGGGAGTACTGAAAAAGAAACCATTTTCCACTGAGCCACATGTCAGCAGATCAAAAGCTGAAGAGTTTTTGAGGTTATCCATTTAGGTTTATCCATTAGTAACAGCTTGTTTCTACAGCAGAGCTGTGTCATTCTTTCTCACTCATACAGTGTGATGCAGCCTCTGGCTCTTTTATAAATAATCACAATTTTTTTTTTTTTACTGTTCCAAAATATATTTTAAATATTATCTGTCAAAGACACACTGATTTCAATTTGTGACACGCCCAAAAAGTTTCTTTTTAAAAACACAATGACAAAATAGTAATATTTAGAAAAATTTAAAGCCAACCTTCTTTGAGACCTCATTAGTAAGTTAAAGGGGTAGTATGTATTTTCCAGGCACATAATGCCATTTCATAGAATGACCAGGTAACAATGCTACTTTCAGTTAATATAAAAAATGCTGCATAAATCAAACTTAAAGAAAATTGACTTTACAATTTGATGCCTTGAAATTGGCCTCTGTCTCTTTAAGAAGCTCCTACCCTTACCGACACTCCGCTTTAGCACATCTCCACAACAATGCTTCTCATTATAACGTTAACAGCTGCTCTTAGAGTTAGACCAAGAAGCAGTTTGTACGCTGAGCTCAGCAGACTCACAGTTCCACCAGGTGTTTGCTAGTGCTGCTGCTGCTAGTCTGATGGAGCTGAGCAGCTCAGCTCAGCTCAGCTCAGCTCAGCTCAGCTCAGCTCAGCTCAGCTCAGCTCAGCTCAGCTCAGCTCAGCTGGGTACTGCAGCTCCAAGGAGGAGCTTTGTGATAGCAAGCATTTAGGCAATCTTGAACGATAACATGATATAAAGCTCAAAAAAGTCAATCTTACATAATACCCTCCCTTTAAGAGGAGAGATAAAGTCAGTTGTGGTCAGCGCCACCTGGAAGTAACTTTCGTAAAATGTGGTTATTGATCAGAATGGCATCAGAGTATTCAGTTTC
The DNA here is from genome assembly GCF_051168715.1 of Poecilia mexicana. Classification (NCBI taxonomy): domain Eukaryota; kingdom Metazoa; phylum Chordata; class Actinopteri; order Cyprinodontiformes; family Poeciliidae; genus Poecilia; species Poecilia mexicana. The sequence goes on along the minus strand of NW_028263370.1, from coordinate 14,564,196 downwards.
CAACAAACAGTTCACTGGTTAAAGCCTATAAAGAAGAAAACTGTCTTGTCCCGTCACAAGCTGATTTTCTCTAAAAATGACTGGAATTGCAAACTTTTCTATCTGCAGTTCCAGACCATTACCAAGAAACAGAGATTTGCCAAGAAACACTGGACATCTGAAAGTCTGTGCACTGAGGAAGAGCATGAGTTCTCTGAGAAGTATTTCTTATTTTTCATTTTTTGGATGCGAGTAACAAGTCTTGTTTGGCAGTGCCCACTTTGCGACTTTGGACCGTCTAGATACGGGCAAAGTTAATGACTGGTGGAATAAATGTCTCTCTGTCTTCCTGCCTTTCCTTTCTGAGAGATCATCACTGGGCTGTAAGTCACATCCAGGGCGTGCTCCCTCCACAGTATCCCTCATTATCAGTCACCCGCCTCTCCCTCCGTCCCATTTGTCACATGAAGTCACCACATAAACTTATAGCATCTGTAGGCACTGAGTGGTGTGCTGAGGGCAAAACATCCTCTTAACCTCTGTGTGCATTTCATCCATCACCCACTGACATTCCCACTCAAACATATACACAAGCACACACCCACTGTCATCCATCTCCCTTAACTCGGCCATATTCATCCATCTATGCATCCCCTCCTTGTCATAAGCCATCCATATCTCACCCACTCTCTCCTCCCCTCATCCCTCTGCATCATAATGAGGCTGAACCATCCATTCATCAGCAGCCCACCCCCTCTTTCGTCCCAGAGGAACAGGATGCTAGTGCTCCTCCCTGGCTGGCTGCTGATGGGATCTCTGGAGACCAGCTCAGCATTACCACTTCCAAGATCCTGGAGGAGGCGGATGGGCAGCGTGCTGCTGCGCGCACACACTCAGCAAAACACCCCGTGCCCACGCATGCGCCTACACATCAATGAGCAGCAAACAGTTGGAAGGTTTTTGCAGTTAGTTTGCAGTTAGTTTAGTACAAAGAAGGCAAGTCTTTCCGCATGAAAGCAAACATGCCGCACCGCAGCCGCTTTAAATGGTAAATCTAAAGAAACTGCTCTAACGAGAGCAACTTATCCCACTTTCTAACTTTTAAACGACTACAAATTCCCCCGGTTTTCTACAAGTTAAATCCGTAAAAAAGTTATCATTAAGTCGAAACACGTCTCGTGGCTATCTATGCTTTATCTAGTCTGGCTGCAACAAAGCACCATATGGTATGGTAGCTCTACAAAAACAAACAACAAAAACAAAAAAAAGACCTCCACTGCATCCCCGACTCCCTGAAACACACGTGAACGCAACTTTACCTTGGATGTCGTTTATGATCTGCACTCCTCCGTCCTTATCCACAAACCGCCACCTGAGAGCCGAAAGTTGCGTGCTGCTATCGGCCGCTCCAGCTCAGGTGCTCGCCTCCCGGATCGCCACCCCGGTGCATGTGCCTGACACTGGGGCATCCACTGTGTAACGTGTCAAGTTAGACAAAGAAAAAAAACCCCAGAAACACTTCCGGTTGGAGCTCACAAAAATAAAAGGCTTGGTCAAAGAGGATAACAAAAACTGCACATATCTAAACATCACACATCTTTTTTTTTTTTTTTTTTCCAAATTTCTCTCTGTTCTTCAGAGAAAAATGTCTTGCTATAAATTGAGATTCAAATCATGTCTAAAAGGTAGGTGGGCCACGCCTGGAGAGAAGAGAACAAAAGGATACCAGGATACCAGACAGCTCCAGACCTGGGTAGACCACCCCAAAATTATACTCTAAGAAGAGACACTAATATCACTCAAGTAAAAGAAAGCACAGTGTAGTAAAACTCTTTCTAAAAGTTTTTTTTTTTTTTTTAATAAAAGGTTGCTCAAGTAAATATAACTATACCCATCACTGTATAGGTCAACTGTTGTTTGTCCTCTTTGCCTACTGCTTGAAAGAAAGCAGGTAAAGGGTTAGGAGACTATTTTTAGTCAGCAACCATATGGAGTGTCCAAAGTTGCTGAATCAGCACATGTCCAGTTAAACTGGCCTTCTCATAGGAACTGCAGCACCTATGGAAGTCCAAAGGTGCTGCAGTTCATAAAACAGAAAATCAAATACAACTTTTTTTTTTCTTATTGATCAACAGCAATTTTAAACAAATATATCAGTAGCTTATTAAATAAATATTCAAGTGGATATGTCAAGCTCTGAGAACTACTTCTTATTGTAAATAAGTGGCACTTTAAAAAAAAAATGTTTCCGTTTTAACAACAGCATATGGGCAGTTCTTTATTTTCACTACAGCATACCATTTATGGTCCGAGTCAAATATTTTTGGGTGAGTCCACTATTATAACATTTCTTGTTAATTGTAATCCAAAATCCAAGATAAAATCAAGCCACACTCTTGAATGGAAGAAAAATCCACATTTTCAGTCATTGACATATGTGGTCAACATTTGTTTTGAAGGTGCTCTCTTGGTACTTGACATTTAGTAAACTTCAACATTGTTGAGCAACAACCTTTACCCACACCCATGACCTTTCTGTTAAGCAGACGGAGCCTGACAGAGCGGTGGTTTTAGAAAATTACCGCTGCAAGGATGTCAATATTTAAGACATGATCTTTAAAATACAAAAAGTAGGACAAGCAGATTCTTTCTTTAAAGTGTTGGCTGAGTGAGGACAAGCAGAGTCAGGAAAAGTCAAATGTTTCATGTTTAAACAAGGTCCCCTCTACACATTGAAAATCCACAAGCAATGGTGCACACAAACAATTCGGAACAACATAAAACACGTTACAGCGACAACAAAAAAATCAACTGCACCAGGTAGAAAAATGATGCAAGACTGCTGCACCGAGCCTCCAGTCAAAACACAATAAACTTACATTTTTACAGCCAGTGTAACTTAGTGTTGAACAATTATGAAGATTTCCATAAAAACAATAAACCAACTTGTATCCACAGTTGTATTAAATATACAGCAGAATGCTATCACATAAAAAACCTCAGCTCTTAGATTGTCAGATCTAAGAGCTAAGAAAGAATTAAACGTGTGACATGGTATAAAAGTATAAAAAAAATTGTAGTTAAATCAACAGCATATATTTATCTATATTGAAACAATAGGGATTCTGTTTGTTGGTGAAAACATTGTTTTAGAATACTGGGACACCATCTGTAAACTAGTCCATTGGTTAATACCTAAACTGAATTGTTTTTCAGCCACAAAAAAAAAAAAAAAAAAAGAAATACTAAAACAGTCCACAACAAACTGTAAAGTAAATGCCGACTGAATGATTAAACAAGTCTAATTCCCTTCAGAGTATCTCAGAATCATTTTAACTTGACTGAGTTAAAATGAACTTGACTCAGTGAACTTAAAGTAAACACACCAAGAAAAGATCTACAGGGTAAGCTGAATAAACAAATTTTGCTCACACATCTCCATCTGTCAGTGACCATCACGGCTAATCACTTATTAGCGCTTATAGAATAGGGCTGGATCATTAAGCGCCCATATCTGGTTGAACTCCTTGATGAAGGGTTGAACCAACTCTGCCTCCTCCGTGATGATGATGTTTTCCATGTTGCTCTGCACTGCTGTCAACGTCCAGTTGAGGGAGCCGGTGATGAGCAGGCGGCCGTCCACCACTGCAAACTTGTGGTGCATGTGCACAGAGCCAGCGTCACATCGCACGCAGACGCCTATGGCGAGAATGTTGGACAAGGGAGAAAGCCACGGAACGTGAGGGAAACCTTTCATATTTGCATTCATCACACATACTGCCTGTTGTGATGTTGAGTTCGGATTTGTGTTTTCAGTCATTGAGATTGGTCGTGCAGTTTTTTTTGATTACTCAATTATTGTATCAATTATTCCACATAAACCTATACTTTTATGTTAACCACGTAGTTAATAGTAGCACACGTAGCATATATGTTTATATCCGCAAGCCCTTAGAAAAGACCAAACACAAAAACACAATTAAAATCTGAATGGGTTGAATTCAGATCAAATTCAGCTCGATTGGACTAAATTTTCTTAAATTTGGAAGATCTCTGATTGGCCGACACTTCCATTTAAAACCAAATTCGTCCACTACTCTTATGTACCTTCGCGAAGGTCCATTGGACCCTTTCTCTTAGGACTGCGGGATGATTAAAAAGAAATCGGTATTGTTCAAAAATCGTAATTGGTAGATCAAGCTTTTTAAAGATAAATTGCACTTGCTGCTTCCCTGCTTTTGAATATTTGTGAGCTGAGAAGTTTATGGCTCTCTGGCTGCAACAGTAACCCAAGTCATTACCCTTCTACCACCAAACTTAACAGCTGTATGAGGCTCTGCTGTTTGAGTTTCATTGAAAAGGCCTCTGTGTGCTATCAATAGTAGCAGTGTGGAATCAGCTGTGTGTTGATTTAAATCATTTTAGTCACAAACAAAGAGCAGATTTCATACCAAAACCCCAGACAGTAAAGAGTTTGTACTTTCTATTTGTCATGACTGTATTTTGACAAACACCAGACTACTTCAATCAAACCGCGACTGCAAACTGAATGACCTTGTGGTGGACCCAGTGGCATTCAGCGAGAATAAACAGCTTTTGCGAAACAAAATATGGAACAGGAGCTTAATTTTCCTCGAGCCAACTTAATTTTCCTGACGTTTGCATTCAACATTCACTTAGGCACGCACAAACACACACTCAGAAACACTTTGCCTAATAACATTTGCTGTCTGGTTGCCAGCTTTGTACTTACTTAATTCTAACCCGACCATATGCAGTGACAGTGATTTATTAAATGCAGAAGGGGCTGAGAGACAGAGTGAGACAGCATGAGTCACACATGTGATACAAATCTTTCAAAGCACTATTACTCTGAGTCATTGAAGGGCTTGTAGAGGCAACCTCAACTAACCCCAACACCCCCATTATCTCACTGCTCGCCATTATAGATCATGTGGGACTTACTGACAATGATACTTCAGGTCTGAAAGCCTGGAGCGAGCTCCTGTTATTGAGTAAGACTAGCGTCATGCTCCCTGTATCTTCAACTAAATGTGACTATAATGGTGTTAAATAGGTTCAGAGCAACCTTTTATTATACGTCTAAAATGTTTCTACAAGGGAGTCATGACTCTATATCCACGACATTTCTAACATTTTGTGATGGAAGGACCCTTGGCCACAATTCATTTTGATTTTTATAGCAACAGTTTACAATAAACTGAAGCGCAGAAAAGACAATTCTATTTGTATGCACTTAAGTTTATATTAATCAAGTAAAGTACATTAATATTTTATTGATCGGGGTTACGAGAGAAATCTCTTGTTAAAATTCCAAACTTTCCAGATTCTTATCAGCTGAGTTTCCTGTTCCAAGTAAAAAAGTTAAACGTGAATTCCCAGAAGATTTTTGCTACCGAGTTCACACTTCCAACAAGATACTTGCAAAACTACGGGACCGGCAGACGGATGGAAAAGTTTACAAATACAACTTATTTTTAGCTTTTATTCTGAAATGGAAACCAAAATAAATTGACCAAATAATTCTAAAGGATAAGTTATTACATGGAAAATAAATTTGATCATTCTACAAAAAAAAAGAGTGTAAAAACAGAGTTTCTCTTACCAGCCTTGCGAAGAACTCCTATTTGTGAGCCTGTGATGGCAGAATAGTCCTTGTCACTAAGGACTCGGATAGTTACGCCCTTGCTGTGTAACAGGAGCACAGCTCTACTCAGATCCATGTTGGAAAAAGAAAAAACACACAGGTCCAGTGAGGAGGAGGCAGAGAGGATGTGGCGGAGGAGACAAGAGAAAGACGTCTCTACACCGTGTGGCAGTGGACAGAAACATGAGCTGAAGCAGAAACAAAGAAGCAAGTCAGAGGCCTGTGCTAATCCATACATCTCATGCTACTGTACTGCTACATTATGCACTGACATGACAACGTAGGTTTTCAGAACTATATGAAACTCTCAAAACTTAGTGGTTAAAATTCACCAAAATGGCTTCAAAAAGTCAAATGTTGAGAGTAAATTATGAGAATCTGATGTATTCTTCATATGTTCAGTTTGTGAGATAACACTAATTTCGTCACGTTGGTCTTACCAAGCTGAATTTTGGCTAAACAGGTGCTCCACACAAGACACCTTTGAGGGGAAGAAGAGGACCTTGTTGAGGGTTCTTCTGCGCCTGCAGCGACCAAAGACCCAGCCAAGCAGTTCCAGGCTGAGAGAGAGGGCCATCACTCCCAGGCCAACAACCTTCACACTCCACATCAGTGACATCTAACTCACATAAAAAAATTCAGTTAAGTCCAGTCATCTTCCATTGATCCTCTTACATCAGGATAACAAACATCTGGTATAAGAATATAACTGTTTTTTTTTTTTGTTTTTTTTTTGCTGTGCATTACAAATAGTATTTTCAAATATAGTTGAATAAACTGTAGAAATTGCAAATGTACTTGCGTAGAAGAATTAAGAGCCCTTTTAGTAAGATTCTCAGTTAACACCACAGTGGCTGGAAACCTTTTTTTTCACATTTTGTCATGTTACAACCAAAAATTGAGTGTATTTTATTGGGATTTTATGTGGCAAATCAACACAAAGTAGTGCATAATGGTGTGTTATAAGGAAACAGATTTTTCTTTTTTTGTCAACAAGAAAATTGCTATGTGTGGCAAAAAACTGACACTGCACATTACCCTGAATATGCTAATGATGAAAAATAGTGGTGGCATTATCATGCTGTGCGGATGCTGAAAACATGGCTGCAAAAGACTTGAGACTGGGCAGAGGTTCAATTTTCAGCAGGAAAATGATCCAAAACAAACAACCAGAGCGGCAGTAAAATGGTCTAGAACAAAGCACATGAATCAGAATGGCAACATCAAAGTCCAGACACATAAATCAAAGTAGGGAACATGTCAAAAGACACAATTTCCATTAAATCTAACTGGCTTGAGCTATATTTGGAAGAGAAAAATGTCAGTCTCTAGATGTGGAAAGCTCATAGAGATATACTCTATAGTAATTGCAGCTGTAATTGCAACAAGTTGTCATCTCAATGGCTGACTTGAGAGAACTTGTCAATTTAAATATTTGTATTTTTTCCTTATAATTCATAAACATGCACTGCATTGTCCATTTTAATCACATAAAATCCCATTAACAAAACATTGAAATTTGGGGCTGTAATATGAACTATGAAGGTTTAAGGGTGTAAGCATTTTGTAAGACTTTGAATCTTCTCATAAAGGTTTTCTAACATTTTTTCTCTACTATTATGTAGTTTAAATACATATTTAAATATTAATAATTTAAATAAATAAGTAATAAAAGTTCTTATTATAACAGCATAATTGAAACACATCTGATATAGAACACCTTGATAAACGCTAAATGTATTTACAACACTACTGATTTGTCAGTTAGCTAAGCTAGCTGACAAAAGCTAAATGATAAAACTGATTACGGTAAAGCAGGAAGTTTCTAAACAGCGCAATATGGCAAGGTCAGTGTGACGGAAATGTTATAAAAACGGAGACCTTGTGGAACAAGTAAGGGTTTAGCAACAGTTTCAAGTCAAAACAAGAAACATGAACTGGTTTTAACCCAAACCTGCTAGAGTTTCTGTCGCCACCATGCGGGAGAAAGACTTGTCAGGTGCTGCCAATCGATGTAACTGTCGTCTCAGACAGCCAATGGGAGATCGTGACGTAAACGCTATCCTCCAATAACTTCAATCGAACTGTTGTTGGTACCGTGACTTAAGGAACTGTTTTGCTGAGCTCTCCAACGTGTATGTTCAGCTTGAACTCAGGTAAATACGATTAAACTTACTCTAGTTAAAGTGTAACAGTCACGCAGTGTTCCGTTGTTGTTAGTAAATGAAAGCACTGGAAAAGTAATTTTCTTTGAAAAACATAGTCGACGTGTCTTTTATCCTGAGGTGAATAAAGTTGCCAAACAAGTCAACAAACATGCTAACGCTAGCCTGCTAAGTTAACAACATGGAGTATTGAAATTATTTAGGGCCCGTTGCAGTCATTAATAAGGTTGTATATTCTCTCATATTTGGTGATATCTTCTTTGAACCGTTTTTGTTTTGTGTTGCTCACCCAGACTTTATAAAGCTTGTGTAAAATGGGTCGACGCAAGTCTAAAAGAAAGCCTCCTCCAAAGAAGAAGATGACAGGGGATCTGGAAACTCAGTTCACCTGCCCCTTCTGCAACCACGAGAAGTCATGTGATGTCAAAATGTAAAACGCTATACGTTCATCTGATCTGAAGTTCTTTTGATTTGTTTCGGCTGGGTTCTAACTTGTCTTTTTGTTACAGGGAGAGAAGCAGGAACACTGGAGTAATATCATGCTCTGTCTGTTTGGAGGAGTTCCAGACTCCCATCACCTGTATCCTTTTCACCAAGTGGATTATAGCTTGGTTGTTATGGTCCTCTTCTTAAAAAGAAACAAAACAGTAGTGATATGAAGAACCACTGCTAACTTTAATGTGTTTTTATTTTATAGTGATGGGAAATTTGACTCGTTTAAGAGACCTTGTTCTTGTGGTTTGGCTCTTTAAAAAAAGCCATCGTTTTCTATTCCCATATGGATCCTCAGATATTTATTTATTTTTGTTTTTTTTTCTTAAATTAACATCTTATTTAAAAAAACATTATAAAATGAATTACTCATTTACAAAACATTCATTCTATCCAGTGTTTATTATTTAAATTGATTATTATACTCCATGGAACACAGTGCTGCAAAAAATACATTCTAGAAGAGGCAGCTTGAGATTTTAACCTTGTGTACTGTACAGTCTGCTTTTGCTAATGATGCAATTTAAATGGCATCTAAATGTAACATCTTCCTCATATTTCTAATTGTCTCACTTTTCCAGCTTGTTGTTTTTTATTCATTGTTCTGTCTCACTCCGTAGCATCTCCCTCCCGCCTGTTTCCTTCTCTCTTTGTGTGTGTGCTGTGTCTGTAGCCGCTGCCCCTCCCATTCCTGCTCAGAGAGGCCACATAGCTGCTGTTTGTGATAAATATTACAAGGAAAGGGGGGGGAAAAAAAAGAAAAACAGCAGCTCTGATCCTTTTCTACATATGCAGAACTGGTTCTTTGAGTTGGTTTGTTTATGATCTGTTTGAAGATTGGTTTGTTTTAATGCGGGAAGAGGTCTTAAAAAGGGTTGTTTTTTGTTGTTGAAAAATTCAGTTGGTTCAGCCCTTCACCGGTTATTGCCTCCATCTATCCACCTCATGGCTGGAACCTGTCAGTCTGCTCTAAACCCACCAAGAGTCGAGTAAACCTTTGGATTTTGCGACAGGTTGTCAGTTGTCCACCTCCATCAAAGATGGTGGATTGCTTTTCTGGTGCCTTGGTTTTATGAAGCAGGTTTATCCTTTTTCGGTTTTCTTGGAGATCTTGCTGAAGATTGTGCTTAAACGGTTCAATGAAGCTAGCTAATCAAATCAGTAAATCAACCCGGGGTTACTGACTGTGGATATCTGTTCGCCATATAAAACAGGTGGAGCTGCAGTAAAAGAACTTAACCAATGTCGCCGCCGTATCATTAAAGCGTGAAACCATATACCATTTTGTCAGGAATTTTGTCATTGCTGCAATCCCAACTGCTTTAAACCTCCCTTTGCACTAAATGATCCATCAAGGTGGAAATGTTTACATCGAGCAGGTGGAGATACTATAAATGTCCAAGACTAAAACATGCTGTGGTTGTTTTGTGATGTTAAACAGTTGTTATAAGTACAAACACGAGTGTAGCAACACATGCAAAATGATAATCTCTAGCTCATGATGAATGAGATCTTTAAAGACGGAGGCATTTTAATTGATTGCTGGTTTTTAATCTTCAGCTTCCAGCGTAAACTTTCAAATAATCAGCCTCAGTTTTTGGTACATAAGTGTCAATTCTTCTGTTTCTATTTCAAAACGGCATCACTCGTTGAGGAGAAGAATAAAGGAGCGCAAGCAGTTTGTGTTCATTCGTACCTATCCTTGTTGTCTTTTTAAATTTACATACTGAGGAGACTCGTTGGTGGGAGAGCCGGTCCTTTTGTTTCTAATTCGGAAAGCTAACTTGCTCTATTGTTTAATTTAGAGGAGCCCAAATCCAGCCCTCAAAAGCAACTTTTAGATACAAATGGCTGAATTGTCTCATAAGAATACCATTCAGCTCTGCAGAGGCCCAGTAATGAGGCATTCATTTGATTCACGTGTAGAGAAGGAATGCCTCTAAAAGTTTCAGGATAGTAGCTATTGAGGAATAAGTTTCCATGGTAACAGATCTAGATAAGTTGTTGACCAATTCAAGGAGAAGATGGATTTTACCTTGATAAACCAGTTTCCCCGCTTCGTAGATTAGGCCTCTGATCTTGTAGTTGGGAAATTATTTTTGGCTGAATCGCGATCGCCTCATAACAGCTGGCAGCCTCTGACAAAGTGATTGTAACATCATCTTACCCACAATAACACTGTGAGTTTTCCACTTATTCTGTAATTTAACGTTCATCTACTTCAGGTGAGGGAATTATTCCTGCTGATATTTTTCCAGCCTCAATTAAAATAATGTGTGTTTTAATCTATTTTATAAAGATAAGTAATTAAATATTTGTACACTTCCTGCATAATTTCTGCTAATTTCTTTCCATGTTGTTTTCCAGTTGCTTTCTAACACACACACACTCCATTTTGATTCTGATTTAGAGTTGTTGACTACCTCTGAGTTAGGACAAATTATGACCCTGATCACATCAAAACAACCCCAACACATCCTGCTTTTTCTTTTTTGTATTATTTAAGCACATTTCTCTGCAGCAGAAGCCACTTATAAAAGGGGTGTTCTTAGGCTGTTAAAGCTGCTATGAAATATTTCCCTGTCCACTATCAATAAGTGTAAAAAGGTGTAAACCTGTATGTGTGTGTTTTTTTTTTCCCATACTGAAATAAATAAGAGTAACTCTGTAGCTAGATGGTACTCTCTGACATCTGTTCACAGATTCAGAATAATTAGGATTCTATCGATAATTAAACACGTTCCACTTTCAAAGCCTAAGAAATGGCTTGGAAGCAGAAGGACTTTCAAATATTTTATTGCAATACTTCTTGTCATATGTTTAGCACTTTGTAGAATTATCTTTTCCTTAATCAGATTCTTCTCAGATCTGTCGGAGCCTGTAGATGTGTACAGTGACTGGATAGATGCCTGCGAAGTAGCCAATCAGTAGTCCTCGTGGAGCTGGACGCGCCTCAGGAAGCTAGAGAGGTCAAACACGCGTTAATAGGGCCGCGCCTATTCAGATCATGCTGCTTCAAGGATACAGTTGAAACGCTGAACCGTGATATTTTGTGAATTTTTATGGTCAGTAAAGACACACAACTCTGGTAGCAGTGGCGTCGCTTCAGACTCCTCAGCAAAAACCTTGTTTGAGAAAAACAACTTTCATTCTGATCAAGTTTATTGTAAGATAGCCTACGACTTTAGCTTTAAATTAGATTTTATATAATTTTATTTTTCTGTGCAGGGTACCTTGGCTTTCCCTTGATACGACAGGGCGGTTTTGTTTTTAAATGTAATGTTTGATGGCCCTGAAACAAATGTTTGCTTTTTAGATATTTAATTTTGAAATAAAGTAGGAATCGAGACATTTAGTTTATTCTAACTGCTAGATATTGCAGATTCATAGTTTATGCAAAAAGTGCATAATTTGAAGAAGTCAGGTCCTTGCATTTAATTGTGAGATCAGTAAGTACTGGATGAAGTGTACTAAATTAACTCGCAATGATCAATTTATGCAAAGGTTTAAAAATTCAAGCTCTGCAGCTTTTTCATCTTAATCCCTCTGCAGGATCTCTTTGAATTGCAACATTGTCTTATTTACTGTATTAAAACTTGGAGCAGGTGGGAACTTCTTAAGATGGATTTAGATAAATGATGCTTTGAATTGGTTATTTTTGTCTTGAATGCTGCAGATTGCCAGTTAGCTTTTGTATAAATAAAGTAACTCAATTTTACCTCGAGAGAGAGAGAGCATGATATCACCAGTTTTCTTCGCCAACACAACACTGTTACAACACTCTGCCTCATCTTAAAGTACTGCAGCTTTAGGTCATCCAAACACAATAAAACAACTAAATGCAGAATAAAACCAGTTAAGAGGTAATTAGTTAAAGGTTCCTCATCCTTCACTTCATTGTTTTTGCTTGTTAGATGAAAGAATCTTGCCCTAAAATAGGGAAATTCAGAAAAGAGTATTTTGCTTTGCTGAAATCTGTAATGCTGGTTGATTTTTAAATGAATCTAAATGTAATGTTTTCAGCTGTGATCAGTGAAATAAAGACTTCTTACTTGATTATTCTGGTGTTTACTTTTACACGGAATCAACAAGATTTTGCGCATTCGAGCTGTTATTTTGTCGAGGTGAAATGATCGTACAACTTTAAGTTTAAAAAAAAAAATTGAAGCACAACTTAGAACTTTATGGAAATCCACACAAGTTAAAATATATATACATTTATAAACCACTAAAATTTGGATAAATGTCCTTGAGCAAGTAGCGGTTCAAGAGGAACCACTTGGCTTTTTGTGTCCATGAGCATAATGCTAACTGAATATTTAACTACTCTTCCGGTCAGAACTGGCAGACATTATTTATATTGGCACAAACAGGTTTTTAAGCAAAGTCTATACATTTCCAAAAGGGCTGAGTTCAGGTTATTAGGGATGCCATTCAGGAAGCCTTCCAAAACTAACTCTGATTTGTTTTTAGGATCTTTGCTTTGTTGAAACACCAAACTGTGTTCATGTTTAGCCCCACATGACCTGAACACTCAGGACGAGGTAAGTCACCTTTAGAATCCAAAGAATTGTACATAATTGTACATACATATTCCTACTAAAATATATCCTACTAAAATATATCAATTCTATTTTGACCTTATAAACCTCTGACTTAAAACTTTACTTAAATGGAATATTCCGTAGTTTTAGTAAGATAAGAACATAGCTTGCAACAGGATGATAAAATAATGTTCTCCACAAGCATTGTTCTTCTGTTGTGGGATTTTTGAAAGTGTTTGTTTTTGTTTAATATTTCAGGATATTGCTCAGCTCTGTCTTGTTTTTGGCCAATCTTAGTCTGAGCCACATGTAACTCCAGAGCAGCAGGTTTCAGACATCTGCCCGAGATCAAAGATGGTCTTTCAGGGTTTTAACAAACAACCCTAGAACCACCAAAAGTCAAGTTGATCATAAACTGGAAGACGCTATAATGGAAGCGTCATCACTGTCGACAGTGAAGCAGATCTAGAAAAAAAAAAAAAAGCACTTCTCCAAAATAAACACCTTGTAACCGCACATTTACAGCCACATTTAAGGTCAGATAAAACACAAATTGAGCTATTTGGTCACAATAGCCAGAAGGTGTCTAGGCAAGGCTTTTATGCTTTACTTTTTTTTTTTTACTTAGTACCATCTTTTTATATGATGACGGCACACCTGGGTGTTTTAACAAGACAATCATCCAAAACACACATCAAATCTGAGTTAGAGCAGAGATCTGGGATGTCCCAGACCTCTGCTCTATTGAAAATGTTTGTACTGAGGTTGAAAACCTGAGCCATGCAGGGAACTCGATCGGTTTAAATCGACCGTATCATTTCTGCCAAACAGAAAAGTTAAATATCCTGGCAGAAATCCTGCCAAACCTTGTTGATGGCTTCAAATTTTGTTGGTTTGCCTGTGACTTACTAAGTACATTTACCAAAAAAAAATGTTTGTGGAGGTGTATGTACTGTACATATTTAAGCCTGCATGCAGAATTTTTAACCTTTTGTGGATTACAGAAAGTCTACCTAAAATTCAAACATTACACCAATTCTTTTAAATCCCGACTTAGTTTCATTATTCTACCCAAAAAAGCAACAATTCAAATGCGTCATTAAAAATCCAAGTTTAATACATTCAGAGAAGAAGATGGCTGTGGGTATACTTCTGACCAGAACTGTACCTTGATAAAGACGACAGAACTCAGTCCTGTTAACACCATTCAGTTTAAATCTGTCATGCACTTCAGACATAAAAACACCTTTTTTTTTTTTTTTTTTTTTTAGTAAAACAATATCTGGACAATGGAGGCTGTCTAGAATAGAAAACGTAGAAAAAACACATCTTCCAAAAGCCACATGCTGATGTTACATTTCAATATGCTAAAGGAGGTCTTTGAATGCCAATCTACTGTCCTGAGGCATCTGTGACTGTTGCACGTTTTCAGGAGCCCATTCATCCCCACGGAGCACAGAATGTAGCCGAAATGAAAGAAGGCAGTGTAGTGGGGTTGTGCACCAGACAGGCCTGAGTGATAATAGATGAGATGTTGAGTGCTTGCCTGGGCTCTCCACCCAGGAGGAGTGTGCCCGTGCATGCATGCTCTGCGGCGTGCATTGTGTTCGATGATGGACCCCAGCTGGAGAGGTATTGACAGCGCCTTATGAAACATGCTGGAGGATGATTACAATGGAGAATGATTATCACTCAGCTTCTCCTGCTCCCTCCCCCTCTTCTCCTCCTCCGTCTCTCGCTCCTTCTTTTCGCCTCTCCCATTCAGCACGCGAGGTCAAGTGTCACTCTGTCTCCCTGTTGTCAAGGCTGCCAATCAACCCACACAGCGAGTCCGGGGCAACTGTTGCCAGGGAAACAGAGCGATTTTGGTTGCTAGGCACCTGGAGCTGTGCTCACAATAGTCATTTTGTTGCTTGGAAGCAACATACACGCGCTTGCATAAACACACACATAGCCACAGAAAGCGCTCTCCCCTAATCAACAAGTTCACGGAGCGTCAGAGGGAAATTTGTGTTAATTATGATTACATACTGTCACAGATTTGCTTACACATTGGAAAGAAATCATGCAAGTGTATTTGACGGGAGCGTAATCCATCTTCAGGCTGATGCTGACAAATTGCTGAATTTGCAAACGGATGCTGATCTTCTAATTTATAATACTTTAGCAATAATGCTAATGCTCCGAAAATGTTATTCCGGATGTTTCATTCCACCATCTCAGCCACCTGATTAATCAGCGAGCCCAAACGTCCCAAGAATTCTTCAAACCCACACCCTGGACCTGATCAATAAAAGACATAAACATCCATCACTGTGACCAAAAATAGTTACCCATAAAAGCAGTCAATCCCTCAACCCCCACCCCCCCTCCTCCCTCCAGGCGTACGGACCCAGTGAACCTTCACGCAGCATCGCATGTGTGCTCAAATGGATGGGATCTATCCATGTGCCTGTTGTCATGAGCCTCCATCAAACCCCGCTGTTTCCCTGCTGGCATGTAGATCCCGTGTTTGTGTCAGCGCGAGTCTGATTCTGCATCATGACAGCCAGTCAACTGAGTCAAAATGCTGAAATGTCAGCCACGGGTGCAAGCTTTACATGTCCTCATGTGTTACTGTCTCCTGTTGCTGCAGCTACTGGCATCAAACTAGCACTTTTTTTTTTTTTTTTTACTCCTTTTATAAGATTTGAGCTGGAGAGTGGGGAAAAAAAAAACCGAGCGGTAGTGTGGATGGGCTCGTGGCTGAGCAAAATTCTCAGCACCGTGTCTGGAAATTTAAAGCGTTCTTGTTTGGAATGAATATGGACATAAAAACGACAGAAGGCAGCCATTAAATGGTGAGACTATGACATCGCTTGTGAATGACAAGAGTAGATAATCAAAAGATTTAGTGTGCAGTGGTGAAGACTTTTGAGATAAGCTCCCAGAACGGCCCGGGTTTTAGCTCAGCAGCGTGGTGCAAAGCTTCTGATGAAGGAGCTGCTGAACGCACCAGCTCCACAGGTGGACAGAGTGACACGGCTGATAACACCTCGTCAGTGG
Organism: Poecilia mexicana; assembly: GCF_051168715.1. NCBI lineage: Eukaryota > Metazoa > Chordata > Actinopteri > Cyprinodontiformes > Poeciliidae > Poecilia > Poecilia mexicana. The sequence continues at coordinate 14,548,303 of NW_028263370.1, read as the reverse complement.
CTGAATTCAATTGAGACTCCTGGCAAGCCCCAATTGCTTCTTACTTTGCCTTGCAAAAGTAATCACTTCCGTTTAACTTTTTTGTCACATTTTGTCACATTACAGCCACAAAGCTCATTGTATCTTCTTGGCTAGTTTTGGCTTGTGTTTCTCAGAAGGATGTGCAGCGCTAGCTTTCAGATACACCTGGGATTTTTCTTGCATGCCAGAAAGTTTTAGTCTCATCTGATCAAAATACCTTCTGCCATATTTTTTGCTGTGTTCCCCTACATGGCTTGAGGCTAACCGGACTTGTTCTGGTTCTTATGGCCAACAAATCATATCGACACATCATCGACAGATTTTCCTGACTGGGCTGTGAATCTCTGCTGCTCCTCCAGAGTTACAGTGATTCTGCTTCTCTGATCTTTAATGAATGAACCAAAGTTTATTTAGGGGTATCGGAGCAAAAGCACGGCCAACTTCTCAGATTTTAAATTGTAAAAATGTTAACATTTTTATAAGATGTCTCCCTTCACTTCACAATTATGCACTAGTTTGTGCATAATTGGGCACAAAGTACACAATATATATAATAATAATAATAATAATAATAATCTTGACAATAATTAAGACAATAATAATCCCAATAAACCTAATTGAAGTTTGTGGCTTCAATGTGACAAAATGCAGAAAACCTCAAGGTTTATGAGTACTCTTACAAGGCAAGGTAATTCAAAAGCCTGATTGACCAAACATTTCCATTCATTCCTTCCCTTAATGTTTGGACTGCAGCACTACAGAACAGATCTCCGCATCAGATCCAGTGTTGATGATAAAGCTTCCCCTCGACTACGCGTATTCTCAAGCAATAACATCCACATCTGTATTATCAACCCAAGAATACCCGTGGTCGAGACCGGAGCACAAAATGACCGCCTCCACCCACGCTTCCACTCCTTTCTCACTCCATTCAGCTCCTTTTTTTCCCTTCCTCTTCTGTATTATCCTTTCAGCTCCTGAATCAGATTACATCGTAGAGGCGAATCTTTAAGGACAGCACCTGTGATGAAAGGAGACAAAAGAGATGATATTTAGCCTTGAGTGGCAATGCAGCAGCAGCAGCATTCACAACTTAAGCCCACTGCTAGAGTACTAATTAGATTGTATGCTTTATGTATGTCCACACACATTAAGAGATCACACTGCCATCAGCTCTTCCTCACATCAAGCCACCGTTTAGCCGAGCACTCGGGGAGAGGACAGGATCACCAATTATCTGCAAGGTGTCAGGAATTGCTACTCTCCAGTGAGGGGGAGGGAGCGATTACCAACAGCGGATGATGTACATAACAGATGTTCAGCCCTCACCTATTGTCTTCCCTCTTTCCCAACTTCCAGCTCCTTTCCAGGAAAAAAAATAAAAATAAAAATCCACAATCCTCCTGCCTTCCTTACTCCGTCCCATGGAGAATAAACCAGACTCTTCCCAATCCACACTTGCCAATTAGAGACACAGTAGCTGTCAGCTGAGGAGGAGAAAAGATGGGAGGAGGAGAGGCACTGGGAAAAGAGAGGAGGGGAGTTTGCATCAGCACCACAGTCAGCTCCTCCTGGAAAACTCCAGCCTCAGTTTACAAACAGGGCATAATGGTCTTCCTCCTTGATTCCCCCACTCCTTCTCACTTTTCCTCTTAACCTTTCCCCTCTAATCACGCTGATCCGTCTGCCGCCTCTTTCCCGCCCCTGCCCCGTGTTTGCTCTCTCATCGTCTGGACGGCTGCTTGTTTATCCGTCCAGACACATCCAGCACTTGAGCCACACATCCCCTTCACGCTATCAGGAACCCCGACTCTCCTGCAAAAATTCCTCTGAGACCCTTAACCTGCTGTCACTTAGAAGACCTCAACGTCTCGCTCATTACCTATAACCCCCTTGGTCTTCCTCTCCTCATCTCCCTTCCCTCTTTCTTGCCTCTTCCTCCGCCCCAACTGTCCAAGTCCGGCCTGCCGGTGATGGCAACTCGTGTGGACGTGTCTTCTGTTCTCACCACGAGCTGTGAAGAGATGTAGGGAGGTGTCACAGATCTGGTGTAAAAATACACCCCGCTGCTGCCCGGCTCACCCCGCAGGAGCTGCCGTGTGTCTGCTCTGTGTCACCGGGAACGTCTCGGTCTGATCTGCAAACACTTTTCAGTGTGGTACATCGAGGTTAAGCTATGATAACATGACACTCATGTGGGCGTGCCTGGAGCAGCAGTTCTGACACATTCATGCAAGCTGATCATGTACCCACATATTTATGATTCTCTACCTTCTTCCTCACCCACCCCAATAATATATTTATAGACTGGTAAGAAGTTTATTTGATGCCGAAAGACATCTGGTTTGCATCTATAAGAAAATCCATTTCCTGAATTGACTTGATTGAAAGCGAACTGGCTCCAGCTGGAGGGCCTAATGAAAGAAAATCGGTCTGTGTTTCATATTTATGTCTGACGCAAACAGACTTATCAATCATTTTATGTACCTGGTATTTGGAGTAGGACGCAGAATTACAAGTGACTGAGCCTGGAGGCAAAGACAAGATGGGCTTGTGATGGAAACAGAAGCAGAGCGGATGCTGGGCCTGCTGCTTGCACATTATTGCTTAATTGTTTGGAACTAAAGGCCCTGTTATGAGCATGTTTATGCTTTTGCCTGCAACAGCAAATCCTTCCAGTCATTTCTGCCATGCTGTTGAGTCTAATAGTCTCTACATAAAATAAAATAAAAAAATAAGTGACCCACTCGTAGCTGTTCTAATGCATTTATGCTGGAGTCCAGAATGAGCAGATCCTCTCTACATTTACCAAACTTCGGACTGCAGAACCCCGAAGCACAGGGCCAGATTTAGGAGAAAGACTCCGCCTGGGACACCGCCACTTTTGATTCCCCACCCAGAGCTTGCTATATTAAAAAGCTGCCATATTTTTTGAACAAATCAAAATCCGTCTCAAGGAGGGAACTTCCTGTTAGAAATAACATCTGCCTCCACCTGGCAAAGTAAATATGAGAATTTATTATCATCCTCAGAAATGAGGGTGTGTGCTTCAAGCTTAACACCATGTTGTACTTATGCCTGAGGCTCATGTTTTTTGATAATGAAAAGGGATGCAGTTCTTCGGTTGTTGCCTTGCACTGTTGACAGAGCCAGCTAAAAAGTATGGACAACACTTGGTTACAAAAGTGCTAAAGATTGTTAGTGTAATAAAATATTGAGGAGAGTAAGCGCTGACAAAATACGACCATTAACCGTTAGCCACGAGGGAGCAAAGGTTAGCTTGCAGTGTTCAGCTAACAGCTAATAAAAGGGCTATTTACATTTCATTTTAATAGTAATCAAACTGAATATTTCTATGTGAAACGGAGATTATTTTTAAAGCATAGTTTGAGATGAACAAATCCTTTATTCTCTAACAACGAGACATTAAGGAGCATTTTCAATGCATTTCTGTCAGAAGCACCACCTTAAAATTAGACAAGCATAAGTAACATAATATATAAACTGGTAAAATTCTTATCATTCTGCACTGTTCAACAGTCCTTTATTATATTGCTTATTTGAATTGAGAAACCTTTATCCTATTTGTGAAATACTAATCAGGTGAAATCACATCTTGTCTTGTTTTCTTGAGCAGAGTATTGAATATCATCTCATGGCCTGGATGTATTATGGCCACAAATTGCATTGAAACTGCTTTGGATAATTATAGTGACAAATTAATGTCAGTGTACATACAGGCCTTGCCTACATGAAAATAGAGGTTTTATGGTATTTTTTTTTCCTTTTTGAAAACTTAATTTTAAGAACAGCGTGCTTGAATCAAGATATGTCTCCAAAAAATAAGATGACCCAAAATTTCACAGCAACACCCAAGATGATTTTAGTTGCATGTCAGAAAATCAATGCAAGTTGCAAGTTGCTTTGGTGCTAACCGCTGTTAGCAATACCAGCTAATAACAATGTATTACTCTCTCTTCTATTACTCTATTGTGTTTGTTCGCAGAGTTAAGAAGCAATAGAAGCTGTATTGTTCTATGTGTGGCTTAATGTAATATAAGTTGTGAGAATTACAAATAAACTGTATGATTCTGCAAGCGTTTGGGCTCTACGATCTGGTTTGTATTTGTGAATTCATTGCCTTAAAACAGTTAGACATGGAAATCACAGGGATATGGGCTATGAAGTGAAGCAAACATTTATTTAAAAGCTGAAAAAATATATATTTGAGGCCCCCCTCCCATGAAAGGCCACCACCAGGCTTCTGCCCCCAGTGAGCCTTTGTTAAAGTCCGGCCCTGCCAGTACAGATGGCTCCAAGTTGGCCTACTGGCCCAGATAACCAAACAACCACACACTGTAAAATCGCACATAGCCAGCAGCACCTGTTTTCTACGTGACAGGCGTGGGTTATCAAGCTTTCTTTGTTTGTAAATACATCCGCTCCCACTGACAAGGAGATCCCAGTTCAGATGCCATAGTGGCAGGCGTGGACTGAATCCCTAACCCCTCAGCAGGGGAGTGTGAACGGGATTCAAAACCAACATACTTCCCATCCAGCAGGCTACAAAAAGGAAGAAGACGCGCTGCGGTGAAACACTGAGAGCTGGAAGCAGGTGTATCTCCCTTCGAGACGTTTGATAGGCACTTTGGTGGGGATGCTGCTGGGACCAACCTGTTTAGTTATCAAACCACAAAGCGTGCCAGCATCCCACTGATCACTGATAGGGCGTCAGTGCCGCGATTTAAACGGTTTCATCCGTAATCTTTAAATCTAGTTTCTTCACTTCCACGATTATAAAGAAAGGCTGTTTAGCCACGATTACAACATCCTAAAGTGCTGGAATCCACGCTTATCAGCTGAGGCAAAATGTGATTTTATGAAAGGGAAAAAAAAAAAAAAAATCATCACTTACCGCTTGGTCCACGTTTACGCTGCTCCCGCGGAGAAGCCGTTCTTAATGCCACGCACTGTTTCCACGCTGAAGTCAGAGAATAGGTTACACTGTGCAGGGAAACGCCCCCCGCCACCCCCTTCTCCCACCACCACACCTCCACCCCCCTCTCCTCTCCATCCATGCTATTCCTTTCTCAACTGTGCGCGTCTCCTCCCGCTTGTGGGGGAATCACATAACCACTCCTTTTTTTTCCCCTTCCTCTTTTTTTTTTTTTTCCCGCGGAATGGAAGGGATGAATGGAGCGATGACGACTCTGCAGGTGCTGTAGCAACAGCAGCATCCTTTGCAATGCAACTCATCTGCAACCTCTCACCTCTCTCCTCCCCCGCCTCTAATCGCACTCTCATCCTCTCTTTCTCTCTCTCTCTCTCTGGTCCATCCCAGTAGAGCGTGGTCCTATAGCGCAGCGGCGGCAGCTCCAGAGCTGGGGTTTGGCTACTTCCAAGTCATGATGGAGTATAGGCTAACACAGAGTTCAGGGTTAATACAATGAATGCACCTCTGCGGATGGGTGATTAATTTGTCTCACTGACCACACACACACACACACACACAGACAGAGAGAGAGAGAGAGAGAGAGAGAGAGAGAGCGCAACAGAACACTGTCCTTTTTTCTTCCAAATGGAGAGCATTTCAGGAAATTCATGTTTTTTTTTTCTTCACACAAATTGCTAAGGATTTATTTTACAGCCCTACATTATAACCTTTGTTCCATTAGTCACAGTTGACAGAGCTTTAAATTATTAAGCAATTAAATAAAGCACTGTAAGTTAAGGATGCAGAGATGTGAAAAAGTATTTGTACCATTACCAATTTGTTTGCTGTTTGTCACACTGAAGCATTTCAGATTATCAAATCATTTTAACATAAACCCAACCAAAAAGTAAGAGCTATCCAAACATAGCTTGTGTAAATAGGGTTCCTTCTGCACACAATCCAAAAACATGACTCTCCAAAGTGCTACTAGGTATCAGTGTTTGTGTGTATTGTGTGTCTCTGTTGCTCAGTATAGAAAAGGGATGGATGGAAATTCATACTCGGCAACAATGTTTGGAATATCATCTGTTCATAGTGACTTTATAATCTGTTATTGGAGTCAGGATGCTGCACTAGTTTGAATTTACTATTTAGCAGCTCAAATGCTAACGTTATCTTTAGTGGACAAACTTGTTCTCTTGCCTGACTCAGTGGCATCAACATCTTTAAACAGCAACATCTTACCATCTTATAATTTATTATGATCTTCTGGAATGGTTCAGTGAGGTCTCGTCAGGTCGCAGTTTAATTCAAAATGGCGGTCTGTGAAGAACGATAAAGTCTTCTTGTGTCTTTTGTCACTCAACAACCTGCATCACAATTTTGACTCAAACTCTCTAGCTTGTGGTACAAAAGTATAAACCACGCATTTGAATAAAACATAAAAGCCAGCAAGTTTTACAGTGTAGACTTCAGATATTGGTGAGTTCTTATGAGTGTGAATTATGCGTACATAAAAGACTTTGAAGCTCAAGGGATGATGTTATATATTTTTTTAAATTTAGATTATATGCCTTTTCTTATAGCAGAGGCATATAACCACCGAGTCAGAGAACAGCTTGAGCACCTAGAACAAAACAAAGCAATAAAACAAAAGTTATCTGTCAGGTTTGCACTGAACAAGTATCCATTGTGTGTAAGTGCTGGGTCTCCATGTGTTATGGAAAGTGTGCATACTCTTAAAAGTACATGGCTGCTGACACATAAGTTTGCATCTGATTATAAGATTATATTCTGCATTTATTCAAAGGTTTTCATGCACATTCCGTTTTTTTTTTTTCAGACATCTGAATTGCATTTGATCCTCCAGTTCACAATATAAAAACTCTGTCTGAACTCTGAACTGGGTGATACACACTTAGCATAAATTCTTAGATAATATCAGAATCTTTATTTTATTTTTTTTTTTTGCCTGAAATAACTAAAATGAACACATTTGTTAAATTTGCAAAGCTAGTTTTGCATCAAGACCACCAAAGACAAGCTTGAAAACTGCATTGTACAGATGGCAAAAAGAAATATTCTTCTATCATCTTTGGTTATGTCTAATCGATCCATGAAAGACAACACAGGTGAACAGCTGACATTTTGGCAACATTCCCAATATTTGAGTTTCCTTGGTTGAAAGATAACGACTGAACTCTTGCCATGCAGTAGCAGACTTCCACCGTCTATAAAAAGTCCAGTCTCAACAATAGCAGTTTATGCAAAGCTATTTTATGAATCGTCAATTTATCATGATGTTTGCATTGTCCTGTGTGAAATGTGCTGAGAATGGAACATGTGAACTTCGAGAGCAGGTGGACTGACGGCTTATAAACTTTTAAGAAAACATAATTAAAAAAAAAAACAGACCTATGTCTTTATGAAAGTGTTCATCTGCTGTAGTTTTTGACACCTGACACTTCTTTCTAAGCCAATATTGCACAATGTGCTGTCACTGTGTTGTACTGGAGATGAAATGAATAAAAATGCAGCCAAATTTTAAAAATAATATTGAAAAACCTTCAAGAAGCCTAGGCAGCTAGTGACCTAGACACCCACATATAGGATCATAAAAAATGTATTCCATGTGATCTACGATAAAACTGTCATAACAACCTGAGTGATGCAGTATGGGTGTCGTGACATTATATATATATATATATATATATATATATATATATATATATATATATATATATATATATATATATATAAGGTTTTTTCTTTCACTCAGATTTTTGTATATAGATTCATGTTAGAGAGGGTTTAGTCATTCTGTGTGTTAATGGCATGTTAACACACATGGTGCTGAAATCGTAATGACCATGTCTTTAAGGATGTTTCCTGCTCAGTTAAATTCCCTGAGGTATATATGTCTGTGTGTGTGCGTGTGTGTGCGCGCGCGCATGCGTGCGTGCATGCGTGTGTGTGCTTACACGTGTTTTCCTTCTCCTGCTCCTACATCTAATGGGGCCTGTGCATTCGATTGATGGTCCTCCTTAGCAGACATGCCGCATAGGACTAGTTGCTTGATGCCTTTTATATTTCTCCCTTCATTCGGTGGCCTGTAACGGAGCGACCCCTGAAAACCTTGTTTGTGTTTGAGTTCTGAAAGCTGGACGAAAACCCACAAAAGGTGTCAAACTAGCTTTGTGCATGCAGAGAAACCGTCTCCTTTGCAGCCACAGACGAGCAGACGGGGAGCAAACATGTAGGCTTGATGTTTTAGAGCCTGCAGCGCTAATGCAAGCACAGGAGCTGTGGGGCCATAAAATAAATTACAACATTTCCTCAAATCAGCAACCATAGATTCTCTTGCTGTCTTTTGCCTTCTCTGACTGTGTCACACACACACACACACACACACACACACACACACACACACACACACACACACACACACACACACCCGCACACATATGCATACGCACGCACACGCATACATACGCATAAACACACACGCGCACACAGTGTTAATGGCTTCATAATTGTCGGAGGCAGACCACTGAGCATAATCAGGAGACTGCAGAAAGGCAAAAACCACTATTAGTAATTTACTATGACAGACAGTACATTTTTATTACCCAGCTGCCTCTGCTTTGTTTTGGGATGCGATGAACCACTCTCTCTTGAGCTTTCATTTGAGCTTTTTCTTTCTCTCTTTCTCTCGCATTCTTTTTCTTAATTTTCCTCTTCCTCTTTTTCTCTCTTTCTTTTTCTCTCTTTCTTTTTTTCTTTTTCTCTCTTTCTATCTACCCTTCTTTCTGTCTTTCTTTTCTCCCTTTATTCTTTCTGTTTTGCATCAGACAGTGTGGCGCACGGGTCAGATGAATTACGTCAAACCGACAGACACTGAGTCAGGGAGTAAAGTCCAACTCATCACTGGAAATATCAGGCGTGGGTCTCACACACACATGCACACACACCCCCCCACACACACACACACACACACACACACGCACACGCACACAGACAGATATTGCAGGAAGACAAACCTATTCTCGGGGTTGCATGCTGGCTCAGTTGCTAGCACTGTTGCTTTGCTGCAAAAAGGTCTAGGGTCCAAATCCTGACCTGGGGTCTCCCTGCATGGAGTGTGCATGCTCAAATGCAGAGCTTCCTCCCACAGTTAAAAGCACGTCTGTTAAGTTAAGTGCTGTCTATCAATTGTCCATGGGTGTGAGTGTGTGTGTGCATGATTGCTTGTCCTGTGTTGCCCTGCGATGGACTGGTGACCTGTCCATGGTGAATCCTGCCTCTTGCCCAGCGACTGCTGGAGATAGGTTACAGCCTCCCAATAGCCCTGCAAGGATAAGTTGGTCTAATCAATGGATGAATGGATAGAGAAGCCTATTCTAGTTCCAACCAAAGCACACAGTTATTTTATTATCAAAAATGTTTGCTCAGCTCTTTGAGTCATTGATATCAGGTGTTACAGGCACTTCCAATCCCACAGGTGCATAAAACCTGGCATCTAGACCTGCAGACTCTTTTTGCAAACACTGAAAGCATGGATTGCTCTCAGAAATTGCTTAGAAATCTGCTAACTATTAAATATTCCACCCTCAATTGTCAGTGGTATAACAAAGGGGAAAAGACTGGGAATAAAAGCAACCAAGGCACATAGTGGTGGCAGGACACTTAAAAGCACACAGTGGGGTCAGTGGCTGCCCAGGAGCGTAGTTCACTGAGGTCACCAACTTTCTGCAGTGTCAATAGTTCATGCAGCGTGACCTTCAGACTTGCTCATGAACAGTGCATATAGAGATTCAGTGAATTTTTTCCATGGATGAGCAGGTGCATCCAAGTCTTACACCACCAAGTGCAACACAAAGCTTTGATCGTAGTTGTGTAGCTGCCAGTGGAGTCGCTGGAGATGTGTTCTCTGGAATGACAAATCACGCCTTTCTGTCTGGCAATTCAATGGATGAGTCTGGGTTTGGCAGTTGCCATGAGAACGGCACTTACCTGACTGCATTTTGTCAAGAGTAATGTGTGGCGCAGACTGGATTATGGTGTGGGGCTGTTTTTCAGGAGATGAGCTCTCACTGCTTCAGTGTACCAAGACATTTAGGACTGTTTCACACCTAGTTTGAGAATGGTCCCTTGCTGTTTTAACATGGCTTTGCTCGTGTCCACAAAGAAGGGTGGGTAAAAATGCAGATAAGCGAGTTTTATATGGTCTGCACAGAGTCTTGACCTCAACCTGACAGAACAGTTTCAGGATGAATTAGTGCAACAAAAGAAAAATATGCAAAACAGGCCGTCTCTACCTTCATCAATGTCTGGTCTCACATATACACCCTCTGGAAGAATTATCTAAAAACTCAGCCTTTAGCCTTGTGGGAAGCCACACAGGGTGAAAGGATTTCACATAAATGCATTTACATATCTGCCAAAAGGCCAGTAACACAATACTTCAGGCAATTTAGTTTCCAAAATATCTTAGCAAAGTTTAGCTTCTGAGATGTTTAAGGAACAAAAAAAAAAAAAAAAAAAAAGAAATCCAGGGGTAGGTTTTTGTGGGAGCCTAAAATGATTTGTGCTGCTTTTGTTATGCTATAGCTCAACCTCCAACAAATAAAATCAAGACAAACATTTTTCAGTCTCTCCACAGATTCTTAAATAGATTAAGGTCAGGAGTTTGACTGGGCTGCTTGTGTATTTGAAAATACTTTAAGCTAAACTTTTCCATTTTAGCTCTGCTGTTTAGTGTGGCGGTTCTGTTAGAAGGAGAACCCTCCATACCAGCTGCAAGTCTTTAGCATAAACAGCTATGTGTGAGTAATATTTTATTAACAGTGTCCAAATGCAAATTTCACCAGTGGAAATACCTTGGTCGTGGTTCCGTTTTTTGCATTGAGGTTCTGTGAAGTTACTGTTAGTATTTGGAGAAGAAAGATTGGCAAATGGCAGGGAAATCCTCAAAATGGGGGAGGAAGCTGCAAGCACGTCACACCTGGGCTTGAGCCAGTTTTTGCCATTTGAACTAATTTTAACTAAAGCATTTTCATATTTGTAGGACGTGACACTATGAGTGGATGTTAATCATTTACATGTTCACAAAGAACTGTCACTGAGATAATTCCTGCTTTCTCAGCCAAAGTACAATAGTGGTTCCACAGGAGCTTACACAGGTGAAAGCTGTAAGCTGTACCAGCCGGAGTAATGAGTCCTGCCAGCCAGGGGCGGTTCTAAAGAGGGGGCAACAGGGCTCAGAGCCCCTGTAGAACAGATCTGGAGCCGTTCTACAGAGGTCAATTGTCGTGATTCTGAATCTTTAATTCAATAGTAATGAATTAAAGATTCAGAATCACATTTTACATTTTCTAGATCTGTTAAGTGGTCCCAAAAAACCTTCCCACTGGTAAATTCATTCCAGAACAACCTCTGCCATCAGCCAGTCTTTCAAGTTAAAAACTAGAGGACCCGGTAAAGCACAGAACCGTACCACTTTTGATGTGGTGGCACAAACCACAACCTGACACAAAAATTCAAAAGTTCAGGCCAATCTAAGCAGACTGATGAGTCACAGGCAGTGAGTGACCTAATCCAACAAAACTGCAGGGCAGTGCCATGAACAAAGTTCAGTTGAGATAATAGTCACAAAGCTAATATTGTTTAAAGTGTAAACTTTTATTATCCTGCCCTATACAGGTACATTACAGTGAATTAAAAATTAAAATGGTCAGATTAGAAAATAGGTAAAGGTAAAGGTCATTTTATTTATGTAGCACATTTTCAGCAACAAGGCAATACAAAGTGCTTTACAGGAATTAAGAGGAAATACAAACAAAATAGCAAACCAAAGGAAAGAGCAAAAGAAGAAAAATACTCTAATGTTGATCTAAAGTAAATAAAATAGATCAACTAGATACTCATATTCTGAGTTGGTAGATAATTATAAGTAAGTATCCTCTGGTCTAATTCCTTTTCTGGTTTGGAAGAATATTAGTCTAAAACGCAGTTCCTAAGGTAGTTTTTCTGGATTCCAAGTTTGTTCTAATCCCTGTTCTGGGTTGCTAGTTAAGTCTAAGTAAGTATTCTCTGGACTTTCTAAGTATGCTCTAAATTTGTAAAAGTAATGGGTACTCCACGCTCACTAAGTAGTAATAAAAACTAAATGTTCCTGTTCTGGAAGAATTTTTCTGGATTCTAAGTTTGTTCTAATTCCTCTTGTGGGTTGCAATAATAGGAGTCTCTCTGCATCTAAATAGTGAGTACTCTACAGTTTCTAAACAATAAGCTAAAGAGTGACTAATAAACTAGAATCTTCTGAGTTAAAAGTGAGTACTCCACAGTTTCTAACAAAATAAAATAAAAAAAGAGGAAAGGACACATTAGGGCACATGGCAACATACAGACAAAACAAAGGGCAAAACAAAGATATGAATGAAGGCGGTGACATCACAGGGCCTTGAAACCACGTTGCTCAGCCTCCCGGCAGAAGTCCGACAAGATGTTGTTATCGAGGAATGTCCTTGGGAGCGCTCAGCTCCACAGCTGCATGGATAACAGGAAGGGGCGAGGTAGGAAGGAGCGTTATGTTTACATATCTTCAAGAAGATTGGAAATATGCAGCCTTTCCAAGGCAATACAGGAAAGCCAATTCAGATACAGAATGTCTTGGGTCAGGTAGATTATACATTTCAATCTTCCCTAAAGTCTCTCCGATACATCTCAGTTCCCAATTATCCAGATTAGTTTGGTAGTTCTACTGAACCGAAACCAGCAACTTCTCCAAAATCGATTCCATCCCATTAGTGAGTTTTAGAGTCCTCAGCTGGGCTGCGAGTCTCAGCAAGACTCGCATCCAACTTGTGTCTCTGTCCACAACAACAGTCCGAGTGTTCGCCAGTTCGGCCAAGTCCGTCACAGATTTGTCGATGACCCAGGTATCCGCAAGCTCCAAACAGAGGAAATCCTGTTATCACGAATAAATCCAGGGTGAATCCTGCCGGACACACCCGGCGTGTAGCCTTTCAAGTATTGAATAAGTCCTGAATAAGTCCTCAGTTCTGTATTATTAATTAATTTTGGTTTGATGCAATCTGCAAGTCTAAAAACATAATATTTAACAGAATTAAACGCTTTTAAAAAAAAATCAGTCTGGGTGTAAATAATCTATAAGGCAGGGGTGTTCAGTCTGCAGGCCCTGCATGGCTTAGCTCCTTCTCTGGTTCAACACACCTGAATCAAATGATGGCTCGTTAGCAGGCCTCTGCAGAACTTGATGAAGGAAATAAATGAACTTTTCAATAATATTGTAATTCACTACAATGCAAATCTATAGATGTCATTTTCAATTTGAATTGTTGTACATTATTAAAATCAGCCTAAATGAGGGTTTCTGTCTGACTTTTCCACAAACTATATGACATCTACAGCAAAACAATTACTGACAATTACTTCCCAGAACCTCAATTAAAAATAAAGAACCAACCTTTAAGATCCTTCTCTTAGTAAGCAAAGGAGCACCTTCGTTGTTTTCTTGAAACAATATGCCTTTAGCATGTTTTCCAAGACACTTGACATTAAATGTTATTACATCAATTAAATACATACTAAATTTCTTCTTCATTAAGGATGAAGTGCTGCCCGTTGACTTTGGTGACTTGGCAAGTTATGAATTATTTTGTTGATTTAATCTTAGAGACGGAGGATTATTTATGTCCCAAACAGGGGACCTAAAAATCACGAGGCATTAGAATAACACACGCAAATAATTAAATTGAGTGGTTTGCACTCTGAGGTGGAACCCAAAGATGTGAAAGATTTATACTCTAATTGGAGTGGAAATGTGTTTATTAGGCTCAGCAGTTAGTTTATAGGATTGGGAATGAGGATGCTGGCAATCAGGATAGAAAAAAAGAAAATGTGTGTGTATGCGTGTGTGTGCGTGTCAGTGTTAACAAGAGAGACAAATAGGACACACAAACAGGAACGGAGAGACAGAGAGAGAGGCAGGTGCATCACTAATGGCTTTTTAAAAAGGTTACAGCATAGAGCTCTTCTTTTCTAATGGGGCTCTGGCTGTGCTTGAGAAGCAATTTCCGGAAAAGATAATGTTGTCGAGAGTCCAGAGAGTTCTTGTCTGAGCGTGTGTGTTTGTGTGTGTGTGTACATATGTCTTGTCGTTAACAAGACTGACAACCACAAATTCAGAGGAACACAAAGAGGAGGCGGGACAAGATCGGGGCAGTTGTGAGACAGACTGACAAAGAGAGAAATTTTCTGTGTCTGCCATTAAATTGCTTCATTAGATTGATGACTAATGTCTGTTATGGTCCACCAGAGGCCTCACTGAGAATAGATACACAGATTTGGGATTCTTCACATTTTAGCGTCCTAATTTGTTGTTTATTACGAGAAGCTTTCAACCTAGTGATTATTTTTATTTTTTTATTTTTTCCCCTGAAAGCCTTCTTATTATTAAGCACAGTTAAACAGCACCACCCTGTGCTCATGGTGGCCTACTGCAACAATTAGGATATTTATGAGCAGGCGTTTTAGTGAAGATTTAAGGAGCACACATTTTCAGTTTTAATGTGATTGGAATATAAAGGTCTGACCTTAATGATATTGAGCATTTAAGAAGAGAGATCTGTGGCAGGAAACCAACAATTTAAAAAAAATGGAAGTGGAATGAGAGGCCTCACCAAAGGTGTATTATTAACTACGCCAATTCATAAGGTACTTATTTATATTAATGTATTAATATTCAGTCTGATTCAATGAGATAGTCTTTTAAAAAGTTTTAAATCTTTAAAAAGTCTTTATATCTGAGGGGTAAATTCTCTTTGTCATGTAACCTAAATTGCACACTTCTAAGGAATGAGAGGATTCTGAAAACATATTTATTCTTGCGATCAAAAAAGTAACTTTTCAGTGTAAATCTATTTGATTATATTTGATCCATCACACATAATATATTTTGACAATCTCAGGGTCAGATTTTTTTTATCAGAATGTAAAATTGTCCATCATTGTGTGAGCATTTATGTTCAAATAATAATTAATAATGCCAATTAGATGAGGTGTGTGCATACAGTGGAGCATGTATGTCTTGATCAGGGAAAATCCACAAAATCATCAAAGTTGTTTGTCATCTACACTGGGATAAGAACAGTTTAAATAAATCATTATACAATCTGACCTTCATGCCAATAGCGGCTGTATGTAAACTTCTGACCTGAACCGTATTGGTATTCTATCATTTCTGCAAGCTGCCAACCCGCATGTGTTATTTTCAGAACACGGAGTAAGGAAACATTTGATCAAGATCACAGCAACGAGAGGGGAAATCTTTCTTTTATGGCAGCCCGAATCAAAGCTCAGACAATCAGAGGCAAGAACAGCGTGAAATTGTATTTGTTTAGAGAAGTTAAAAGGGATTGCAATCTAATCTCCCTTTTTTTGACTGATGTTGAAAGACTAATGTCCTGTGGGACATTCTTTGTGTGCACAATCGTGAGGAATAACAAGAAGTCAAATGAAAAATGATATTTATTGTGGCGTTTATGCTAAACTGTGTGAAATTAGGGCAGTGCAGCATCGACATTTTCATGTGACATGCAATGCAACAACAACAACAAAAAATATTTCCACTTTAGTTCTTACCGAGACTCCTAAATAACACAGACTTATTGTTGATGTCACATGGAAATGGAGATTTGAGTGGCTGTGGCACAAGATGAGGAGGGTTTTCTCTGCCAAATGGAAGCTCCGTGGTTTGATCTCTCACTTCTCTGGTTTACTTATTCTCCTTGGGCCAGGCAATGAAAGCCACAGTAACCTCGATGCTTTCATCAGCAGTAGTGTGAAAACAGAAAAAAGCAATGCATAGGAGTCTGTAAAAGGTAAGTGATCTATAATAGCAACAGCTGCATAAATAGTAGAAATGCATTTACAGCGCCTTGCAAAAATATCCATAGCACATTTTAATACATTACAGCCAGAGCTTTTAGTAGGATTTTAGATTGGCAGCAAGTAGTGCATAATTATGAATCTGAAAAGTATGGTGTCCATTTGTGAACTCTGATGCAATCAAACTGCCTTTGTCGACCGAGTCCATCTGTTTGCGATTTTATGTCATGTTAAACAAAGGTGTGCTGTGACGGCCTTTAGAGGTTTGTTAGAGAACATAAGTGAACAAGAAGCATCGCGAAGAGAAGACTGAGGAACACAACAGACTATTGCTGAGAAGTTCAAAACATAGTTAGGCTTTAAAACAACATCTCATGCTTTGAACATCTAAAAAAAAAATAACAGTTCAATCCAGTATCCAGAAATAATATGGGGAGCAAAAATGTCAGCCTATAGATGTGCAAATCTGGCAGAGATATCCCTAAATGATTTGCACCTCGACAGAAGGAATAATGTGGCTCTACAAAGTATTGACTCTGTAGGGCCATGTGCAAATGGATGCTGCACTTTTCAGATTTTTATTTGTAAAATAAAAAATTAAAACCATACATAATTTGTCTTTGAATTCACAATTGCATATCGCTTTGGGTTGGTTTACCACAATAAACGGCAGCCAAGATGTCAGAGAATGCAAATACTCTTGCAAGGCACTGTGAATTTACATTTAATGTTTTAAGGCTCTTGCTGGAGCCGTAAAACGTGGTAAAACGTCAAATCTGCGTCTGTATAAAAGAATCTTACTTCACTAAGTGGTAATTGCAGTTTATTTTGGTAAATAAATACAAAACAGAGACTTTAACATGAAAATAACGTTATCTCGCCAGAGGTGGGGTGTAGTCACTTTTTTTTTCTTAAAAAAAAGAAGAAGAAAATAAAAACAGACTTACAATACTGTAGGTAATCTCAAAGCTATAATGAGCACCTTCTGCTTTAACCGGCATTGATAGGACGCCTTGGCAGGGGTCCTTCAGAGGCCTGCAGTTACAAACGAATGTGAGTGTGTAATTATAGCAGCTACTTTTGACAGTTTAACTTAAGAAAAACAGGCTGCCAAATTAACAGTTGTGCTGCCTTACAATGTGCTCATTATAAATACGCACACACACAGACACACACGCAGATCTAAATAAGTCCAAACACACACACACGCACAGCAAGCACACACACACACACACATAAGAAACCCATTAGGACGTATTTTGTATATAACACACTTTCTTCTTCCTTTAAGAACCTGCAGTTTCCTTTTAAACTGAGCAGAGCTGAGCCAGCTGTGAGCCATATTACGCATCGACTGCAGGCTGGCTTGATTTTAAACTCTTCTCCACTGAGCTACAGTCCTGCTTTACAGCCGTCCGCCATGCCGCAAGAACGTTTCAGGTAGCTTCACATTATCAAAACCATACAAACTGGATGATAACATCATATGTTTTGAAGAAACCTAAGCACTGTACAATACTCTACCAAAGTCAGAGGTCTCAATGCCGCCAATAAACTCAGTCGGTGTGTGGAAAACATGTTGGAGAGAAGCCTTTGAATGACTGGACCAGATAGATTCAGTCAAATTAGGCATGGCCTGCTCACAGGTATCAAGGTATTGCAAGGGTTAAAAAAAAAATGTTCAAATTGTCAAATGTTTCTGTCATGGCTCTTTCATGTCTTGAAGGTTTTTTTTTTATTTTTATTTTTTATGAGATGCCAAATAAAGTGCTTGAGTGACTAGAAATGTATTATTCTGAGCCACAGAAGTGATGCACTGCGCCTAACAACATGCTGCATTCACTCTCCAAGGAATAAAAGAGAAATTTAGCTGGAAATATTTTTGGTAGAATGAAATACAGACAGTTATGGAGTTTTGCCAGAATATCAACATAGTGTTTGAGAGACAAAATGTCCTTAGTGGGAAAACTGCTGATTTATTCACCCTGTATTTCTTCAAAAGAAGCTTTGCCGTTTTGTTTCTTCTTCTACTACTTCTACTCTGACACATCTGCCATCTAGTGACTAGAGTTATAATCAGTTGAGCTTAATTTTGATAATTTAGATATCAAATAGCTACATTTGAATCTACTCTATGTGGTTTATTCAATTAAAAAAACCTGTTATTTATTTAGCACCTGTATCAAAAATAAAACAAACATCATTTTCTTTTTACATAATTACAAGTAAATTCAGGTAGTAAGGGATTAAACCTCTTGAATGAAACAAGAAAGGCAATAAATATCTTAGCCAAAATAATATCAGTGTTATCATTTTAGCAGCAGCAGGTATAATCGTTAGTTTTCTATTTACGAACAATTTTCAGACACTCAAATTTAACATTATTTAAAACATTTTTAAGATTACTAAGGATTATTATGCAAGGTCGGTCCATCTGAATCACTTATTTATAATGACAGGAATTCTGCTCACCTTACAATGCAAGTGAAAAATAACTTAAATTTGAGTTTTTTTCATTCTTGTTTTACTTTGGCATGTATGTTACTTCGCTTCATCATTCCTTCTTACTCAGTACACAGAAAGCTTTTTGTCAACGGTAGCTGGCAGGCTTTGGCCAACGATCAAAAACAGTTTTTAAGCCAAACCTTGTTAAGCAAACACCTATTCATGACAGAGGAGCTGGCAGTAGGTAAGGCAGCTAGAACTATTTAATTTTAGTTGCCTAAGCAAATTAAAATGTAGAAAATTACAGAGCAAAATTTGATTTAGTTGGAGGGTTTGGTGATAATTCATTCCTACAGAGCTGTTGGCTGTCCTCCATTTCGCTAAATTCCTCAGCCACCAAACAGAACAAATCAGTGCTGCCAATACATTAGTAAAACAAACAAAATAACAAAAAAAAAAATTTCACAGATGAAGCAATGAAGGAACAAATGTAGAAATTTAAGACGTGAATAGTGGAATGTGAGGCCTCGAGTGGAAAATCTTGATGTAGGCTTAATTATCAGATTTCTTTCCTTCAAATTCAAAAATACTTTATTAATCCCAAAAGGAAATTAAATGTTGTTGAAGCTCATTAATTCAGATTCTTGAAGGTGTAAGTCAGTAAGATTATTTCTGACTTGCATCTGACAGGCTTGAATAACTTCTGTTTTTCTCTACTTATTTTGTATTTTAAATGTTGTATCATGTTTTGTTTTATGTAACCAAAAGCCCAAGTATGTACTGACAGTACAAATAGTAAAATTTATGGTCTTTGTTAATATCATATCATATTAATTTCAAGTCAGTGTATTTTTTTTTAAAATATGGGTTAAATTTACATTTTAAAAACCCTGCAGAAACCCTATAGTTTAAATAGAAGCAATTAGATCATATTGCACGTTTCTTAAACTCATTTAAATACCTTGATACTGTGACACCGTGGGGCTTTTACTCAGGGTCATCATAATGTGAAAATATTATTCTGCTCCATGCCTAATTCAAACAGCAGCCAGCTTTTCTCTTTAAAATCCAGTTTGATGTATTTGTAAAAATGTAACTGATTTTAGATGTAAGAAGTACCATATTGTTGCCACGTATTTAGATGTGCATCAATAGAGAAAACATGAGACATAAATTTGGTTAATCGATTATGGGAAGTACTAAAAGAGTAATGCTTTTTACTTCAAGTGAACAATAAAAACTCCACATGGAGATTTTGCACAGCATGGACATCAAACTAACATACATCTGAAACACACTGCAACATTAATGTTATAGTTTTGAAAAGTTGATGACAATCCGATTCAGGAGCGAACAAACAAAAGAAAAACCGGTATCAAAAGCAAAGCCCTAGTGTGTATAAACCGCTCTTCTATCATGTTGCACAATTAAAATCAAAACTGAAAGTTACAACATTGTTTACTGAGTTTTAAACTGGTTCATCTGTGCTATAATTTACAAAAGTGCTTCGCTCGACGACAACATCTCTCCTTGCGTACAGAACCTAAAATCTGTTCCATGTCACTCAACGGTACCGGCATTATTACATAAAGGTCTTCTTTCAGCTGTTTCCCCTAATTGTCCTGAGTATAACAAAAATGATCTTGAGGAAAATCCACTTGTGACCCTCAGCTCAGCTGAGTTTTTTTTGTTTGTTTTTTGTTTCTATTTGATTGGAAATATCAAGTCATCGCCAGCCAACAGTCTTTAGAGTCACCGTTGAATCTTTGTGGAAAACCGCAAGGAAACAGGACACAGTATTGCTTTAACAGCTCTGGGCTTAAAGAGTCTTTTCATGGATCTTTTACACCCAAGAGAAAAGGGCGGCCATCTTGAAGGACAAAACATAGCATCGCAGGGAGAGGACGACAGGTCTTTGTTTCCCCGTTGGCTCCAGGCTTTGTCCTCTGTGATTAGTGAAGCCTCACACCTGCGTGGATTTGACTCGCCTCAGAGGTTTTCGTCCTTCAGGGTGGGCGGGGCAGGGCGGGGGGATTTCACGGGGCAGGTCTAGACTGAGCTGGTGAGGCAACGTCTTGAGGGGAGGAGCACATCGGGCGGGGCGGGGGGCAGGGTTGGCTGATGGTCATGTGATCTCAGAATATGGTAGCCCTGGAGCCTAAGAAGGAGAAAGATGGAAAAAAAATAAATAAATTAGGAAAACTTTTAAAACATTTGGGAATTTACAGCGTCAACATGAGGCTAAAAAAATCCAAACCATTCAGGAATCAGATTCAAAGAGGCAACCAAGAATTCAAGTCATTCCAGTTTAATACTCTTAATACACCTCACCCCTTACCTGGAAGCCACTTAACTTTTCGAGTGGACTCTCCACGCGGGGCAGGCTGATCAGAGGCAGGCTGATGGGGGCTTCAGGGCGCTGTGGCGGGGGAGGCGGAGTCGGCACTGCTAGCTTAGTTGGTTTGAAATTGTTGATCACGCAGGACACCTGATGGAGAGGAGACAAGAAATGAGTAGAAAGTTAAAAAATATATATATATATTCTCTCTTTTTCAACAACAGCTTTCTAATGGACAAAGTTTAGCTCCAAGTATGTCCCCATCCCTCCTTTCTGCTGGGATCAATCAGAACAACTTCACACTACCTCTGTTCTGAAACATGTTAAACTAAGATCCACAGATCAATAACCGAGAACCTGAAAATGAGCAAAATTATTAATGTATCAACCAGCATCATGTACTTTTCTTTAAAGTAAATGATTAAATACAGGTAAGTTACACATCTTGCAAAGCATAATATTGTAATTTTATGTTGGATTAAAGACTACTATGTGTCTTAAGCTTTTTAGAGACAGAATTTGTGGGTCACTCATCAAAGCAAAACAGGAAGTCTGTATCGATTAAAAAAAAAAAAAAGAGGCAGATCTCAGATATCAACGTTTCCTGACACCATACTAATCATTTAAGAATGTTCTTGAATCAAACTTTAACTTTATTTGGTAAAACAGATATTTAAGAAAGTCAAATAAGTACTTTGAAGTTGCAAGGGAAGACATTAAGATGCACAAAAAGATCCACTGGAATTGGACAATTTTCACTTTAACTGAATTTGAATACCACTGAAAAATCTTGAATGCACCGTATCTACATGCTTTTTCAGACTGAAATATGATGAAACACAAAAGGTGAAAGAAGCTATTCCAAAGGAAACTGTATTCTCAGTAACACGTCAGTCCATGTCTGCAGTTCCTTTTGGTTGTAGGAGAAGGAAGGATGCATGTATTACAGAAAAGTTGTTCTGTTTTATCCTTTCAACCTCTGGCTGCCACAAAACATGCTGGATTTTTAAAGGTCAACAGCCTTCAAGAAATCCCGGAGTTAGGATAAGGATCTACATTCTCTAGGGAAGTCAGACAAAGACTGCCGCTTCAGTAATGTCAGCTCCACTAACTGCATTAATCCCCAATATGAGATGCTACACTCTATAATCATTTGTTTTTCTCATTTTAAAATGTCAGTCACACTCTGTTTTGTATGCTTGCTCTCTTTCAAACACAACTTAATGTTGCTTCTGCTACTAATATAAATAATTCATGATAGTTCATGGAAAAAAACAACAACTATTTTATAGTTCTTAAAGAGAAATTTGAATGACTTGATACTGGCAGGATAAATATCACCTGATTAGAAACTGATTACAAACATCTGACTGGTGCATCTCCAAGATAATCACCTTAAATCGGTTGATTTTTCCCATATTTTAAATTCTTATTCCTGACTGAAAAAGAAGTTTGGACAAACAATGGTGCAAATTAAGCCACATAAATAACTGAAACTAGTGTGCAGCATATTTTTTGTTTATACAAGATTATTAGATTCCTCAAACCCACTATGTAAAGTTATGCTTTT
Source organism: Poecilia mexicana (assembly GCF_051168715.1). Lineage (NCBI taxonomy): Eukaryota > Metazoa > Chordata > Actinopteri > Cyprinodontiformes > Poeciliidae > Poecilia > Poecilia mexicana. The sequence goes on along the minus strand of NW_028263370.1, from coordinate 14,526,085 downwards.
TTTTTTTTTTTTACCAAGAAACAAAGGAGCAAGTTGCTCTCTACAAACTGTAGAGTTTCAATTAGGCCTGTATTAAAGTAGATACACTTAAAACAGGAGAAAACCATTCAACAGGTGGCTGTATTTATGCTTAACTGTGTTAATTAAATCTGCAATGACAAAAACACGCCTACTAAATTGTCCATGGGGTGACTTATGGTGCAACACCGGTGGTAAAAACCCCACGGTGAGTATGGCCACCTGTAGCGCATATGAAGTGCATCAGAATATTATCCAATGATATGGTAGTAGTAGTAATAATAATAATAATAATAATAATAATAATAATAATAATAATAATAATAATAATTGTGCTTTAAAACTGCACATAATGCAGTTTTAAAGCACAATCAACTAACTATAGTAGCTTTCAGTTGATATAAAAATGCTTTATATATCAAACATCATTTCCAAGAAATTTGATTTTGCAATGTGATACCTTTAAATTTGTCTCTTTCTCTTTAACAATCTCCTATTCATTCCCAACACTGACATAGTGAATGGCTTGATGTAGGCTGAATCAAAAAATATACAACAGAATGTCTGATAAAGAAGGCTGCAATGGCCTAGTCAAACCCAGACCTGAACCTAATTGAAAACTGTTGCGGGATCCTAAGAGATCTGTCAAAATTTCTCAACAACAACATTTGAAGTAAGAACTTAATATTTTTGAAGGTGTTAAAAACCAGATCCACAGGTTAGCTGAATTGCTTGTCAAATTTAAGGAGAAATGTTACACTTTTTCTTTTTTTTTGCAACCGTCTCTCTTTTTGCTCCCCCTCACCAGGAATGCAGCGATGGCCCCTCCTGTGACAAAACCGGCCAGGACGTCGTTCCAGTGGTTCCTGTGCTCCGTCACTCTCACCACGCCGACCAGCACCGCCAGAGACAGCAGCACCAGGCACAGGGTGGGCTTCATCAGACGGGTTCCTTTGGTCCGAAACATCAACGTCACATACATCTGTATAACAAACGTAGTCACAAGAATATGTAAGAATAGAAAAAAAAAAACATTTTTATATTTAGATTTAGGTGCTTGAGTCATCCGGCTGAGACGATGCAGACGGTGCCGCAGTCTTACTGACTCGGCAGGATGTGCATCTTGATCCGGCCACAAGAGGACGCAATCTGCAGTCATTTTACAGCCGCTGAGTGGTTTCACACAAACCGATATAAAATCATTTTCATTCTGCCAAATAGGAAAGAAGACAAGCCTCTCTCAAAAAATAATAAAACAATGTAAAAGGGGAAAACACATGTTTTAGAATTTATATCTTATTTAAAAAAGCTCTACAATATCTCTCCCCTCCTCAATAATAATTTGCTGAGCAGCATTTTGCGTACTCCCACTAGTTTTTTGATTTATCTTTGATGATGAGCTCTGTTCGGTTTGTTACATTAAGATAAGGCTACGATGACTACTGATAATACATATACACCGTATTTGATTTAATCCAGTTCTTTATTAATCTCAAAGGGAAATAAAACCTGGGCATCTGGGGCAGAAGTTTTGGATGATTTTTTTTTTTTTTTTTTTTTTAACAGATCTGGTTCTCATGAAGGAAGACACTGAAAAATGTATACCTATTGAAAAACCTGCATTAAGCCCAGAACATGCCATGGGAATGGTAGAGCTCCCTTAAGAAAAAGGCCAGGGCATGTTAAAGTGGAATAAAAATTACTGACATTTTCAGTAATTTTTTTGTTTTAAGCACTCCTTCAAGTCTTAAATCAGCAAGTTGTAATAACCGCTGCTTTTATAGAGGTATTCAGACTTGATGATGAGGTCAGGGAGTGCAACTGGCTGCTACTAACATTGTAAAATTTTATGGGAACAGTAAGGAATAGAGCTGGGCTCTCACACACTTAGTTTCAGTTAAATAATAAATGACATAGTAGTTGTACAGCAGAGGTTACCCTAAAAATGTATCAACTGTGCTTGTTTCAATCCACCTGACAGATCTGGATTAGAGTTTCCTTTTGTTGTGCTGTACCTTTAATATTCAAATGTAAGAATTTCTGGAAATGTATATAAATTGTTACAAACATTACTGAGATGTTCTTTAGTATTTTCAATAATCAGTTATTGCTAATGTCTGAGCATTTAGTATTTATAAAGTATTGCTGACGGGCCACATGCAAAGGATATACATATATTTTATTGGTTATAGGAATAACTGATTATCATTACCGAGCCTTTTATTCTGTATACTCAGTAAACTATAGTAATGCTTACCTAACAGATGATAAACTTAACGTCTTCAAAAATATAGTTTATCAGGACAAAAACAGTGTTTTCTGGTATTCTTCCTCAGCAGAATTAAATTCAACACGATAACAGAAAAATTATGCATAATAAGACTTAAAACCAACTTAACCTGGGACTTTACTCGAGAAGCTCTGCATTACTCACACTTGCAAAGAAAAGGTTTTCCTGATCCTCTGTTTATTAACTCCTTTTTCGTTTTTGCTAATCTGTCATTTTATGCCAGCTTTTTCTACAAGGATCACATTCCTAAAAGCCAGAGCTCTTCTGATTGGCAGAGACTTTGAGGAAGCCGAGGTGCAGCTCTGTAATTATGGAGCTGTTGGCAGCCTCTGAAAGCAAACTGAAAACCCACTGGCAAGAAAATATGTCTAAGGATTCTCATGGAAATGTGTAAAACTACCCAGGAAAATGAAGAGCATCTTCTAACTGCCAAGGATGACACAACGCATGCAGAACTTTGATGGAAATCTTTCTATATTCAATAGGACCATTCAGAACTTTGGCATGTAATATATGCAGTACAATAAAAAAAAAAAAATCAGGCTATTATCTACTTTACAGACAAACAACTGTCTGACAGTCGCATCTGAACTACCACTCAGAAATCATCCATCTGTGATGCAGCTGCAACTTACTGAAAGGAAGTTTTGGAGAACTTTAGAATGACTGTATTTTTCTACATTACAAACATAAGCTGAACACATTTCTCCCTGCTGTCATTGAGGAGCTCTTTATTCAGGCATAAACAAAAGATTCAAAGCACACTGTTGGGGAGAAAATTTAGCTAGAGTGCTAAAAAAGGCATTTGCCCCCTTCAGTTTGCTTCTGTTTTTCTTTATTTCTATCCCATTTTAATACCTGAGATCAGCTAGCAAATCTTTCATGGCAAATGATAATTTCATTTATTAAGGGAAAAAGCTTCTAAAAGTACAACAAGTCTTTTATATAAAAAGAAAAAAAGATATATTTTGGAATGACCTAGTCAAAGTCTCGATATAAAATCCAAATCCTTTCTTAAAGGAAAACTCTCCAGAGGAACTTCACAGGATAAAGTGCAATTTTATGTGCTAACTGTAAAAACCTACAGATTTTGCATATTTTATTTCGGTTCCCATGTTTGATTGCTATTGTGTGGATCCTACTCCCCGTAGTCAGGGAGTCTCAAGGTGTGTTTGGAAGCACAGCAGAGGAGAGCAGAGCAATGAAATTGAATGTTCAACCACACTAATCATCTCATCACCTGCATGTTCCTTCAAACTTTGCATCGTATGAAATATTTAGATTGAACAAGAACTAGTTCATATTTTGAATGTGAATTCAGTCCTTGTAGGTGGTAAACTGTGAACATGAAAAAATTCAGTTTTAACCTGTGAGCTGAATCTAAAACAAGTTCTTGTTAAGAATGAACTTGCTCAACAGCGAAGGCTGAATAATAATAAAAAAAGAAACCTCTTTATGGTGTTACATTCAAGGAAGATTCTTCATTTTCAAAATCGGTCCAGCCTACGAGTCCCCCCACACCCCGTCACCATTTCCCTGACATCTGATTTCTTACCACTGTGTAGATGGCTGAATAAAAGCTGAGCGCTGCATCTTTGGACGGGAAGGATTTGCGAGCGGAGACCACCAGGAAAGGGTTTCCTGTGCAGGCTCGGTTCTCTGTGATGTACTGCAGAGGAGACTGGCAGCCCAGAGCTGTATAGTTTGGTCTGCAGGCGGACAGGAAGTGAGGCGTCTGGTTTCCTGTCACCACTTGACCGGCATTGGCAAAGATGGTGGTGGCAAAGAGACCAAAGGAGTAGACACCTGGGAAAACAAGAGAGGAAATGAATAAAGATAAGAGGATACGTGGCAAGACTAAGGATCAGAAACAAGCCTTTGAAGAGTAAAAAAAAATAATAAAAAATTGCTGCTTTGTGCTACATACAATGCAACACAGACATATTCATACCGCTTAACGTTTTCCATATTTTGTCACATAACTTCTGCAACTGTCCATATATTTTATTGGAATCTATGCAATAAACTAATACAAAGTAGTGCATAATTATAAAGATGAATGAAAACAATGGATGGTTTTCAAAATATTTATTTAAATAATATTGACTAGTGATTAGTAAAAACCGTATTGACATCAAACCCTTCTTATAATTGCTGATCAGCTTTTTTGCTTCATCTTCCTATGATGTAAAATTCTGCTGGACCACGTCAACATGTTATTACGTTCAGTCAAAATTAAAAGACTTAAAAGATTTAAAGCTAAATCTACCGAGGAAACAGATAATTAGGGGCTTAACTGTATGTGTTACTGTTACAGGAAATCCCAATAAAACACACTGAAGGCAATGCATAAGCAGCGGGACCGAGACTGACCTAGAAAGCGTACGATCCTTCGGAGGAGAGGGTTGAAGTAACAGCAGTCAGCGGTCACTATGGTCTTCTCCTGAGATCCCTCCGTCTTCACAAAGAAGCTCGTCACTTCCCCGATCAGAATCTGGGACGCAACAAGCAAAGTGGAGTCAAACACTTTTAGCAAGAAGAAGCTAAGACAGCATGGTTGAGGGCTGATCAGCTTCTATGAATATTCTGCCTGATAAATATGTTACGCAGCAAAATTATTCATGAGTTTTTCTCCCTCAGATGTGCCGTGATTAAAAAAAAAAATTTCCCCCCACAATGTGGCCGCTTTTCTGTTCCTTTATGAATTAACAACATCAACACCTTCCGTTCACTGCAATCAGTGGGAGACCTGTTACTTATTTCACTTTTAATGCACAATTTGATGGTGCTCCGTTAAACAATGGTTTCCCTGTATTGTATAGCACTGACAAATAACAGTGTCCACTGACACCAGGCATTGCTTATATAATTCAGATAAAATATCCCAAGTGTTTAATGTTTTAGTTCACCCACATAGCCACAGTTTTACTAATAGAGCCTGAACACATTCGGAGCAGCCATTTAAATATCCGCCCCATAGCGTTTGGCAACCGTTTGAAAAGCAGCATGAAATGTTTCAAGCTAAATCAGCAGGACCTTGATTTCTTCTGACAGGGGAATAAACTGACTAAACACCGAGCCACACATTCGCGAACACCATTACGCTTATGGATTTTGTCTCGTCAGGGGACATCGGCTGACAGAGGCGTGGATGGATGTAGGTTACATGCTCATACAATATGGATGGCTCTGCGCGAGGAGCGTGGGATGATGCTAATGCACCGAGGCTCCTTGCCCTCAGTGTGACAGATGAACGCTACGTTGGCCCCGATGTTATGAACTAAAAGCCGCCAGCGGAAGTTTCATTGATGCTTATTGGGCGTGCGCAGCGTTAGTTATGGCGTCTTCAGTATTTAAGAGGTGACCCTAAAGGTACAAGAAGCACTGTAAGGCGATAATTATGCATGTTAGAGAAATTAATGATGTTTACAGTACTTTGATGTGTCTGAATGTGATTCTTGTCCCACAAGAGTTCAACATTTTCCCTGAAAATGCTGCATTATAATTTCTTTGCAAACTGGAAAGCATTACTGCGGTTGCGACATCAAAATTGTTTCTATCAGAAAGAACAAGAACACCACAAGAGTCCTCTCTTTTAACATTTCACAAGATTAAATGAGATGGAAATGAGATGGTTATAGGGATGTACTGCCGACCTAACATTTGGGCTTTTATGTATTTTTACTTTTATGTATTTATGGCCATTGTCTATTGTTGTATTGTATTGTTCTTATTGCCGCAGTCTTGTCCCTGCTTCCAAGGCAAATTTCTCCTATGGGAGACTAATAAATGATCTTATCTCATCTTAATAAATCTTAGACAAGGTTTGCAAGGTTCAATCTTTCATTTTCTCTTCTGCTCTTCAACTCGCCACATAAATGCTCTTTAGGGTTTACGCCTTTTGACTAAGATGGCTGTAAAGGAAGGTTGATTATGTGTATAATAACCAAGATTTTGAATATTTTGCTGAAGGGCCTGATTACTTATGTTTTTGTTTTCTGGCACAATTCACCTTTTTATCCAAGGTCCCTCATTATTTCAAAAACTTAAAAAAAAACATTACCAAGACCTGTTGAATTTGCAATTTTTTTTTACTTGACAGAATTTGAATGCTATCAGTGTTGTATCATTATTAATATTAATTATAATACAATTCCTTTATCACACTCTGCATGACCTCATTAACATGGGAAATAAATGTACTTCTGATAAAAAAAAGGTTTCTTTTTTAATATAATAGTTTTACAGAATGACATCATGCAACTGCACTGGAATCTACAAATTCTCACCAGGGGTTCAGATAAATGAGGAGGCTAATCTGTCTCAGTGGTTCAGCGTTGTAGGGGACTGATAGATCACAGGGCCACTACAGAGCAACTATCTCGAGCCTTCTATCTTTATTTCAGCTTAACTCCAAATTGAAATATTTTCCCATACCTTAGAAGTGTTGATTGTTGTATTTTGCTGTGTCATTTACAATAAATTCTTGTTAAAATCGCTCACCTTATTTAAAATCAAAGTGACCTGTCAGTCCAGGATTATTGCATTTTTCAACAATGAACAGTTCCTTCTACTTGAAGTTGTTGTATTTGATATTTTACGTACAGGAAGGATACAATATAAGATATTTTAAATGTTTTCCTTATGTGCCATGGATGTACAGAAAGCCAACACTTCTGGACTTCCAATGTATTAGCAAGCCTCTAAAAACTTTAACCAGAAACAAATTAAATCATAGCGAACCCCTTCGGTTTGCAGCGCCAGTACGTCAATATGTGAATTAAAACATGATATTGACTTTGGAACCTTGTGGACACTTGCTGTGTTGCTTTAACCTGGACCAGCTCAATGCACCACTCACAAGGACAGATCGATACCAGATGTCTGAGGCTGAACTGCAGGCGGTGGAAGAAGCTTAAAATCATTTTGGCGTCCAACTATTTTTGTATCATTTTGGTGCAGAGGTGTTCCTCCCCCAGATCGAGGTGTATTTTGGACAGTTAGCAGGACTTTTAGATGAATATTTTTCGCACAACACTGTACACGTGGAAAGTTTTGTGAGTTTTGTGATTTGAAATAATGTATTGTGTAGCTCTAAACCATCCAATAATTTTTCCATCTATCCATCAATCGTCAAAATCATTTTAAGCTTGCAGGGTCAGAGGTGGAGCTGGACAGGTTGCCAGTACATCACAGGACAACATAGACACACGACACTGGCATCCATGCAAACACTGATACTAGGAAGAGCAAAACTTCATCACCTAAGCAGAAAAATCCATGTATGATAAGCTGGAAGCAGCCAGTGTTATGACAGCGCTTTAATTTTATCCTCTCCCACATTTGACTTATTTGTTTCTACAAGAAGATTAGCTCAGGGGGGTTGACTCAGCCTCACATCCTTATCCTTGAAGCTGGAAGTGGTGTGGTATTATGCTGCGGGCAGTTTGGCTGAACTTGTGGTTGCCAGAGATAAAACAGCTGGATCAAATATTCTCTTCCAAGCTACTTCACAGTGTTATTACTGTCTGTATATAAGGAAAATGACTCCATACTGCGGCTGCAAAATATCACTGCGTTGTCAGAGTGTGTAATGTTAACATCACACAGGACTGTGTTATTGCACGGCTAATATATTCCAAGTCTTATGAGCGAATACCACACACTTTGCACGGCAATGTAAGATTCAGCCTGTTGAATGGAGTCTCACACCTGACACAGAAAAAACCTCCAAAAACACTAAACCTTTGCATTTATCACAACTGATATCACTGTTGTTGTAGTTACCAAAAATATTACAATCACACAGTTTTCTAACATCATGCAGCCATTTAACCTAAAAGTCATGATGTCTGTGGACAGTAGAAAGGCCCAGGATAGCATATATGTTCGCACAGTTTGCATTTCATTGTAAAATAAACAGAAAATCATTTAATTTCACAAATTACATGAAAGTATGCATTAACTAATGATAATATCCATTCACTTTTTAGGAGTAGGAGAAATGAGGTCTCAATGAGATATGAGGTTAACTACAAATACCCCCTCATCTTTTACAAGATGACAAACATTTTACCGGTACTACGCACACATATAAGACCACGAGCTCTTCTAAAAAATACAACAAAACAAGGAAGAACTTTCTATAGGTTAGCTGAAAAGTGTCAGATGTGCACAAAGGCTTCTGCAAAGCTTTGTTGTGCAGGAAAGAAAGCAGTCTCCTTTTTATTATTTGGACTTGTATGTAGTTTTTAGAATCCTAAAATAACACCGTAACAGACTTGAGCATTAGAAAGGAAAAAATCTATCACAACATCACTAAGTTGTCTAAGGCTAATGGTGTACTTTCTAAATTGGTTTCAGGATTTTGTCAAAGCAGAGCAAACAAAAGCAACTTTAGTTATTATCAGCCGGCGGATGTTTTCCCCAAGTCTCTGTTTTGTAAGAAAAAAAAAATAAGGCTGGAACAATGCTTCTGAAGAGTGATCTCTGCAGGGCACCAGGATGCAAAACCAGCATGAGTGCAAGACACAGGTGCAGAAAACATTCAAATACAAAATGTGGCAAGCAAGTACACAAAGAGGCCAAACCCAACTCTGATTTTGTTTTTGCTTGTTTGTAAGGGCTCATTTAAAGCAACGTTTTCCGACAGAATATCTGGCACCTGTATTCTAACATTTCTAGGTAACTGTTAGTGCTCAAGTGTTGATGTTTCTGTTAATTTTCTGCCAGCCTGGCTTTGAGATTGTAAACGCCAACCATCCCAGGCTCTGACGTGTTGTCAATTTTCATGCATCTATTTTCAAACAGCTCTGTAAGGATACAGTTTCTTGGATCCAATGTCTTATAAAGGAGTCAAAGTCAGAGAGACGTGAAGTGTAGGAGAACCGACAGAACTGTGCTCATGTGTTTATTCATGTCTAGTGGAGTGTTTCTCAGTCCTGGCCCTAAGGGATCACTGCCCTGCATGTTTTAGGTGTTTCCCTCCTTTCACACAAGGACCAGGATTAAGAGACATCGGTCTGGTGATTACATAGTAACCAGCTGAAACATGAACAGTGACTATATTAACAGTAAAGGTGACAGTAATGAAACTCTTAATACATTAATCTTTTATGTGGTAGCAAATAGGCGCTGAAGAAACCTGTAGACTTTTACGCCAGTCGAGTCTGTGCTCTTAAATGATGCAAACATAACTTGGATGGTTTGAGTTATGTCAGCATTTAATTTCCCTTTGGAATCAATCATGTATCACTGAATTGAACAGAAATGAGTTTTAATAAATGCAGGGTTTGGTTTCAAGGTTTGGAACTATCAATGCTTTTGAGACAGGGTCAAGTCAAGGCCTAAGGGTTTGAAAAGACACATTTTTACTTTCACAAACGCTTCGGCAGAAATATTGTTTGACCTTCTTTCAGTCTAGTAAAGTCAATATTAAACGTATTTCAAAGACTCAAAGTTTATGCAAAGTGTCAGAATTTAAACAGATTTCTTGACATAACGTATATCATCTTCAGATCAAAGTTCGGACTGATGGTGACCCATTTATGCTTTGTCGGTTCTCAGCTGTTTTGTTTGCTCTCTTGCTTTTCCCACAGTTTCAATAGGAAAAGCTCGGAGGATTTTCCTGGTCACAGGCACAACATATCAATGTTTTGATCTCTCAGAAAATCGGTTGCCATGTTTGTACTGTGAAGTGGAAATAGTTTATTTTTCTATACTCATCAACACCTGAAAAATACTTGAATCTAATTCCTGATTTTACAAGCCTTTCCAGACTGGGTACAAATGTGTGTGTGTGTGTGTGTGTCTTCACAGGAGAGAATGGGAGCAGCTCTGGAGTCATTTTTAGTGCAACTTCTAAAGTCTGGCAAGTATATATACATATATATAAGCTGAGAGGACATTCAGGGAAACAGGTAGCACCAGAGGCTCTAATTGGCTCCCTTTTATTTTCTACTTTTGTGAAAGGATGGCAGTTCAATCTCGCATGTGCCTCCGCCTTTGAGAGAGGAGACACTGCGGGTATTTTATGCTGACAAAGCTGAAGAACAAACTCAAACAAAAAGAAAAAAAAAAAAAACAGGAGCTCATCAAACTAAGCTAGAAACCTTTTACACCCTCAAAAAAATCTGGCGAGACAATAGAGAAGTCAACAAGTAAGTGATAATAACCTCTATAGGCATCGATTTTTAACAGCTGTATTCTGGAAGTTCAGTGAAGAATTACTTTGTATAAGTGACAAATCTGCAAGCATGCAAAGGCGTATAAAGTGAGAAACAAACAGTGATAGGAACACAGAGATCTCCAACTGTGTCTTAGAAGAGCATAATATACACACAGCGGGCACTGTGAGTAATTCCAGCAATCATCATCAAGTGATGCAGCATTAAAAGCAGATTTGACGTCAGAACGTTAAAAAAAAGAGGGATAAAACATGGAAGCCTATGTGGGAGTGAGAAAATAAACGCGAGTGTAGCTGCAGTTTTTATTGCTGCAGATGTTGGAGACGTTTGCTGGAGCTATTTCTACAATATTCATATACTTTGATGCAGCGTGTCTCGATAATCCACTCGCTGATAATGACGTCAGGATTGATACGCATCATGAATAATAACTGGAGAGAAACAGAAGATTGCAGAGGATTATGCTGAATCTATACGAAGCCTCTGCACAAATCACGTGGCACATGTTGACATTGGCAGCCCAGTGCTCTACTTTGGCTGCACACACAGACACACACAGCGATAATGTACCTTTTTTGTCTTCATGTGAGCTTTGCATCGACTTTCATACATTTTTTTGTTCATTTCTATAACCTAACCCTGTCCTTTGTACTGATCCCTAAACCTAACCTAAATAACCTCACCTCAGTCCTAAACCTGACCCCTAACCCAGAAACAGCAGCTCTTCCTATGGGACAGGACTTTGGGTCCCATAAGGACAGCATACTACTTGTTGGAAAATAGCTCTTTCAATGTAGAAAAGACAAGGCTACGCACGCACGCACGCGCGCATGCATGCACGCACGCACACCTCATATGCTACTGATGGTAACCATGACAATGTAGCTCCTTCAGCATCACCCACTCTCTCTATCCATCTCCTCCTCTCAGTTTCACCCTGCCTTTATTCAGAGCTTTGTAGGGCAGTTTTCCCTGATCTTTGTGGAGGAGAAACTGGGCTACCAAAAGGATTTCCTATTTTTCGTCTGTTTTTCACTTTTTTATACAAATAGAAAGTGTCCTCACTTGCCTCTCTGTGGTTCTATCCACCGTCCCTTCACATGGTTGAAATCCTGTTACACTCAGAAATGTTTTCTCTGCGGTGTGAGGTATGACCCCAATCTCTTCCCATTTTATTTGTCGTTTCCTCTCTGTGCTTTCCTCAGTCTCTCCCTTTCTTTGTCCCATTTGTACGTTATCGGTCCTCTGCCCTGGATCCGATGTTTCTCCACACAAGTCAAGTTTCTTTCCTCATTGGAACAAAGGAAGGCATCCTTGATCGGTGTGGGAGGAGACCTTCCAGCTAATCTTCCGCAATACACCAGGAGTACAGCCGGATTAGGGTTCTCATCTATGGGTTAGAATGCGTCTTACAGGCTATCAGGGTGGGAACAGCTCGCTGGACCGGCGTAGCAACATGGGGCTCTGTGCCCTGCCGTCTTCATCTTTAATTCCTCCGTGCAGTCTGATTGGCAGCTATGGGGTAAAGCTGAGATTATCTCTTATTATCCCTGCCCCTCTTCCCAATGCTCCATCTCATAAGCATTACTACTGCTGAATTCTCGTCTGTCTGCTGTGCTCTCCCCGTCTCCGACTTTCAAATAGTCATTGATTTGAACAAACAGAGAACCAGGTAAACAAAGTAAAAAAAAAAAAAATAAATAAAAAAATACGATCATGTTCGCAGCCTTGTAAAAGTGCTCGTACCATTTAAACTTAAACCAAATAAAATCTGCTAGAAACTGCAAAACGCTTCAGTCTGGTGTAGAGGTTCATCTTCTACCAGGCCCGAAACATACAACTGCACAACATGCTGGACCACAATCATTACCACATTACTTTGTTGCACTATTGGTAAGCCCTTGCATTAAAACTCGATAAAGCAACAATACATTTGACCTCTTGCAAGGTTTTTACAGTCATGTATGCTGAACTGAAAAAATATCTTTCTGACTAAGACTAGAACGTTCAGGGACAGTGATGAAGTCATTGTGAAGATACAAAAGGAAGAAAACTTTAACTCATTTTAATAGTTATTCAACAATGTAATTACAATCTTATGGTTTCCTAGTATTATGTTTTCCTGAAATTATGATCAATGTGTTCAAACTGTCCAGTCAAAGTCCACCTGGCAAGAATTTTAAGGTTTTGTTTCAAGATGTGAGAAGTTGTTAGAGATATACCCCAAAAGACCTACAGCTGTGTGGCTATAGGTCAAAGCATTGACTTGAACACCAAATTTTCCAGAATTTGGCTTGTAAAAAAAAAAAAAAAATATATATATATATATATATATATATATATATATATATATATATATATATATATATATATATATATATATATATATATATATATATATATATATATATATTGGTGTATAGCAAAATCTCAAAGGTGTGGTTTTCACAATCTTAAATATTATATCACAAAGGTTGATATTTATAGCAAAAATGTTGCTGCAACTCAATGTTCTTTTCCAAAAGTAATTCAAGTACACACACTGACAGCTCCTTACTGTCTGTAGTATCAATCCAGGACTGGCTTAGTTCACACTTGACCCAAGACTAGTAAGTGAAAAAACAAAAAAACAAAACAAAAACCTGGTTGTTTTTAACATGACATGAAAACCCCCCGAATAAACAAATAAAAAAATAATAATTTAAAGTAAAAAATATTATCCAACTTGCAACTGAATTAATCAGGTAGAGACTAGAGCTTCATGATATCAGCATAAGCTCATTTAAAATTATTAAATATGAAGTAGCTAAAGCAAGACACCAAACAAGCAATCAAATTAGCAATGAAGAGACACAAAAATGGCAACCAATATGTGCAAAAGTTCCTCACAGTGAGAACACTTCGCAGCAACTCCTAGGAAAACCTGATCCGAAGCATTTTTGGGCATTTTATGCTGCTCTTTTTTAAAACTCTGAGTCAGACATGCGAGGGACATTTGTGCAAGCTAAATGTAACATGCTGAGCTGTTAAAGTTTTACATCCAATTGGGCTTGCATCAGCACCAAAATCTTTTTTTTGGAGGGGGGTTTCTTCCTCAAAAGATAATCACAAAGACTTCTGATGCCCTCACAATCCATCCATTGTTTGCAAAGCGACAGATGAGTTTCAGAGTGATGTCTTTTCTTATTCTTTGCTAAGTTCTTTATGTCTGTCTCCATTATTCATGAATGATTCTTGTGAGGTTTAACTAAATGCAAACTTTTGGCTCATTTATCAATAGGGTATATTTTAATGAGTGCACGTGAAAGAGTTTGTGGTTCCGTTTGTTTTTGTGCCCTCTGCCACCGGCTTTGATCAGATAAACCGAATAATTGCAATCATTTTCAAATGTCAAAAAAAAAAAAAAAAAAGAACTTCGGCATGTGATTGCACTTTTGTGAGCGGCGGTTCTTCTGTGCGAGATATCTTTTGTGCTTCCTGTCAAAGATGACAACTCTGATTACACTAACAAAAGAGGGTAAATTTAGAGCAAAGAAAGGCAGCAAATGAGAACAGGGAAAGCCTGGATTTTCTGAACAACATAATTTGTTAAGATTACCATAACAATTGTGCTGTCAGGGAGCATGATGAGAGCCGATTCGGGACACCGGAACCTTGCTCTCGCTTAGCTCAGCTACAGCCACCCATAATTGAGCAGAAAAAGAAATAAAAAATCACAAGTCTGTACCTGTACCGAGACTCCAAGAGAGAAAAACCTATTTCCACATCCTGAAGTGTTTATGACTGAGAGGGAAATGGTGTTACTGGCTCCCGTCAGAGCTGACATTTCCATATTATTCCAGAGGTTCAATCAGGGAGATTGGGATCCTACAAGAGACTTTATTCACAACTTAATTAAGCCTCTGGGCTCAATAAAAGAATAATTATTTATTTTGTGCAAAAAAAAAAGTTGACAAGTTGCTTTTATTTGTAAAGCCTTTTGTGTTGTTAACGTTGATTTCTACTCGTTTAGTTCATCAAACTGTTTAATCAGATGATTATCATTGTGTCTTTACTCACTTGTATTGTTTCAAAGACGATATCTTCCAATTTGTACTCTGTTATAATGTTTTATTCGACCCTTTTATTTGAGTATGTCTAATAGTTTTGATTTTGAATCAACAGCAGGTAAATAGTGTTGATAGTTACTGCATCCGTCTCCCAAATGCCCTGCATGAAGGCTCATAAATCTTCACTCATGTCTCCTTCGGCCAGAGAAAATTCTCAAAAATGTCCGCTGTGTATATTTCATGTATTATAGCAAATGTTAAACATAACATTAAAGCTTTTATTCAACAATGTCTTTCTTTCTTGCCACTCCATAAAGACTGGATTCAGAGCGCACAACCTTCAGTTGTCTGATTAACAGATTCTTCCCTGGGAATATTTCCCATGATCCTCTTAGCTGCTTCCTTCTTGCTCTCTATGATTTGATAGTAACTTTGAGGACGGCCCAGTCTTGGTATGATTCCGGTTGTTTTCTATTTTTGAATGACGGATTAAACAGTGGCACAAGAGATTTGGTTTTACATTTACTCTGCACTTGACTGTCAGTAAATAAAATTTCAACTGTAGTCTACAGATTAAAGAAGAAAAATTGTGAAAAACTTGAAGTGGTATTATTACTTCCATGAGATGTTTTAGAATTCTTTTCTAGACATTAAAATTGCATGGTAGGGTTCAATCGACCAGTTTAATTGAAATGCTTCTTTTAAATAAGTACAGCTTGTTTTATTGTTTCTTTTTTAATAAAAACTGCACTTCAAGGATGCCTCCACAACTGTCCGGATGACAGAAAGAATGTAGTTTGTCCAGCAGCTGAATGACTGAACGTCTGAGCAGGTGGTCAGCAGCATGCGAGCGCCACATGGGCCTGTGCTCCAACCCTGTA
This sequence comes from Poecilia mexicana, assembly GCF_051168715.1. Taxonomy (NCBI): domain Eukaryota; kingdom Metazoa; phylum Chordata; class Actinopteri; order Cyprinodontiformes; family Poeciliidae; genus Poecilia; species Poecilia mexicana. The sequence continues at coordinate 14,510,661 of NW_028263370.1, read as the reverse complement.
CGCCTCACACTTGCATGGAGCCATATCATCTGCATAAACCCTCAGATGGCTCTGCATACAGCAGTGCAGAGTGCAATTGTCTTCGCAGCCATCTGTTGGATCAGCTCTGTGCCGGAAACTATAAGGAGGTCATTACTGCCCACCGCAATAACCTTTGACAAAGACTCTGGCCCTGATCCACTAACAGGAGGTATTAGCTTTAATTTTCACCCGTTCTTTCTGCCTGCTGTCAAGCTCCCTCTCAGTGTCTCGTTCACAAGGCAAATAGCAGCAGATGAACACCAGGGTTTGGTGTTTCTGTGGCTCGCAGAATATTAAAGATTATGAGCAAAAGACACCAACTCGATCCAATTTGATTCACTCCTCAAATATGACTGATTCATCAGTGCTCGAGTTCAACAGGCGACTACAGTAAAGTCAAATCAAGTTTATTATGAAGTAAAGTTTAAAGACAGCTGTCCAAAACTGCAGTACAGCTCCAAAAGTATAATAGATCATATAAAGACAACCCCACCCAAATTTGTTAAATGGAACTGCAGCTTAATCCAATTAAATCAGATACTATGCAAATTATAACAACACAAGGGAATGAGGCTTTGTCTGCTTTTAGTCTCTTGAACAATAAGATCTTGTGTTGTAGGTGCAATGAGCCTAGCTGTAACATGAAACATCTGCCTTTCAACACATCTCTAGATAAGCCTTGTTTTCATTGATCACTCTGCAGAATTTATTTTCTTTATTAAGAACACAAAAAGATAAGTTAACCTTTTAAACCTGGGTTTTTATAAATGCTCATGAATGGGGAAGACATTTTAACCTAGCATTCACAGCAAGCAAAAACCTGCCTCCCTGCTAACGTGATAGCATAACCAATAATCCAAAAAAAATTGACAGAAGAATTAGGGGCAAATCAGAAGTGTCAGCACTGTAACCAGTTGTGGCATTGCTACTGAGATAAAAAATAAGTGCAGAAGAAAAATATTTTCAAATTTTCATACAAAAATGTAATTTTTATCTTTCAGATGAACAGATCAGATTTAAACAACTTCTAACAGTCAATGCTTCTAGATTTCAGCCAAAAAAAAAATGCACCTTTTTATCCATAAATTTTTACATGCCTTATAAACACCACTGCAAACAGGTCAACTTTGAGCAGATAGGAGTGATTGCTCTCGCTTCACAATGAAAATAACTCAGCGGTCACAAAAAGTGAAGGAGAGAAAAGGAAAACATAGAAATGTTTTTCATGGAGGAGTAACTAGACTGAATAACCGTGGAATGATTCATCCCTTTAATGATTCATTCTAACACTTCAGCAAAAGTAAAAAAAAAAAAAAAAAAAAAATATGCATTAGACTGTACAAATATTTCAGATGCTTCTTTTAAATAAGCCTTATAAACTTTGAGGCTTACTGTCAGAGTAAAAAAAGGAACTGTTTTATTTCCTGTGTCTTCCATTTAAATGGAGATGGTTTCATCTGAAATGAATAATACAAATTTACATTTAGATATAAATATTTCCCATAAAGCCATGCATACTGATTACATTAAATGTAGGCAAACTGTGTATGAGCAGAGAAATGCTACTAACGTCTCTGCACAATTCAAGATATTTCTTTCTGAGGGACTTATGGAATAAATGGGAGAGTAAAACCTGCAGTGGAACACCAGACAGCATCTCAAGAAAAAGTGCTCCTTTTAAAACATGAATGCACTGACCTGCTTATTAGGTCACATATTAACTTTCCAAACATGCTTTGCTTTGTTCAGAGTCGAGCTTTGCTGAGCTCATTTGCAACTGTCAGCCATTGAAGGGAGGATTGTACGGTAGACAGAGTGCTACCTTCACAAGGTAAATTTAGTATGACCAATTAACATGCTTTTGTTTTTTTGTTAAATGTGGGAAGAAGCATCTTGTGAAAACCCACGCAAGTATGGGTAGAAAACTGGGCTAAAGTAACATATCAGTCTGTAAATTTAGGATACTTTTCTATCACATGAACAAAAAACATAAATAAAATACGAAAAACAACATGCGTTACACTATATATGTTCTTCATTTCGGCACATAAGCAACCTTTGAACACAGCACCGGCTCACAATGCTGTTTACAATCTGTTTGAGTCCAGATACAAAGCAGGTGATCGTGTGGAACCACTTTATCGAAGGATTAAAAATGATCAATAGATATGAAAACAAAAAAAGTCTGAATGTCTAAAGAAACACTTCAGTGCAGCAGCTACTCTTTGAAGCCCTACTTTAAAGGGACGGACAATAATAACGGTCACACTCACAAATTGCCCCCTGCCGCAGGGTTGACTTCAATAAACTCCACCATTAATTGCTCTTTCCACGATCATTACTGTGATGTTGTTCTATTTGTAATTCTGCTTCACTTGTATTTTTTTGCCTGCACAATTTAAAAGTCATTTTTAAATACAAAAAAAGCAATGCGAAAAGCTTTGAATTTACTTTTCTGTCTTGTTTTATGTGAACATTTCCTTAAAACTGGGGTAATTTCATTCCCACTGGTAGTCTTGGGTTCCTATTGTGCTAAAAACAATGAAGTGGGTGTAAAAAAAAAAAAAAACTTTTACAAACAAGAACCGCTAAAGAAAACAGCTCTTGCAATGTGAAAGGAGACAACAACAGACACTGAACCAAAAGGTATAAGAACTGTGAAAAGGGGCCAGGCATCCTAAAGCATTTGTGAACATAGATGTATTAAGACTGTTTTGATAACTAATCAGATACATCCCTATGGACTGGGTGGGACGGAGGCAGGTGATCTGAGAAGAGAAACTGAACCCCCCCGCCCCCCAGAAAAATACAAAAGTGAAGTCTCAGTCCACATCTATGTCTGATTACTGCAAGGTCTGCATCAAGAAATTGCTTATTAGCATTTCTCTGAGTCAACAAACAGAAAGAGATTGTGGAGAAAGCGAGATGGAGACAAGAAAGGACTGAACAGATCTGAGAAGCTGTTCCTAATAGAGTCCAGCAACAGGTTTAATTCATTTTGATTCTCTTGTTTTTAATCACCTTAATAATACTTCATCTTCTTGCAAGAAAGGTTTTTGAAAGGGTTACAGTTTGCTTAAGAAATCTGAGGGATGGCCGTGTTACTGATATGACTGTTAACCACATGAAGGTAGCTAAGTATACAGTTAGTTGCTGCACGCAAAAACCTATCATTTTGGAGTCTTTCCACTTCACTACATGCTGATACCAACTACGCATTGTGTAAGATTTAGAGTGACGTGATCAAATATCCATCGACTACAACATACATAAGATGTTACCACCTTAATTACCTTGGTTTTATTTTGAAATTCCTGGGTAAGTTTAGAGATGTTTCAATGACTGATCTTTCCTTTTGTGTACCTTCACCTCTGTTAATAATAATAATGATCAATCACAACAAAAAAAGGTTAGTGTGTAGTTAAAATGAAGTAATGGACAGTTCAACACTGTAAATCATTAAGCTTTTTGACAAATGTCTCGGACGGTTGAGCTAGTAGGAGAAAAATAATGTTATCTCTAAAAAGGGTTTTGTCTAAAAATGTTATTTCTTTAGTTTTTTTTTTCTTTTACAATAAACATTTTATTTTTAACAGGTTACCTTGAAGATGAGATAGAGAGCATAACAAAATATTTTGCATATTTAAAAATGGTACCAGCAAGTAAGAGCTTTACAAAATCATCAAGCAAAATTGGCAACAAATTCCTGATCAGTTCATTTCTAATTTTAGCTCATATTTTTCTTCAACTCCTAACTATTCATGTTCATTTCTTCCCATCTCTTGAAGAAATGACAACATTACAATGAGGTCCTTTGTGCAGCTGGATCTCTATTGATAAAGTCAGGCTGCCTGGATAATGTGGTCTCTCCTTTGTGATTTTGCTCAATCCCCATCTTTCTGTCACACGGAGATGCATTATGCATGAGGGTTCGTTCCAGCGTTTACCAGATAACAGCGAACAAACTTGGAGAAGTGAGCATCCTCTCGAAGACGTCAGACGCATTTCATTTCCTAGTTTTTCAGTTCCAAATCCTTTGGCTTCTCTTCTTCTGATTTTTTTTTTCCCACATCTCGTTTATGGCTTCTTGCTCTTTTTCTTTATCTCTGTGTTGTGTTTACAGCAAATTTGAACGTGCCTTTTGTTTCATTTCAAAAAGCACCTTCGCTTCTCCTCTCCCACTGTTTGAGAGCTTATATTTAACAGCATAAGAAACAAGATCTCAAGGGCAACATTTAGCATTTTATTTCTGACCCACATTAAAAAGAAAACTAAAATGAAACCCAGCATTGCCGGCTTTAACCCATTTTCTGCCTTCATCTTGCTTGTGTTTACAAGTGTGTATGTTTGTCTGGCTCAGTGGGAGAGTCTCCATGCGCTGTTAAGGCACTATGCCACACGCGTCTAAAGCCTGCAATTACCATTTGATCCTCTGATTGGCTGCGGCCAAACTGTGCCACCTGACAGGTGGGTCGGGGCGTGCAATCAGCGGAAGGTCAGCTTTGCAAAATACGTGCTCTCAAATAGACGCACGCAAATAATCAGTAAACAGTTGGAGCAGGGCCGTGCTTTCAGCCAGCCCAGAGGACGATAATTGGAGCGAGAGCAGAAATGTCACCTTCAATGCATCTGGAGCACGCATTGTTCGCAGACTGTGCTACGGGGCTGCACGCTGGATGCCGCGCGTCCGCCTGCGCGAGAAAACCATTTTGCTGCAGAGAGTGATACGGATTGCCGGCAGGTTCTTTGACTTGTTTATATCGGAGCTGTGATGCTCACATTCCAGCTCTCATCTGTGCACACAGCAACGGTTTGCTGCAGCGGAGAAGGAGAGAATGTGCGGCATCATCCACCCACATGGTTACCTTCACTGATGCACTGAAACCTCCGGCATTTTCGCCAAGTGCCACACGAGTGCATCTGTTCCACTCAGCCTCTCCGTTCCCCACTATCTAGCACTCGGCTAATAATTCACACGTGCATGCGCGCGGAGAGGTGTGCTATTCAGATCTGCGAGGCTCAGTTTGTCATGAAAGAGAGCAAGGAAGGATCAGCAAAGTCAGAGTAATTGTAGTAGAATAAAAGTGTTTCTCCCGTTCAGCTTATGGCGTAAACATAGTGGCTTTAAATCTCATTAAGTGCTGAAGGCATAAACTTCAATAAGATGCAGAAATAAAAGTGTAATGAATATTTTATTAATGGGGACAAACGCAATAAAAGCAATTATTGAAACTTCTAAACCCGAATCGAGATTAAATCTGCATGAAGGAAAGCAGCTTCACAAAATGCTCCGTTTACAGAGGAGAAATCCCAGGTTCTCCCTTTTCAGAGACCCAACTTAAAATCTGAGTCAGTTGTCCTGGTAACCATGGTGACCGAGACACTTACCATGGCGAGTGACTCTGTACCCAACCAGCAGGTTTTTCTTTGACAAACTCCGGGGGTCTTGTTGAATAATCCTTTTTGCTAAGAAATGTTCCTTAGTAAGTGACATGACCCAGAGGTGCCAGAGTGGCAGCTATGAAAGAGCTTCAGTTTTTCCTTCATTACTAGCCAAGGAAACCCCCATGAAAGGAAAGCATTTATTTTCTGTCTCGCCACTCGCTGCAGACACATCTTGCAGAGCAGCGCTCATCAGTCTAAATGTGGTCAATAACTGATAGGTCAGATTTGGAAAGTTTTGTTTCTACACTCCACTCTTTCAGGAATCAAACTTCCAATGAGATAAAATAGCATCAGGCCTTTCAGATGCAAAGCAGGTTACAATTTCTAGAAGATGATATATATATATATATATATATATATATATATATATATATATATATATATATATATATATATATATATATATATATATATATATATATATATATATATATATATATATATTAGTCTTTGTTTCATACAAAATGAGATGAATGAACAAGAAAGTTCCTGCTGTAGATGTTCTCTCTGCCCATGTAAGTCAACATTTATCATTTCAAGAAGTATAATTAAGGAAGTCTGTCATGTATAACTTTCTGTATTATACTAACTAGATTCCAACTCTATTTTCCACCAAAACCCCATAACGGATAGGAAAAACTAATTTCAGCAAGTCTGGCCTAACAACACATTAAAGAATTAACCTTCTGAGTTGTTTTTTTCTGCTCTGTTTTAAAAAGCACACTGATATCACTTACATCTCTGACTCCACCGGATTAAAAGCTTCTCCTTATGTGCCTGCAGCCACTTTTTTTTTCTTTTCCCTAATTACACATATTTAACTCAAGGTGAACAGATGCACGCTTAATTGGATAAACTCTGATCTAATTCTGCTCTTACACAAAAGCGACAGAATTTCAAGTTTGAGTTCTGGGCTATAGTTTCACTTAACACGAATCAAACTCAATCATGTAACATTAGTACATGTGCCTGGCAGACAACAAGATCCTGGATTAGAATAAAACAAGACAAGGATCAAACTTGGTGAAGAGAAGAGAAAGAATGAGACAGTGATGGAGCTTCACAGTCTAACATATCACAATATTGCAATCGTAAATGATGGCTTCAATGCAATAATATTTGGCAGTCTTCAGTATTTCAGGTGTCATGTCTTAAATTGCTCTCTTTTTTTTGCAAACTTGAGTGTCATTCTTTTATTTTAAAACTTGATATTGATCATACTCACCAAGATGAGAATGCTCAAGGAGAGAGGTAGACGATGGAAAGGGGAAAAAATGACATTGTGGTGTCCACCACAGCCCTAGATACTAATATGGGGAAATATCATACTTAAAAATTCGATAAAATAAAACGCTCATTTCAAGCATGAACATTTAACCAATTTTTTAAAATATTGATTTTAAAAAATCAATATCAAAAATTACGATGGTTTCAGGGTATTGCTGTAAGTTCCCCTGAAAATTTGAAGGCAAAGATGTATAATTTAATGTATTTTTATTTGAACCAAAAAAAACAAGTATTATAACATACCAACGTTTAGTGTTAAAAAGTTTCCATAACATTTTCTTATTACTACTATCAATTTGATACTAAGACTTAAGGAAGCAAATTGAACAAACACTATAAATTTGTCATTTCCAAGACAATATGTTTATTGCACATATAAAAGTACCTTTTGGCACACTGGGAGGATAACAAGCTGATATTAGATGACAGCAGTTAAATCACTAGGTTATTAATCATGGTAGCTAGCCTGCAGTTAGCTTTACAGATATGTTGCAAGGATCTTACAAACAGAAGTTTTAAAACAACACTATCTTCAAAACAGTGATGGGTGGAACTTAAATTCACACACCATGACTAGCTGTGATTTTACAACCAGGAAAATTTACAAACAGCCAAATTTGTCTTTTGTGTCGGTAAGGACAGAATGTAATTATTTCTCCATTTTCCTCCGGTTAGTTGAAGGAAAAGAGGAGGCTCTGCTCTACCATGAACTGCATAAAGCTTGGCACACTTCGGTATCGTTTGCACATCCTGTCGTTAAGTTTTAGTGCGCTCTTTTAAAACCTTGGTAGGATGATGACATATTGGTAACTGGCCATAGCCTGGTGTAAAATAATCTAATTTACTCACTGAATAAACTCTTCTAAACTTCTGAATGTGCAAATATTTTACAAATGCTTTTCTGTATGCCTGTTTTATTAGCTCGTCTCTTAACAAATATCAAATATCTCTTTGCAACTTTTACGAACTTTGACCAGTGTGACACTGTTTAGTCATCAGTTATGGAGATGATCTGTAACTTATGATAATAAGGGCAAAGTCACAGATGTGAGCTATTTAATGATTTCTAATTAGGTCATAAACCAGGCCTTCCCAGCTGTATGTGAGATCAGGTCCTGAAGCTTTCTATATTTGTATACAACGCCTGTGTTTTATTATTTAATGGCTTACTTTTAAAATAAAACATTTTTTTTCTTTTTTATTATGAAAGACTATTACAACACTTAATTATATGAAATAAATTCAAGGGAAGCATGACTCCTGGAAACCTCACCCTTATACTGATTCACTTGGTTTCAAACATGAGCCTGTATTATAGAACCATACAGTTTTATACACACCTCTCATAGTTTGAATTGTGAAAGACATCATCTAAAGTCCCTGTCAGTTTACATTCAATCATCAAGGACAGGGTATATTTTAAAAACAATAACTGGATGTGCAATTTTGAGTCTAAATTGGAGCCAGGTTTGTAGATGTAGTCCATGCATTTTCAAAACAATTGAGATCTGATCTTTACAGAAGTTTAATATTAGCCTGCCGTATTCAAGAGATTTTGGACCGCGTGTTCTGTTGGAACATCCGGTCAAATCTAAGACCCAACTAAAGCTGTTGATTTGAAGTGAAGTTGAAAACTCTGGAGGTTGTCCCTCTGTCATTATGCTATTCGGATGAGCAATCCACCACCCTGGACAGTGATCATGACTCTTGGCATGATCAATAAACCTTTAGCATCACTTTGGAACAGCCGCTCGGGCAAATGACCTTGAGTGGAGTTATGCAATGTTTGTGCATGTCATTTATGTGTAGATTTAACTTAATGGAATTTGCTTTATCGGCCAATGACTAAATTAAGCCAGCTTTTATTAATTTGTTTTGCTGTTTCTTCGTAAATCATTAGTTGACTAGTTAACATTAACTTTTGCAGCAAACCAAACTTTTCATCCCTTCTACGTCTCTCTGAGACAGAGAACAAGACATTGGGTTCTAGAGCATTGGTAAGACAAAACGGGTCAAAGTGTTTTCGTTGACAAATGTTCTTAACATGCATTTCCTTTTCATCTGCATTGGATGAAAGAGACTCATGAAATGTATGTGGGAGGATAGAAATGACCAGACCTAATCTTTAGGTACCAACTATCTATCTGAGAGGGAATTGCAAACCCAGTGCATCATCCACCAACACTACAATGACTGATTACCAAGCAGATAGACTTAAGGCGGGTCCAGTCCAACTAGTTAACCCCATCATGACTGCAGCTGCTTCACAGCTATAATTCAAGCTAAAACTGGAGGGAACTGGACCCACTGGAGTTCGCAGGTTCTCCCTGTGCATGCGTGGGTTCTCTTCAAATACTCCAGCTTCCTCCCACAGTCCAAAAACATGACTCTTGGGTTGACTGGTTTCTCTAAATTGCCTTTAAACACGAATGCGTGCATGCATGTTTGTCCTATGTATCTTTATGTTGCTTTGGGATAGACTGGTGACCTGTGCCTCTCACCCAATGAATGTGGGAGATAGACACTAGCCCTCCCTGTGACCCTGCAAGGCCAAGAGGGAATAGGCAATTGATAGATGGATGAATACACAGATTTATATAGCTTAAGCTCTGAATATTAGGAGTATCCTTGTCAATGTTTGCTTCAGACTTGGCACCCAATCATAGCTTGTGGATTGACAGAGTCATATTCTGACTCATACCCCTTACAGCTCAAACGCCGTATTTTATAATCCTCAGGAAACAAACTGTCAGACAGGATGAACATTTTGAAATCCACTTCAGACATAGTGTTTACTAAAGTCAATCAATAGCCTCGTATACTCTCATGACCCACCATGAGTCCTTATGACCCCTCTGTGATGTCACTGCCCTAGATGTTTACAATGCAAAGATTTTATTTTCACAAGAAAAGTTTAGATTTTTACAAAATCCTGTATTGTAAATGTATTTATTTATTTTTTGCTAATCCTCTTGTACTTTATTTATTATGTTTATAAAATTGTTGAAAAGCAAATACACCTTAGATTCTTTGCTTTATTGTGAGGCTCGGTGACAGTCATGTCGTAATGCCCAATAAAAACGCAAGACATCTAGACAGCCGAGGCCTGGGGGTCAAATTAACTCATGTAGGCGGCGCTCTGAACGTGATGCAGAGCTATGTTTCATTACTTATCATTTCCTGTTAGAGGAGAGAAAGTGATGAAATTCCATTTATTAGCTTGAAACACCAATTACCGTGGCTGGTAAATGCTTAGTGATGGTAAAAAAGGAGAATTAAATCAGGTAAAATCAAGTGAGTTAAACGTTCACCATGACCTACTTTTTAAAATTCTGCATCAGTGTTTAATTATTAAACAAACTTCCTGTGCATTTGTCGCATGTGAAGACGGCAAAAATGGTGCAAGTGAGCATTTTGTGAGCAAACACAGAAATCCTTTAAAACTAACGACTAGTTCGGTTCCTTTAGGACATTATTTGAAACAGGAACAGAGTCTATGCACAATGTAGCTGTCTCTGGTTGCTCTACGGAGGACAAATATAGTACCCGTTGCCATGGTTATGCCAGAGAACACATTGCCACAAACAGCTTTGAGCACCACGAGGACGCACACCTACACACCCCCCCCCCACGCCCTCACGACACTCTTTTCACCACGTGCAGATAAGCAGAAACCTGTTTATGACTAATTGTACTGAAGCAGGTAATGATTTCATCTGTTTGCATTAGATGAAAGATGAGCGCTTTTGGAGAAACTGCTGCCTTCCTTTTTTTTTTTTCCCCTTAAATAAGTTGCCGACCAACTCACCGTCACAGTGGGGATGGCGGTGACGAGGGAGTAGACCAGGACCGGCGGCGCCTTGCTGTAGTCCTCTGGTCCTGGGTATGGCTTTGAGTAGGCTTTGTCGAAACAGAAGAAGCCCTGGATGTGCACGGGGAACGTGTCCGTGTACTCAAAGTAATACGCCAACAGAACGGTCCCTGCCATGATCACCAGCTGGAAATAAAACATATTGGTAGCAGCGTCAGGACTGGGGAAAAGAGAGGGCAGCCAGAAAAAAAAAAAAAAAAGAAAAAAAAGAAAGAAAAGTAGGATTTTTTTTCCTTCACAGAGCAAAATGACGGATGCTTCCTTAATGTGTAAAGTAAGCCATTTGTGCGAGGAGAGAGAGAGAGAGTGAGGAAAGAGGTTGAGAGGGAGGGAAGTAGATAGAGACGGAGGAAGATGGATAAGGAGGAAGCAAGAGAGGAGAAAAGAAAGCAGAGTGGGAGAGTGAGAGATCCCTTCAGCAGTGTCAGTGTTCAGAGTAGGAGGGGAGAGAAACAAACTGAGCTCGCTTGGGAAAAGAGGAAATAAAGCTTCATGCAGAAGCAAGAAAAGGGAATGAGAAAAGGATGAGGGGGGAGAAACAGATGGGTGAGCGACAGAAAAGAGGGGCAACGAACAGAGAGAATAACACAAGAAGAGCAACATATGCATGTGTGGATCTCTGCATAACTGAATTTATGGCTCTTCTGACATTTCTTATACTTCAGCTGCATGAAAAACACATGCGACGCGACTTCCATAACTGCTAAAAATTCAATCACAATCTTTCATTAGCAATTCATAACAGAGTGCATGGGTGAAAGGAGAGAGGAAGAGGAATGGTAAATATAGAAACCACAAAAAAAAAATATGCACGCATGCATTTCAGCACAGATGAGACAGATACACTGGTAATAATTAAACAGCGTACTCATGCTACTGTTCAACAAAAAAAAAAAAAAGAACATCCAATCAGAATCCAAGCCTCTCTCATTCTATGACTGAAAACCTGTGGTTTGTGCAACATCCTGACAGTAACCTAAAACCAAAATATATTAAGAAAACAAGCACAGCAAAGCCAGCTGTTGATCAGTTTGACCTCCATCTGCAGCCTGGATATTTACGTGATGAGCTTGCTGCGAATTTGAAGGACAAATTTGTCGAGAGCAAAGCGTGAGGGGGCTTCTGAGGGCAGGCTGAGCTGGATTAAAGCTGCAGGGACACAACTCTTTGCTGTTTCAGCTGTTTGATGGCTGTTCGTAGCCATTCCTTCTCCAAAAGAGCAGACATGTATGCACTGTGGCCATAAAAACATGACATGTAAAATAACTAATACTAAAAACTGTAAACAGTACTTTCTAATTGAAAAGAGAGGATAATCTCTGCTGTGACCGAGTAAATACTGTGTCTCTGGATCCAAGAGTTAGGATAAAATGAAAGGTACTGCCATGAATAATGTAAAACTACGTGGTTGTAAAAGAAGTTAAGGAGAAAGAAAATAGAATTTGACTTTTTCTACGAATTGGCAAATACACAATAGGCTTTATTTATCAAAACCTGACGTAGATCTGGGTGCAGTAGTGATCAGAGAACAATGTTTCACATATGATTCATGAAATCATGAGCAAGCTGTGAAGCCTGGGGTACAAATAGGCAGGTGCTGATATATCTGATGGCTGAAAACAGTTGTAATTTATAAGCCACACGGCACAGAATTTGAGACATGGATGTCGATTTCTTTTTTTTTTATATCTTACTGCTCAAACATAAATATGTTGACAGTCAGACTGCCAGGTCAGAAGTTGACCTGACAGTTCTCAGACCTAAATTAGTTCATAACGTCACAGAGCCTCAAATTAAACCTGACTGTCCAGCACAATATAGTGCAGAACCGGACAGGACAAACGGATGCCACACACCATCTGGGACGTGTTCAGCAGAGCTCCTCCAGCCGATCCAAGACTCAACCTTTTCCTCTTCAAGGAGACACTGCCGCCCTCGCCTCTTTTAACCTCTGCACCGATATGGCTTTAGTGGTTTATCACTTTAATGCCCTCCTACATTTTGGCATGCTGGAGGACAAAGTCGACATAATAGTTATGCATGTTTTATGTACGAGACATCACTGAGCACTGATATTTCTTTTAAATCTGTTTATGGGATGTAATTTTAATCACACATACAGTCCAGATTCCTGCAGTAGCACCACGAGAACAGTCATCATTTTGAAAAATCCTCTGCTCACTCCGGAATCTAAAATGTTTTCTACTTCAGAAACTTTTTTTTTTTTCATGTGTCCTCCACTTTTTTTTTTTTTTTTTCATGTGTCCTCCACATATTAAACAGGAAAGCACACAGTTTTCATGTTTCCAGCTAAAGTCCTCAATATTTTAAATACTGCATTGATGTAGCGGCATGCAGTCTATGGGATGCGACTGCAATCAGCCTTCATTACCTTCAAAGTAAACTGTTGGAGAAAAATCACTCAGATATAATTCGCAGTATGCAAATTATGTAAATTTTGAACTAAAATTTGAGCTTTTCCTAAACTCATATCCAAGTGGACACAACCAAAAAACGAAGGAGAAAATAGCTGTCCTTCATGGATCCGTCCTGTCTCCGAACTCGATCAAGAGGCGCTTCAAGCGTCCATGTTGCTCTCTCAATGTCTGTCCAGGACTACAGCTAGCGCCGCTCTTCAGGGCTCCTCAGAGGGTTCGAGCAGCTGTGATGTGGAGCAAGTTTTGTTTTAACTGTCTTTGTTAAGGAAGGATAAGATGACCTCAGTCTCACTGCTTATCTGTGTGCTTTCTTTAGAGATGCTGAAATGTAGTGAGTGACTCCAAATGAACTGTAAACTAAAACAACGACCTGACAAATGCAGCTAATTGGGATTCAAGTTACCTTTTACCTGGGGTCCACAGTACAGCGAGCTTCACGCTCCAAGCACAGCACGGCCAGTCACAACCCTCCGTGCAGCAAAATTGCTTTGTTTGTTTCGTTTTTCTTTAATCTCATAGCACTTTGTTTGTGGTTTTGCATTTGATTGTGTGGGCGTGTTTCCATGTGCACCGAATTTGAGGATATCTGTTGGTATGTGGGTGCATTCCCATGTCTCATGAGGAACTCAGGCACAGGCGAGCTACGGTGAATGTTTCTCTCCATCATCCGGTCCTCTGTTCTGCCCAGGCTACAGAAGGCTTGAGGGAGGGAAGTGAGGAGAGGTGGGAGGACGAGAAAGATAGAACATCTACAATCACCCATTGAAGTTAAATATTTGAAGGCAACTGCTGAAACGCTCCTGAGAGATTTATTGTTTTACATTTTTACGTAAGGTTTTTGCCATACGCCGGTGTTAAAACGTCTCAATGAGCTGAATGTGCAGCACAACGCATGACTGGAAGCAGACAGACAGACCAGAGTGTTGCCTCTTAATGCAAAAACACGTCTCATCGTGGAAGGTGTTGAGAGGAAGAAAACTCAAAATTAGCTATTTTTACTACCAGTGAGGTGTTTATAAATGGAGTTAGAGGAAGCACAAAAGGTCTGAGAGCTCCTAGAAAACCGGATTTTCTACGGGTATGACGGCTGTCTAGTAAGTCTCTAAACAGCCGAAGTGGAAGTTGGGCTTATCACAGGAAGCATCATAGCTGCTCTGCTTTATCCTTTTCGCATGCTGGAAGAGGAAATGTTCATAACCCTTTAAAAAATCTCAAAACGAACAAAAGGATCTTCTAAGACGACGATGAATGCACACATTCAGTGATATTCTTAGTAATGCTAGGTGCTCCAATTGTGCTAATCACTTATATAAAGATGCAGAAAACAGTTGACAATGCCAACTCTGATATAATATTGACTTAGTTTTAAAATAACACTAGAATCCCATTTGACTGCAGAGTTCTGTAACACTGACTTGTTTTTGAGTCACAAACGTGGTGTGAATAACAGAAATAAAGCCAGAACAACCTTTTGATTATAATGACCATGTTATTGTTAGCCTTAAGTACTCACTATTTAGCACAAATTTTTCCAACGCTTCCTTATTAAAGATGGTGTTGAGTTGAATGTCATTTGAGGTTTTTGTGCAGCTCACTCTGCAGACACTGAAGGTTTTACTAAATACTCCTGAAGGTCAAAGCAACTTCAAGTTGATGGTTTCTAATTAGCATCAAGGCGACGCTGCAGTCTCCTTGGAATATTAATTTGCATAAATGGAGGCCTTCTGCAAACAGAAGGTAAGGGGATCAACACCATTATGCGTTTGTTCTTTGTTTGCGAGGACTTCCTTGAATTCCCAACTAAACATCTTGCCAGTATGACAAAAATTCCAAGAACAGTCGAAGTTGGACCAAGTTGCTTGCTAAGTTTTTGAATCTGACAAAAGCAGCACTTTGGTCAGAGGCTAAAACCTAGTGACTAATTAAAATGTTGTGAAATGACAGCAGATAATTAATCTGATTCATTCCAAACCCTGTATTTATCCAGGTGGGCACATAGTTAGACCAGAAAAGAAGTATTTAGCAGTGCCAACTTTCTTTTTTTTGCCTTAATCACAATTCCTGGTGTGAAGATCTTATCTGTCGTTTTCACTTTGTCCACGTTCTAAATTTTTTCATTTAAAAGGACATTTTTTATACTCATAGAATGAAACCAAACACACTAATACGTCCAGGTTTACCTCTCTTTTTTTAACCACCGTCAATTTGAAATTACAGGCACCATTTTAGCTATAAGCTCACCACTTTGTCTGCCATATTGTTCTCACAAAAACTCAACCCACATTTAATAAAGGCTCCCATTTTGATTTCTTCTCCTACCAGCAGTTTATACACATATTAATTAAGTCTGGCAGACATTTACACATGCCTCATGCTGCTTGATTGGATTTATTATCCTGCGAGTTGGTAATTAGCAGTTTAATAAATTCTGCTGAACTGTTGGGGGGGAATGCCTGTGATTGTTGTAAATGTGTAATGAAATAACAGATCAGGGGCCGAGTCAATTCTCTTCTTTGCAGAATTATGTTAAACCTGACTTTCAAATTTCCTAAATCCTTTCAGCAATGTAAGCTTTGAGAAACATGCAGATAATCATAAATGTTGCAGCTCAGCTGTTGCACAAATTTCTTTTCATCTTCTCCCTGCTTGAGGTTCTCGGGTGTTTGGTTGAAAATGGATGAAATTAAATTTAAGGTTGTGTTATACAGTCAGTGGCAGAGTCAGTTGGTAGAGCTGTTGCCTTGCAGCAAGAAGGTTCTGGGTTCGATTCCTGGCCCCGGTCTTTCTGCATGGAGTTTGCACGTTCTCCCTGTGCATGTGTGGGTTTTCTCCGGGTACTCCGGTTTCCTCCCACTATCCAAAAACATGACTGTCAGGTTAATTGGCCTCTCTAATTTGTCCTTAGGTGTGAGTGTGTGTGTGTGCATGGTTGTTTGTACTGTGTGTCTCTGTGTTGCCCTGCGACAGACTGGCGACCTGTCCAGGGTGAACCCTGCCTCTCGCCCGGAACATTAACTGGAGATAGGCACCAGCAACCCTCCCGACCCCACTAAGGGACAAGGGTGTAAAGAAAATGGATGGATGGATGGTTATACAGTCAGCACAGATTCATCCATAGGAATGAACATAAGTATATAGAATGAGAAAGATTAATAAAAAGTCTTCCATTTCAGATGATCAGGCAGCCTAATAAAAGCTTGAAGCTAAAACCGCTGAAGTTGAAAAGCACCAAAAGGAAGAAATCATGTCGCAGAAAGTGGAGAAAATCCACAGAAAGCCCTTGGACTGAAGACGTAGAAAATAAAATGTGACAATAATAGAGCATTATGGGTAGGGAAAAAAAACCAAGGCGAAAATAGACTGGGCATCACTAATGTCTCCTGGGGCCAAACTGAGTTTGCACATGCAGTAAACGGTGCATGTCCACCTTTGGGCTGTGGGGAGCAGCCAGATGGCAGAGAAGTCAACTGATAAAGTCAAACATGTTTAAGGAGGGTGAGAAATTTGTGGACAGTGGCTGGTGTTGAGTTGACAGCACCCCGCTGGCGCATTACGAACGTCAGGATGAGCCAGACTCGGGCCGCTCTGTTGTCCTGCTAAACAAAACCGGTGTGTTTATTTAATTAAAATAAAACGGTATGTCAATCTAATGTTTAAACCATGAACACGGATTTAACTTTTTATAGCGACCGACCAAATAAACATTAAGATGATGCATATTAATTACATATTAATTACTGGGACTGGCTTTGTAGGGATCAATAACAATGAGCCTAAAATTGAATGCAAGTTTAAATATCTTCTCAAATCTTTCTAAAAGCTGGCATCAAGTGTTATCTCTAGTGTCAGGCTGGTTTTACAAGTTTTTATCGTTACATCCCCTCTTGTATTTGTCACAAAAATCTTCCCAAAATTAGCCTGAGACGAGGCGGCACCTCTCCCCCTAGTTTTCAAATCTGGTTTCCAGATGAGCTCACATAATTACTAGCTGGTGTGAACAGAGCATGTGAGTATTTGACAGCAGCTATGGTCTTAATTCTACATTTTTTAGCAAACAGGCTTAGACAGTGATGGTTGTTTTTTTTTTTTTTGTTTTTTTTTTTTTAAATTGCATGCTGTGATATCTGAGTGAAAAGCTGCCTAATGCTGAGCATCAAAGTCATTACATTTGCCCCATATTCAATAGAAGAAACCACATGAGACTGCTGAGAAAAACAAGGGCAACACAAACTGAGCTTCATCAAATCAACACTGGTGATTACAATACATAGGCTTTACTGCCCCCTAGTGGCAGTGGATTGCATTCATAACAAGCTGAAAAAGAAAAGCAGATGAGACTGAAAGAAGCGAACTAAAGGGAGAGGTAGCGTACAAAATATATGACTGGGAGGCAATAAAGGGGAGGTGGAGGAAGATAAAAGATGGGTAAAACTGTTAAAGAGACATTAACTGATCACAATAAGCAGCAGAGCAAAGCTGAGTGTGCCACTGGGAAATAAATCTGAGGGTGAAGAAAAACATCAAGAGTGGCTGGAACAAATAAGGGCACATGAGAGACAGAAAGAGGGTGAGAAAAGCAATATGCCAAGCAACACAATGCAGGGGACGATGGCAATGGGGATGAGCAAAGAGTCACCCGTCTTATGGGCACAAACGCAAACTCTCTTCCTCCTTCACACCTCTGCCAGCTTCTTCTCCCCGTTTACTGAATCTGCTTTACCACCTTAACTCATTCACTCATTTTTTTTGTATCAGAAGAGTTTATTCTCCATTAGAAAGGCACCCATTTGAATTCTGTGGCAAATGTCCCATCTTTCTTTTGGGTAAAGCTTTAATCTCTGGATACAGATTTCTCCGTAAGAACCGTAACATAAGCGTTAAACAGCATTCTGATTTCTTGTTTTTTACTGGCCTTTATTGTTTTAGCAGTGAAAAGCTATTTATGTTAAGCCGCTGTAATGCTGCTTCCCATCATGCTGTGTATCCTGGTGTTTTACAGAACACTTTACATGGAAAATCAGCACCTTCAAAACAGGGATCAGGGTTTTGAACCATTTCATGTAGGAAAAAAAAAAAACAATTACTTGACACACCACACATTTCTAAAGGATTTTAGTTTATCAAAGAAAACCTTTCAGCGGCAGAGATATAATCTTTTTCCATTAGCAAGTTCACAATATTCTGTGTAACAAGCAGCACAGGCAGCAGAAAGAATCAATGTGTAGTTCTGAATCTTGTATTAGCATGAATCTTAGAAAGAAGCAGCAACACTGAGGGATGATTACATACCATCAAGTCAATTTTATTTTACAGACTCGCTGCAGAGTCGATCATATCTTTTTATTTCAGCAGAGATCATTTGACTTCGACTACACCTCAGGCGCAGGCACGTTCTTTTAATGCCTGCGCATGAAAGGAGATTGTAGAATATTGTGATATATATGGGTTTCTCTTGCCTATGTCTCTCTTTCTTAAACAAGATAACAGGTTGGAAGCTGCCCTGACTAACAGGTGTCAGAGAAACGGGCAGATGCTATTCATGGAGTCTGAGAGGTAACGAGCTGAAAGTAGGAAATAATGTAAGAATGAACTGGTAAAGTTTCTTTGTGACGGTACGGATGCTGAAGAGGAAGAGGTATTTTAAAATGATCAATGTAAGAAATTCTAGTTAAGAAAATGAGGATAGTTATTACACCGAGAAATGTATCGGCGTAATAACTATATTTAGGATGATCCCAAACAGCTGAATTACCGTCCTGACAAGGTTTGTCACCTTCCCTGTGTGCAGTTAGTAGCTTTTAATAGTGCTCAAATTGATCAGAGCGAACTTTAAGAGACACGCGTAAACCTGAAGGTGCATTTTCAAATGACTTACCGGGTCATGATTCACAGATCGCTTGAAAATGACTGACATTTTCAAGATTTTCTGAGTTTTGTGGGTTTGGCACAGACAACGTGGTTCAGATCAAAGATCTAAGAGTGTAAACAGACAAGAAATAAATCGCCTGAAGGCAATAGATGTACTGAGGAGGTGCTGAACCAAGAAAGGAATATGGATAAATGGCGCAAAATCCCACTTTATTGTTGGCAACTGTGGAGTAATGAAAGCAATTCTTACATCAAAAATACCACTCATCCAACAAGGTTGAAGTCGACCTGCCAATATTAGGTCTCAGATCCATAGCTATAGGTAGAAACAAACTTGTAAGCTCTGCAAACTGTCCTGCCAGGACTGAAGGAGTGAGGCAGAGATATAACACACAGCCTGCTGGAGCAAGCAGAGCTGAGGCAGAAGAAGATCCTTCAGTGTCCAGCTTATATGAGAAAGATGCTGATCCACACAATCTGATTGAGATACTAATAAATATATTGTTGTAATATATCATAATATATTACTACAATTTGTCATGCAGCTTAACAAACAGTCAACCGTGCAAGGAAATGCTGCTGACAAGAAGAACCAATCAATTCACCACACACACGGACAAGCAAACACACAGCAGTGTCATCTATCTCATACGCTACAGATGGTAACCATGACAATGTAGACGCTTAATAACAAAAATATCCATGCACATCCATATATATATATATATATATATATATATATATATATATATATATATATATATATATATATATATATATATAATATAAAATAAAAATGTAAACATTTATAGGGCAAAATGTATGAATTTTTGTGCAGTGCTCTGAAACTGTTTCTTTTGACTTAAGGAGCCTGACAGCGTGGTGGTAAAAGCCGTCTTTTAGTCCTTTGGTGCTAGCAGTCAGACTCTTGTACTGTCTGCCAGATGGCAATAGAAGTCTGTGTGCTGGATGACTGTGGTCCTAAATGACGCTGTGTGCCTTTCACAGACACTGGCTGCAGTAAACGTCCTGGATGGGAGACAGACTGCGATGTACCTCCTGCTTCCCTCTTCCAGCTGTGCCAGGAGCTTTTCCCACACCGCTCTGTCGTCCAGCTTTCCAGCACACTCTCTGCGCTACACCTGTAGAAGTTGGTGTTCATGCCAAGCAGCCTCACTATCCTCAGGAGATATATATTTCGAGGTTGCAACAGAATAACTTTGTTTTGAAGCACTTAATGCATCTGGACATCCTGCATGAGGATCACAGCCAGTTGAAGAAGAAATGAAAGAAATCACAGAAATATGATGTGATGGTGGAACATCTTAGGGGTGTCATTCACAAGAGCAAGGATTGCTCATCCTTGCTGTTGTGTTTATCAGGGAACTATGACCTAAAATGCCCTGCTTTCCTGAGCCCAGGAAAACTCCAAAACAGATTGAATGTGGGACTTTCGTTTTGCTGCCAAAATTTACTCTTGATCACAGCTGAGCGATGGAATATCAATGGATGAGAGAATCAAACGCTTTGTCCTTTGGCTCAGCTCCTTCTTCACCACAACATATCACAGTAACTCTCATATTGCTGAGGTTGAAGTCCTGATCTTTGAATCCACTTCAAGCCATCTCTTGAGATATGTGCTGTGGTGATGCTTTTATTTTTTTAGAAGTGACCGGGAAGCTGGTCAGGTTTGATGGTAAGATGGTTGGAGACAAAGTGTAATACTTGAAGGATCAAATCCATCCCCTGTATATGAACGCATTGAGCTCATTCTTGTGTGTTATCATCCATCTCACCTAAACATAAATAAATGCTAAATATAATGCAGTGAATCATTAAGAATGGCATAATGCAAAACTCAATAAATCATATTATGTGGTGAAAATTCAAGGAATGTGTTTCTCTTTTAGAACTAATGTGCAGATAATATGCAAATTTGTTGTGCGTGAAAAGAGCTGGAAATCAAATGTGTGCTTAAAATTGTAAAATTACAAAGAAGAGAGAGATTATAATTGACTATAAAAGAGCTGAGGGATAACAGATGTGCCGAGAATCAACAGAGATGGCATAGGCTGTAAAGCTGAAATATGATTTGGTCTGATGCGCAGCAGTCTGTTTATTTTACAGAACTCACAAAGCCATGGGAGGAAGCAGCCAATGAGGCATGAGAAAGGATTGACGGCGAGGAAAGTCGACTTGTCTGAGCCAGCAGTTCAGACAGGAGTGAAGCTGGGAAGCCTGCATGCTGTGATCCGGGGGGCGGGGGGGGTTATGATGCAATCAATGAGCGATTGATACGGTGTCTTACAACTGAAACTACAGATACCTCCCTGGAAACGTTGAGTCAAAACAGCAGAGTGAAAAACTCTCCCTTCACACCAAATTTGTCTTAAAGCTGACAATCTGTTGCTAAAGTACCCATACCTGTTGACTTTTTTCACATTAAAACCACAAACGTGGAACCAACACAAAGTAGCTAGTAATTTTGAAATGGAAAGAAATGTACAAAGTGTTGAATGCATCTGTATAGAGTTGAGGCTGAGGTGGAGCGTCACTTTCCAATAGGTTAACAACCTAAAATATTATAAATATGCTCTAGATTTTCATTTCATGAAACAGTGTTTATTTTTTGCTTTTTTCCCCCCTTTTTTCCATGTTTTATTGTATGATATGAAGTAAAGGTAAAATATGCTGAGGTTTTGTGGTTGTCATGTGACATCATATGAAAAAACTCCCAGGGTCTGAATACTTTTGCAGGGTATGTATGAGTGAGCTTTAGAACAGATTTTTACAGTCAGTCTGTCTGACCCTGACGACATCAACTTCTGAGCAAACGTCCTCCCACCCGGCTCGGTCAGGAGGCAGTCGTGTCAAAATGACTCTCTAAAGAGGAACGTCAGAAGCGGTGCCCGCATGAGGCCACACCAAGAGGGGAGGTGAGATGAGGATTCATCATCTTTCCAGATTGTTTTCTTTTTACTGTTGTTCTATATGTTAAACAAAAAGCACGCACTTCTAAATGAGAAATAATCACATTTTTCATCGGAAAAATAAAGCGTTCACTCAGGGACAGAAGATAAAGACATGAAACAGAGACGATCAGAGTCAGATAGTGCAGACAAGAGCTCAGATAACCGGAGTGATGAAATGTCTTCAGGACAGATTGAGGGACAGGAAAATGATCATCAAGCAGATACAAAGATAAAGGGCGAGGGACGCAGTGTGAGCAGTAGAGAACCAGATTGTATTGATAAAGACGGAACGAGAAAAGGAATCATCATCAAGATGGCAAGAGAGGAGCAGGAATCACACGGGGCATTTGAATAGAAAAGAAATAGATAATGAGATGCTAATGTAGCAACAAAGGACAGAGTGCCCTCCGGGGGGAGCTGTGCAACAGCAGGCGGCTTCTGTATGAAAACAGATGAAGAGGGGAGAATTTAATTTTAAAAATGCCCTTTATTAAACCACCACAATGCGTGCGACTACAAGGTGATTAAAGTCAAGCCAGATTCACATCATCCCACCTCTGGCTGCATCTGAGCTAACGCAAACAGAGGCAGAAGCCTCCAAGAAGGATGAGAAAATGGGAAGAAATTCCCATCCTGGGTTTGAATTTCTGTGGCGTGAGGTGAGCACACGAACGGGGGTCCGCTGAGGACAAAATCTACGTTAATGAGACACAAATCCAAAGACGGAGCTAAAAAGAAACATCTGAAAAAAAAAAAAAAGGGGGAGGAAGGAGGCTCAAGAGAAAACATGAAGCTGGACAGAAGAACTGAGGAGCAGGGAGAGGTTATGATGGAAGACGGGCTTGAGTGGGCGGAGGAAGTGATGAGATTTTATGTAAAAGGGGGATAAAATGGAGAGATCTGGTGCAAATGATGTAATTACTCAAGTGAATGAGTGTTAAAGAAAAGTGATGCCAAGAACTTGCATGAGGAGAGCGCCTGTGAACGGCTCCGGAGAGCATCAAAGAGAATACTGTAGGAGGGGAGGGGTAAATATATGCAAAGCTATGAGTAATTGTAAATTTGTGCAATAAAAATCCACCCCCCCGCAACCCCTGAATCGCTGCGCCGAGTGGTTTTATGTTGGAAGAGTGTAACAGTAGTGGTTTGTCTGAACCGTTGAAAAGCAACCGTATGACCGAATGAGCTCCAACAGACAAAAGAACAACAGGGCCGAAAGAGGTTCTTCTAAAGATCTGTTTCAAGAGGAGGCTGTCGCTGCAGCTGCAGCTGAAGCTGAACTCAGTTACAAAAAAAAAAAAAAAAAAAAAAAAAAGATCAAACGTGAAATGAGACGAGATTTTCAACAACATCAGAAGTTTGGGCTTTTATCTCAAAAGTTTTCTCAACCAATCTTTTGCTTTTCCTAGCCTGCAGGATTTTTTATTTTTTATTTTATCTTCAGTATGAAAGTCCAAGCTTTTCACAATTATAGCGCTTTAAGAAAGTATTCATACTTCCCATGTGCAGCCACAAACTTTGATTTATTTTCCGGAGATTTTACGAGATAGAACAACTAAGTAAGTAGTGCATAATTAATCAATGCCAGTTAAACTACACATAATGTTTGTTAAAAATTATTTCCATGGAAAATAAAGAGACAGTGTAAGCCTCGGTCACATTTATTCTAACAACTCAAAATAAAATCCAGTGCAGCTAACAACCTTCAGAAGCCACATAATATCTGTGAAGGACTCAGGTGCACCACACAGCCCAAAGATAAAGCTGTGGTAAAGTTGTAAGAGTTAAGTTAAAATTCAACATCCCAATATTTGAGTATCTCACATTGTGATGTTCAAGCTGCCATAATTGAGGAAAATTATCAGTCATAAACCAACCAAAATGTTTTTGGCCTGCACGCAACTGTGTGTCGGAGAAACCTCTGCACATCACCCTCAACACACAATTCTCAATGTGAGATACGGCGGTAGCAACGTCATGCAGTGGGGATGCTTTTGTTTGGCAGGGAAAGTTAGACTGGTTAGAGTTAAAGGGAAGATGGATGGAGATAAATAAAGGACCAAAAAAGCAGTTAGATGCAGGAGGGCAAAGGTTCACTTTTCAGCAGGACAACCCTGAACATGCATAGCTAGAAAAGAGCAGTTCAGATCAAAGCATACCCATGTGAATAGTAAAATGAAATAGAGTGTAAAGTCTAGACATCAAAATGCAATGGAGAATCTGTGGAAAAGCTTGAAAAATCTCCAGACAAACTGAGTTTGACCTGTTTTACAAAGGCGAATGGGCAAGAAAATTCAGTTTTTAGAAGAAGTGTAAAGCCAGTAGAGACAAAACCCATAAAGAGCTTTATTTCCTAAATATAATTCACCTTCCACTTTGCAGATATGCACTATTTTGTGTTGATCTTCTACAAAAATATCCAAATAAAATTCAATAAAGTTTGATTTTGTAACGTGGCAAGAGTTAAAAAATACAAAAGGGAGATGATAGCATTAGCTCTGCACATTTGCATGCTCATTAACCTTTCTGCAACACTGTAATTGCATTGCCTGTTGTAGACTTTAAACAACAGCAGCAAAAAGCTAAGTCAACGCTACCTACTATCATTGCTGCAGTTCACACAACTTGCAGCATGGGATGGCCAAATTGGGTTTCCCTTCTTAATTAGAGCAATAAATTTGGAAATATTAGCAAAGGCCACAAGGGCTGCGCCAGGTCATTAAGGGATTACACAGAGAAATGAAGAGCCGTAGGAAGAGGGGGAGAGAGAGGGAGGGAGAGGAGCAGGAAATGATGAGCGAAGAAAGCTTTGGAGAGGACTTCCACGATAGATCCCTTCACCATCCTTTTAACGTTATCACTAAGTGATTCATGGGCTGAGGATAATTACCCATTTGTGTTAATTCATCCAAATCAATCACTCTTTTTTGGAGTCAGTGAACTGAAAACAGAGCCTGCCATCTGATTTCTGCAGCTGACAGTCATTCGTGTTAATCTGCCATGAGAAAAGCATCAAAGGCTGAGTGATAGAGATGCAAGCAGAGAACATTCGCATGATGGAAAATGTTCTTTTTCATGCTCATTAGCGTGCTTTATGGCACTTCATCCTCCTGGATGTTTCCACAACTATACCAAAGAACCCGGCAGTTTTAACTTGATTCTCTGTCACAACCCTAACGGATGTTGTGTCTGTTGAACCAGATCACTGTGGGGAAATATTATTTCCAGCTCACCTCCACGAAGAGGAAACAGGGCACGATGTAGGTGCTGGTTTTCAACTGGCCTCTGTCTGCGGTAAGGTTCATCACGGGCCTCCTCTGCGATGGTCGCTGACTGTCAATCATCTGTAGGAGATAAAAGTTCATTGTAACGTTTTTGTCTATCACATGTATTCATCTTTGTTTAAAATAAAAAAAATATAACTCATATCCATGCAATAAAAGCATAGTTAAACACAGTCTCTGCCTTAAATGCAGAAGTTTCAAGTAGCTTTTTCATGAGTGACGGCAGGATGGAGCAGATGGGTAGAATGGTACCTTCTCTGCAGTAATATCTCACTGGCATGAAAAAGTCTTGGGTTCCCCTAGTATCAGTTGCATATTGGCACTGGGAAAAGGAATGTGTTTTCTTCTGGTAAGTGATATCTCTACAAAACCATTTTTGACAACAGATGGATGAATTTATGAATACATTGACTCAGAGTCACATTCCTCTTGTTTTATTCCTTGCTTAACAGAGCTATTTATTCTCCCAAATATTGAGACAAATTCAAAAGTACAAGGGCAGGTGTTTTGTTGCTTTGGGCAATTTGCTTGGCTCCTTAATCTGTGATGTCTTCACATCAGCCTGGGATCTCTTCCTCTGCTGTGCTGACCCACAGGCGTCAGAAACGCTTTGGTTGAGGCAGAGGATGTGGAAACTGGGTTCCTGACGATGCCTCACTACTTCTAGCGCTCACTTCATTTTCATTGGATATCAATCTATTGCTCTTCATAAAAAGTGATGAAAATCGTCACTTCAACATGTGAAACAGCCACCAGTAGAATTCAAATCCTTCATTTATTACCAGAATGTCAACAAAATTCAGCTACACAGTTAGGGATGTTAAACACGATGCTAAGACATAAACAAAATGCTCTGAAAAATTACATGCAAGTTATTACTTTAGATTTATTTTAATTTGAGTCGTCATATTTTCCTTACAGTGAATATAATGCTATTGATCAAGCTTTAAACATTTTGATGCCTTTTACAGATTACTGGAAATAACTGCAATTTATGTCTAATCTAATATGTTTTTCTGTCTATTTTCTTAAGTATTTTTATGAAACTGCTTTATTTTAAATTTCTGCAACATATTCTACCTCAGTTCTTTTGATCATGCATGATATGAAGAAAAATAATGATCACTATTATATATTGTGTTAGCAAAATATATGAACTCAAGCCAGTTTAGCCTTTTCTCAAATGTCTGCTTATTTCATCAAAACTGTATTTTTAACTTCGAAGCATGAGATTCAGACTGTAGCATTCTTGTAATGCTTTGATTTTCTTTCTGCTTTAAATAATTGAAACATTTGTAAAATCCTGTGGATAATTAAAATGATTTTAAAAAAACTACGATTGCAGGCACTTTACCAGATAAAGGACGTCTTTCTGAGGATATACAGAAATGGCACCAGTTACAGAGGATCAAGCCTTTACAGTGAACAAAGGAAGCAGGATGTATCTAACTAGCATATTGAGGACAATTTGAGCGTAGAATAATGTAGCAACCATGCACTCATAAATCTAGATTTCCGATAGCCTTCGTGCCCCGCATTTCTGCATATAATCCTTTCTGAGTATAAACGGGGAATCCTTTCTCTACCCACCGTGAGTAAAAGGTATGAAAAAAACAATTTTTTATGCAAACGCACACCTACGCTTTTTGCTACACACACATTTGCAGATGTGCAAAAACGCACACAGTGGCACATCCTGCATGATACATCAAAAAAAAAAAAAAAAAAAACACTCAGGTATACAGGCGCAAACACACAAACCAAACAGGGAGGAAATGGAAGAATGGAGGAGGAGGAGGAAATGAGGCCGATAGGAGGAGAACTAGAGTGGAAACAGAGGAGTGATGATCAAAAACAAAAGCCTGACAGAAAGAGATAAAAAAAAGAGACAAAGTCATGGTGCAGATGTTTGGAGACAGAAGTGTGGATGGTGAGGTAAAAAGCAAGCAAATTCAGCAATGGGAAATAATTCTGATAGTTGGATAACAGGTAGAAAGAAAAGAATAAAGCCTCAGATGACAAAGACAAAAGGAGAGAAAAGAGGAGAAGGAGCAGAGCGTTAGAGTAAGAGCTCATGAGAAGCTTTGGGGTTTCTGGCATGCAAATCATCGCACTCGTGCTAAATAATGTCAGCCTCGTTATATGCGGAAAATCTCAAAAGGCATTCAGATCATACGTCTTTGATTAAAGCGGCAAAAACATTTTGTTAGGAGTTGGGAACTTTCTAATCTGCCTGTTATTGCTCATAAAGAGAAAACAAAAAACACCAATCCTCTGTATATAATTTATTCATTTTAGGACCAGCTGGTTTTTCTCTGCAGATATCACGCTTATTCCCTCATCTCCTTGGCAACAATTATCTCCCTAACTTTATAGCGCCTCATCAGCCCTTTCCTCAATCAGCGGTTGTTACAGCAGAAGTGGAGAGTGCTCCACTTCACAAGGTTGGACGGCATCCATGCTTGTATTTCGGCCCTGAATGAATAATGAAGAATAATAGATAAAAGGCGAGTCCTTCAGTCCTGTCCAAACAGGCCCTGAGAATTCATTATGAAAATGATAATAAATGTACAAGCACACAAATCAGTAAAACATGATCAAATATTAATAAAATGTATAATCTGTGCATTAATAAAGCAAGAATTAAAAATGCAACAGACTGAAAAAAAAACAAACATTTCACAAAGATCTCTTCACATCTGAAGCCGTTTAATCCATCGACACAAAAACAAGGCTTTCTTTTTAATCAAAGTTCAACAGGCTTTTTTTTTTTTTTTAACTAAAATGAGATTCAAAGATTACTAATTTATACTTTACACTGAGAAATATATCACATTGATCTTGCAAGCTCAGCACTATCTATGCATACATATATAGATCTGAACAGTCCCTAAACTTGCAATATTAACAAATTTGGGACTAATTAAATGAATAAGCCAATAAATGTGTTAGTACTTCAAGTATCTTTTAATATAATAAGTCTCCTTGGTAATTTGGGGTTAACAAAGCTTGGAATGCAGACAGCCGGACATGCATCTGAGAAATAGTGTTACATTGTCTCTTAGATGCAGTTGAAGAAGAGAGGCAGAGAGAAATCAGCCGGTGGCAGGAATGGCCAACAGGGCGAAGAAACGTTCAAATCTGATGTTTTCCTCATCAGGGAAACATCAGGACTGCCTAAGTGCTGGAACTCTTAGTTGTGGAAACTGTTAGTACATAACTCAAAGCCCAGAAAATGAATCATTTTACAATGAAAATTATAATTTTTTTGTTCAGGGTGAATGAGACTTGGATGTGTAATGGTCATTTCACCCCTCCACCATTTTGTCGTTTTCTAGCAGATACCAAATTGAGACACCTTCCAAAGGATACCCAGTAGTATCCAAATTAGGGATGTTTTGTTAAACTGGCCAATGGTCTGCCAACCAAAAGCCAACTTCAACAGATAACAGGAAGGCTAAGCATTGCACATCAGCTTTGTGGTTTCATTGTTTGAAGCCCTGAAACCAGGAAATAGAGCACATCACCCCAGTTCTAAAGTCCTTACCCTTACTCCCTGTAGCTCAGAGTGTAGACTTTCAAATACATTTTGTTATTTTATAAATCACTCAGTGGTATAGCAACAAGATACGTCAAAGACCTGTTGTTGTATCAAGCTTCCAGCCACGTCTTCTGATTCAAGTCTATTAGTCATTCCCAAAACCAGAACCAGACATGGAGACGCAGCATTCAGTTGTTGTGCTCTACTAATCTGGAACAAACTTCCAGAAAACTGCAAAAAAGCTGAAACACTGAGTTCCTTTAAATAAAGGCTAACAACCCATCCTTTTAGAGTTGCCTATGAGTCATAAAAGCTTGGGTATTGATCAGTATATTTAATGTATATTTGCTCGGTGATTTTGATGATGGTATTTGATAAAATGTAATATTTATTCGTAGTTGTTTACGAATGCTTAATGGTGTAAAGCATTTTGAACTGCCTTGTTGCTGAAATGTGCTGTACAAGTAAACTTGACGTGGTTATTAAGGAACAGACTGGATTTGGACATTTTGCAGCTTTATGAAATGCCTTTGCCTTCTGTAGAAAATACAAACCAAGATCTCTGTTTCATGTCGGTATAACTGTTCTAGTCGTTAATAGAAAATGGCAAAAGCAGATGAAAATGTTAATTCTGTAATCATTTAGTTTTTAATTTAAAGGGAAGCATACATTTCTAATACCATAAAACTTCTAATAGGACAAAAGACTTTCAATTAACGTTGCTGTAGTCCCCAGAAAGGCTAAAATTGTTATTTAAAAAAAAACAAAAAAACACTCTGATCAGTGCTTCTGTACCATTAAAAATGCTCAAACCCAAAAGAATATTCAGTGAACACTGCAGCAACATCACTGCATATACATTACGTAGGTTGAAATATAAGCTCTTGTTGTAAAGTGCGAACCGTTTTCAAAGAGAAACAGGATTCAAAGCTCCACAATCCACAGAGAGCACACTGTAATATTTATGTCATGAATATAAAAGAATTGTATCCATACATGCACACGCTCACACAGGCAGCGTGCTGTACATACAGTGTTTGGGAAGATCTTTTATGTACTGCTTTTCCAAAGCTGTGAGAAGCAATAAGGCAAAAGGCTGGCATGACTGATTCTCCATGCTGTTCACTATTATGTGCATCTTTAAGCCCTTTACTGGTACCACGGCAACAAAAGGCTAAAAACCTCACTGGCACACACTCAGTGATTCATAAACGCACACACATTTATGCTCACGCTAAGGTTTTCTCCTACTTCTTACACTGAAAAAGTGACTATTATTCAGGGACTCATTGCATGCCGATTTGGGTATTAGTAAAGCAAGCAGCCACACGGTTGGTACTTTTTTTAGAGTATGTGAGTGTGTGTGCGTGTGTGTGTGTGTGTGTGCAGCTGAGCATCCCTGTGACCCACATTGTTGAACCTCAGGAGCGGCACAGCAGGAATTCCATCTGTAGGAGGACGTCTTCCACTCCTCTCTTTACCTTTCTCGTCTGCTCGCTCAAACACACACACGCACACACGCAGTTTTCCAAACAAACCAGGTTTAGCAAGTGGTTCGAAAAAGTCTCACCTTCTGTCTCTGTGTGTTGGAAGCAGTGCTGCTGAACAGTGGCCGCTGCCTCTAGAAGTCTAAGGGGATTTTGCTTCTGCAGCGAAGTCGCATCGTGTGGTCTGGATGTGGTCTCAGCTACGATCTCTCTCTTTCTCCTCTTTTCGTCTCTTTCAAAGCACAGCCGCCCCTCACTTCCGCTGCTCCGCCACTTATAAGCCTTTCGGCACTAAGTGTGAATAGAGAGAGATAGAGAGCCTGCCCACTGCCAGGCACTCAGCCTGCAGCCAGACTGGTCTATATCTGTCTGCTCTCTGCTGCTGGGTCGGCAAGCTAAATATGATGATCTTCAACAGCACTTCCAGGCTAATTAGTCAAGTGACGAGATCCACGGGCTCAGTGAGGGAGCCTGCTCAGTGCAGTTGCCGGTGGATACGGGGAGAGGAGGAGAACGTGTGTGTGAGAGCATCTGCATCTGCGTGTGGGAAAGAAAGAGCGGAGGGAAAAAACAGTGGGAAGAGGGAATTTAAGAAAGAGAGGGAGAGAGAGAGATGGGAGCAAAAATGAGAATGTGTGTGTGTGGTAGTCAGAGGCTGAAGCAACACTGTGGCTAAAATGGTAGACATCATGCACTTTAGTACCCCTGGAAACCACTTTGACAAAAAAAAGGGAGACACACTCTGAGCGTAAAAGTACTGGTTGTGTGTGTGTGCATGTGTGTGATTATGGCTGGAGAGCCAGGAGAGAAATGCAGCTGAATTACCCAATGGTAGTCAGTGTTGTGTGCTTCTACGGCTTCTTTTGAGCACCTTGCCTTATACAGAGTGAGCTCAGGTGATCTGGGACCTCAATTCTGAACAGCCTGAAGTGGGTTAATGATGCATTGTCAAGCAGAAAAGTGGGATGCAACCCACACATGTCCCTATGTAGGTCACAGGCCTTCTGGTCGCAAGCTCACCAGGAGGATTTAGAGGTTGTTGTTGTTTTTTTGTGGGTTTTTTTTCCACATGCAGGTATGTGCATTACTTAATGATTTTGGGTTGCATTAAATAAATTACGCCTAAATCAGTGGCAAACTGAAGGCAGTCAGAGTTTTCATGAGAAATGCATGTTTCTGTGAGGGTGAGTCTTTTAGTAAATGTTTAAACATGCATGCACAGTGCACTGCAAGGGACTGGGACATCCACTGAAGGCACTGAGGCAAAGGCTAAATTCACTTTGGACTTCAACCCTGTTTACAGAAAAAATAAAAAATAGGAGTTCCACTTTGACATAGTGGCTCTGCATAGATTTTCATAACCCTTGAAATTTTGCAATTTATTTCAAAAACTTCTATGTATACTACTGGGAATTTATATAACAGACCAACAGTGGATTTTTTCAAATAAAAATCTGAAAAGTGTGGGATCCCCTTGTATAACTCATTTTTTGAATAAAATCAACAATTTAAAATGAGAGTTAGATTACAAAACAATATTGACTATTTCAGAGAGCATTAATTAATCTTTCAAGAGCATAATATTGTGGCATATCTGTAAACTTACAAAGACATATCCGTCCATCTAGAAAGACGGACCAAGCAGGGGGAGCATTAATGAAAGAGATTGTAAAGAATCAGTCGAAAGACCAATTGTAACCCTAGAGGAGCTGCATAGAGCCAAAGGTCACCTGGGAAAAACTGTGGACAGTTTCTTCATCTTGTCTTTCTTCCATCCTGGGAAGAAAGACAAGAAGAAAGTCAATGTGAAAATAAATTAAAAAAAAGCCAGAGGACGTGTAGGAAACAGCAAACATGTTATAGAAGGAGTGCTCTACTAAGATGAGACAAGAACTGACTTATCTTATGTATGCATGCAAAACACTGCAGTCTCTGTGTGTGTATGTGTTGTGGCACTAAAACTGTCACCCCTAATTACCATGCCTATAGTAAAGTGGTAAAGTAAGGGGGTGGCTGCGTCACACTTTACAAATGTTTTTTTTTTTTGTTGTTTTTTTTTTCACTTGGGGTAGGGAAGCTTATCGAACTTGGAAGACAAACAAAGTTAAATTCAGTAATCCTGGAAGAAAAACTGCAAAGGATTTCAGACTAGAGGATCACCTTCCAGCAGGACAAAAACGCCAAAACACAGCAACGACTCCAATGAAATGTCATAGCTCAAACCACATTCATGCATTACAATGGTCTAGTCAAAGTCCAGGCTTAAATTCAACTGAGAATTTGTGACAATACTGAAAACTGATGTTCCCAGAGGATCTTAATCCTGACTAACTGATTAAGTTTGGTTTATTTTACAATGAGCAAAAATGTTAAAATCAAGATGTGTAAAGCTAGTAGAGACATACCCAAAAAGGCTTGCAGCTATGTAACATTTGTTCTATTTTTATTATGGAATAAATATTACAAACCACGAATTATTTCCCTTCCATTACACAACTGTGCACTACACTGCGTCAATAATTTGTCACTCTTGGGAAGCCAACGTTACCTCCCCAACATTTATGACAGTTCAGTGTCTTTGAAACTTATTATCAGACGACATCGTTGAGGGAGATAAAAGCTCAGAAATGGGACCGTGTCTGGCATTGTTCTCGATAAAACTAAATTTCAAAACCCGTCACAGTTTCCTACAATGTAAGGAACCAGCCGCCCACCCTTCTTCTCCACTCAAACAAATCACTCACAGCTGGAGAGGGACCGTGGACCACTCATGGCAAAGTGGCTTTTCTCTCCCACCCGAGCATTATGGATAAAATCACGTGGTGTCACTGATGTCACAGTTCCCATGGAAACCTGCTGCATTCAAGAACAGTAGTATCAAATGGGGGGACGCGCGTATGCAGAAATACCCACACATTTAAAAGCACACAGACAACGCAGATGAGACAAGCGCTGGTGATAAGTGGCGTTGCAGGCAAATCACTGAGTTCAGAAGCCTGGGTGAGAAACGCACATGCACGCACGCAGAACTGGGTCAAAATAAAACTTCATCTAATTATCCTCTTTCACCGCTATCTGAAGTGGAAGGAGAAGGAGAAGAAGACATAATAAGTAATGTCTACTAATCAGTCCTTAACAAATGACACAAACAACTTTCCACAAATGTGAAAGTTGCTGCAAGCTCGTAGAAATGACTGCATGATGTTAATTAGCTTCATTAATATCTGTCTATTACAGCCTCCCATTTGCTTTATTAAGACCATTCCTTTAACTCAAGCTCTGCAGGTATGCAGCTTTTCTCCCCCTTGCATGAGTTAAGAATGAGCAGCGAATAATTTTGATTATGTATTTCTGGTCTTACTACTCATAGGGCGAAGTACATTTGATGGTTCTATTCGTTAAAAGAAATAAAAAGAGAAGAATTGTCAAAGATAAGGACAAAATAATAGAGAGGCTCTGTGCACATAAGCAAACTTCAAATACTGAGAACAAGTCTAATGCAGCAGAGGGTTTGGATTCACAAACATCCACATAAGGAATACACCTGTGCTCCCCTGGGAATGTTTTCCACACAGCTTCCCCCTTTTTGCCAATAGCAATAACTTGATGCTTTCTTGTTAGCCCAAATCACAAAAAACGCATAATTAAAAAAAAAAAAAACCTGAACAAAGGATCTGATAAATGACCTACCATTTTCAGACGTACAAAAGTATAATAGTCACATTCAGTTTTGCTGAGTATTACATTTTTAACATCAAAGCCATCGACAGAGGATATTGTCCAAATCAAATACATTCAGCTTGCATTATTTTTACAATGTACATTGCTGTTCAATGTACATTGCCTGGCCAAAAAGAAAGAAAGTGGCCCTAAGCAAATAAGTGCTACCCTACTGGATAATTACTGTCTGGGCAATTTTTATTTATTTATTTTTTAATCCCCACCTGATGCAATGACTACTTGTCAAAACTGTTATGTTTTAGCACATGACTCCTCTCCCCAACTAATCAATGTACAAGTAAAACATTTTAAATCTACATTTTGAATTTACTCAGCTTATCTTTGTTTGATGAGCTGTCCTGAAACATTTGAGGGAAGGGGCAGAAACTTTTTTACAGCACGATATAACATTAAACCTGTCACTGTTAAGAAACAGTGATGTCATAAATAACATTGTCTCTAAATAAAAGCCCCTTGAACCCACTCCAGCCAGTCTCTCCTCCTGTGTGTGCTGCATTCACATGAACACAAACGGGACTCTTAACGGCACGCTGCACGTGCATACCTCTGCAGACAAAGAGCGGTGTTCAGAAGGTGCTGGTACTTGTACACATGAATACTCCTGTACAAAAGCCCATAGACCGCATTGTAAGGGAAAGCTTATACTACCAAATGCCTCCCTTTGTAAACACACACACACGCACATACACACTCGATTATTTCCATGTTGTAAGGATAATACAGTAAGATATGTGCCTGTGTACTCCCACCGGCTGGCTGCTCATGTATAGGCTCTTCCTTGTCTTGGGGAATAAGAAGTAGGCCGAGTCTTTGGATGTGCTCATTTCAGATACTATCGCTGTGGATCACAGCCAGGGACATTTTAGCTTCAAATTGCCAAGCTTGGGACTTTCAGACATAAAGAATTAATCAGATTTTCAGCTAAATGGGATTACAGAAGTAGACACAGCGCAGGTCAGCTAAGCTGTGTTTCATGTGCCTTAAATACTGAGCATCTCTAAAGAACTTTTTTTCTTTGGTATTTTAAGGGTTCATGCTCGGCTCTACATCTGGCCAAATTAAAACAAAACAAAACAAAACAAAAAAAAAGCTGTTCATGGTGACAAAATGAGGCTCAAGCATAGTGTAGTATAAATGAAATATGAGTAAGCTGTGGTAAAAGATAAATTAAAATTGATTGACCCAGTTTTTTTTTTTTTTTAATTGAGACATGGCACATAGTCCCCCCCTTCTTTCCCCATCATCCTATGATTCATGGACAAAAGGAAGAGCCTACTAATCTCTTAATGGTCGCCCTAGGTGTAATGCGACAAAAAGTAACAATTTTCTTAACAGCCGGTTTAACAATAAATAAGCTAAATCAAAAGAAAAATGATCCTTTTGCAACCAGTCTGAGTAAACATTGCAGTCCATCTTAAACATAGGCTGTAATCACCTGAGGATGTGGAGATTATATGTAGGTGTTTTGAAAAAAGGCTTCAATTAACTTAAAATAAACCGTTTGGGATGAAGAAACTTTGCTTGTATATAAGAGGGAACTGAACGATCTGGAACTTGAATTCGTACAAGTTACCGTGGGTTTCTACACTAATGTTAAGAAAAGTACATTTCTTGCAAATAAATCTAAAAAATGTTACCTCTAAGCAAAATTCAGCCCAACCAATTACCGTCACAAGTTAAGGGAAATAGATATTTTTTTTCAAGGTATTGAACGTGACAAGACTTTCCTGGGATTTTTCCACATGTTCTGATGTGTCAAACACATCAGAACATGTTTATACGTTTATATCAAATAGAAATTTGAATAATAAAATTGTGTTCTAACTTTTTCTACAGCTTTTTACAAAATATAAAAATATACATGTCTCTAACCAATAGAGGTGAAATATCTGCAATCACCTCTGAACTATCTCCAGAGTATTTAAGGGCTGTACCTAAAATGGCTCTCAGTTAGCAAAACAATGTGTGAGTAGGCGTACGTCAGCCTTTCTTCTCCAACTGTGAGTCAACGTGAAGGGGAATTCTGCTGCTTGTGCTTTTCTTTTGACCTGCATGGTGCTTGTTCAGACACATAGTATTTATCAGCAGAATAACAGTCATCAGTAAACTGCTATGCTCACTGCGCTGTAAAGAAAACAGCACACCGAGAGCGCCAGCTTTTCCACAACAAACCTGTTGCATCATGACCCGACTCGACTTCTGGTCATTATCTACCGACGTTCCATCACACTCCCCGTCTTGCATTTCCAGGCGTAAAAGCACATCTCCGGCAGACGTTTTCCCACTCTGAATTACCTCCGACAAAGCAAAATTGGAGCAGAGGCCCAGACAAAGCTGTCCACTACTTTTCCTGAATCTCTGTCTTTCTGCCTGCAGCCAAAACAACAAAAATATATATATATATATATACATATATATATAATAAACAGAAGAATTTAGCTTTTCATATTTGACATGCTGCAAAATCTCTCATACAATTAAGAGTTTAAGAGTTTTCTAAATACGTATATTAAACAGATGCATTGCTTCACGAAGTCATAAAAGTAAAATCACTTATACGGCAGTGTTTCCTTGGAGGGTTATTCAAAGTCTGTTGCTTAATCTCATCTTATAAAATAATAAGCCAAACATGCATTGATAGCACACATCATCATAACAACAATCTAAAGTTTTATTACAGACCGGCACTTAATCATCCTACTACTGCATGCTCTTTCACTTTACTGTCTCTGGCAGTTGTTCCACTGTTTTCAGCGCCACTATTATTCAATCCAAGTGAAACAAATGGAAGACAAACTTACTATGCATTGCAAAATGTTCATATCCCTTTATCTTTATCTCTTGCTGTACTCACAAACTTTATTGCATTTTATTGGGATTTAATGTAACAGACACCTGCAACAATTAGGGAACAGAAGTCAGCTAATTAGTAAAACTATATTTTCAGTCCTGATTTAAAGGAGCCAACAGTTTCTGCAACATCTCTGGTTTTCAGGTAATGTGCTCCAAAGCTGAAGAGCCTCTAGAAACTTTCCTCAGCTTGTTTACTTCTGGTCATGGAAACACTGAGTTAGGTCCTAGGTAAGAAACCTTCTTTGGGCCTTAAGCAGTGCTAGACCAATGATTTATAAAGTGGTGTGATGTCCATTTGTGTCAGTGTTGGCCAGGACTCTTGCAGCTGCATTTTGGATGTGCTGCATTTTCAGCTTCCTTACTGATGTTTTACACAGACCAGTGAATAT
Source organism: Poecilia mexicana (assembly GCF_051168715.1). Lineage (NCBI taxonomy): Eukaryota > Metazoa > Chordata > Actinopteri > Cyprinodontiformes > Poeciliidae > Poecilia > Poecilia mexicana. Next base: position 14,473,464 of record NW_028263370.1, on the reverse strand, counting down.
TTTAAGGGTGTCATTAAGACACCCTTAAAATATTCTGACATTCTGAATATGACAACGTGCACCGGTTTTTCTCTGTCCGCTTTAATCTGCTTATGCTCCAGCTAAAAATGTGAAGATGCACGTTTGTCTTTAAATATAAATTCAGTAAATTCAGTACTTCTAAGAACTTAGGGTCATAATTGTTATGGTCTTACTGCGCTAATGTAATAATAAACTAAACTGTTTTCACACCAAGTGAGAGATGCAGGTGAGAGTAAATATCACGTTAATTTAAACTGCTATGTAAAAAGGCTGTAAGTCTCAGGAATATCACGTTAATTTAAACTGCTATGTAAAAAGGCTGTAAGTCTCAGGATGAAAGTTCGTGTTAGGTGATGCATCTCAACCTGTTCCTAGAGGGAAGCCCAGTCCGTGTGAGTCTGTCTACTCCGCTGCCATTCAGAGGGAAAATAAGAGGGAAAATAACAGGAAACATGAGGCTGCCGCTGCCGTGTGAGGAGGGCTGGCCTCCCCGTAATGAGAGGAGTCAGGTAACCGTGCAGCTCACACCGACCTCGTTCCTCCTCACACACGGACTATAAAGACGCTGCAGGACCGAGGGCATTATTACCTTTTCCACTCAGGCTGTGGCTCCCCGCCTCAGGCTAACTTCGGAGGACTTTAAAGTTTGAACCTCTGACGTCGCCTCGTCCCGCTGTTGTCAATGTGACGAACGCGTGGCTGCGCAGCGGAGCGAAGAAAGCCGAGCCTTCTCAGGTGTTTTGACTCGTGTTTTTGCTCTTCCTTTTGGAGCGGGACGCAGGATAATTATCCCCTTTACTTTTTAACGATTGGCGGGTTTTTTTATTATTACTATTATTATTTTAAAACTTGGTGTATTTTTTTCCAAGACGCAAAGCTTTCAACAGGTGAGTGCACTTTGGCTCGGCTTTGGAAACATTTTAGCATGAATTTGTCTTGGTAAGTTCGACGTACGTGCTCGACTGACACCTTTTGAGTCTGGGCCAGATGGTGGAAGTGAGCCGAGCCAGGTCTGCACCGCCCCAGCAGCTGTTGACTTGTCTGACCTCAGTTAAAGATACCATTCACTATTGTATGTTCTGTCATTATTAAAAGTAAAAGTGCCCTGTCAAGAAAACATCAGCATGTGGGTCGTGAAGTATGGATATCGATTGTAGGATTTAACATTAGCCTGCACAAAGTTTTAAAATGGGTTAAGAATGGCAAATTCTGCTGCGTGTGTATTTGGGCTCATGACATCACAAGAGGCGCGAGCAGTTCAGCTGGCATTAGTAAACTGTATGGAGGACATGCAACTTTTGATAGCTTATGACGTGATTGAGATGAATGAGTTCATCCTTGTGTGTGAGAAAGTGTTTGACTCTCACTGGCCTCTTACCCATGATGATAAATGCTGTGAATAATTAAAGTGACATTGATTGTTTTCTGTGTATGTTCCTGCTTAGATTTTTCAATCGGATTTGTTTCCGTGCTTATTTGCCTCACATAAAATGTGCTATACCTCTATAATTGTGGGATTTCTGAGCACTCAAGAGTAATGTGAAATTGAAAAGAAAAAAAATATATATATATTGCTTTTATTACTGACCAGATGATTTATGCCTTATTTGATGTTATCAAAGGCAGATGTGTGTGAAAGCTAATTTTTGAGGGGCAAGATGTTACCATAAACTTGTAAATTACCTTTATAAAACAAAGGAAAACAGAGAAACTGACCACGTTGGCACGTTGTTCAGTAGTTGGCAAACTGTATCAATTGTTAGTTTCGCACAGCACCTAAACTAACAATTAGAAGACTTAAACAGCACTTCTGCTGGATGGCATATTTACTTTATATTTACAATTACTTATCACTATATATACCTGTCTCTAAGGACTCTGGTTTAAATCAGTTTTCTATCAAGTCAAAATCTGCATGGAGTTTAGATTGTATTAAGCAATACTTTGACATATTTGCTCTGTTGTTATTGGCTGAAGAGCCACAGCTGCAGCTGCATCTTGCAACACCCCCCAGAATAAATCCATTCCATTCAAATTTAGATGTCAAGTAAGGCCAGTCAGTTTAACCACATAACTTTTTTTTTTCCCAACAAAATCCTGTAAAAAATACAAAGCTGCCTCTTTACTTTTAGACACAGCCGTACCAGATCTGTTTGACTTTATGCAGCCAGAGCTGCTTAGCATGCAGCTGTGCATACTGATCTTCACAGGCAAGAGATACCAGCAGGGGCTGCTGAGGTGGCTCCTCTTTCTGTCAAACTGAAGAACTGAGGTACTTAAAGCCCCCAGCCATGAGGTGTTACTCACCTGCCGGCTTAATTTGGCTCTCACATGGTAGTTAGTCTCTTGAAGGTTTGTTTACAAGTGCACTTCTCCATTGTCAAAGAAAAAAAAAATCTCGTTAAGGAGCTATAGTGAAAGGATACGAAGAAAGGACAAATATCAAAGGACCAAAGCAGGCTGGTGGTACTGGTCAGCACTTCTCTATAGCATGTTCAAAAGAAATATTTTCACCCTTTTGCCTTACCTTCCTGTTCATTATGTTTTCTTAAGACACCTAACATTATTTTAATAGGGTCTTCTGATTAGCCTGGAGCTCTCATCACAAAATGACATCACGCCAGACTTAATCTAGTTCCAGTTGAAAGTCGGAAAACCTGTGAGATTTTGGTTACTTTGCTTAGAGTTGCACTGATTAATGCACTGGTGACGGGGAATCTGTTGATTTTTAGCTTGACCAGGGGCTGGTATTCTTTTCACAATCAGGAAATTCCTCCCATATCTGAATGCTAACAGAGGTAATGAACACTCTTCAGTGTGAACGCTGTTAGTGAGTGAAGAAGACTGAAGAATGCATACCTTCAGCATCAGATAGACGTTTAAAATTAAGTCGGAAGAAGCAGAGATGTGTAAGAAGCTACTTAAAAGGAGACTGTATACACTTGCATATCGAGTCGTGCTGGTGGTCAACCTGTAACGGGAAGGTTGAATATTTTTTTGTTGCAAAGACTCAGTTTTATACTTTTGAGTTTCCAGCTCTGTCTATCATGGATTCATGGAACATGTTTAATAGCTGTGTTAACCAATTCTTTCAATGTGAAATGAAAAGAATTTCGTTTTTTTTTGTTTTTTTTTAAACGGTAGTAAAACCCGATTGAATCTTCTCTCATAAACATGGTACGGTATCCTCTGCTCCTAGATATCAGAAATCTGACACAGAATTCAGATCCTAACAGTTTATAAGTTCAACTATGAATATTTTTTATGTATGAGTAAGTCATATTGATCTTTGATCTTGTGCTTAGTGTTTAACCTCGGATTTTCAACCCTGACGTGTTTTTTTATGAATTGGAAATTTTAACACTCTGAGCACAAATCAAACACTGCATAACACTCAAGATGTCTGCCACTGTTCTTTTAAAACTATTGACCGTTTAGCCAATCAATGAGGCCATCATTTGCAAAGTCTAGTTTTTGATCTGTCTTTGGAAAATCTTCTCTAATGCACAAAAAAAGGGCACAGTGGGGGGGGGTGCAGTGCGCTGGGTGGGATAGTTATTAAAGGCAGATAAAAGGGCAAGATGAAACTGTGTTTGTCAGCACCACCAATCAGCAAGTGTCTTATCTTTTCAAATGGCATTGAAAAGAACAGGAGGAGAATGAGAGTCTGACAAGGCTCACATAGATTTTAAAAAAACCTGAAAGATAAAGGAAGGGAGACAAAAGAGTGGCTGACAGTGATTAAATCCTCCACCTCTTTGCTGGCCAACATGATCAAGGCTGAATTTTAAGCAAGAGGAAAATTCCTTACTGTCCCATCACCTCCGGCATACGTCTCAATCATGTACAGTTTCACCATAAGACGTGTTACATTTATAGATGTCCCTCTGCACTGTGGTTATAAGCAGAAGCAAACTTATGTGTGTTACTAGCTTGTTTTAAATTACGAAATGGTCGTGGGGGGGGAGGTTTGTTTGTTTTTTGGGAGTAAAGAGTTTTTTCTTTTCAAATACATGCTGTTCTTTGTCTTAAGGTGCACAGCACACAAACAAACTTCCCTTCAGGGTTGCTGTTACGGGCAAGCAGAAATGTGGCCTCAGGTGACAGAGTATACATAGAATAATGGAACAAAAACAGAGAGGCCATACACAAAACAGTACACACTTTTTTAATTGGACTTTAATTTAATTTTCCGCATATTAAAAAGAAGCAAGAAAACAAGCATAGGGGGCACAGTCCCATGACATTTTTAAGACCTAGCAGACTAGGTATGGAGCTGGGAATGTAAATCAAAACAAGTTTATGTCTTTATACTTTATTAGGAAGGGCACAGTGAAGGGCACATGAAGGAGTATTGACTCCTTCATGCAGAAAATGAAGGAGTCAATACTCCTTCATTTTCTGCATGTGATTTTGTTAAAGCAAACGGGAGAAGCTACCAAAATGAGCTGAGCTTCATTAAATTGCTATTGGTTCTGTTGTAAAATCATTTTAATTGCATGTGGTTTTGAAGAAAGACTCTGAATAGCAGCATTTTTGCATTTTTGTTGTAGGATTCTTGTTTGCCCAAAGTTAGTGACTGTCAGGATCCTAAGCATTTTTTCAGACTATAAATTTTCACTACGATAAAAGAGAAACTAAAACCTGTTGTTAAAATGTTGGATACACCCACTCATTCAGTTTAAAAGTATAGGTGTCACTCTTAAACCTGTGTCTGCTGTGCTAATATAGACTAAATTGCTTCCCACAGAGCTCACTTGACTTGCAGCACATTTCTGCATGATGTCATCTTATCTGTCCAAGCATGTCTGAGATACCCGCCATGCCTCGTCACTCAAATGTTGAACCTTAGTGCAGTTCTCTTTCATTTTACTCTTGCTATTTATTTCTGTTTTAGGAGGTGGGGGAATTTTACAGAGTTCTTTAGAAATCCCTACAGAGTTGTAAGATGTTGTAAGAATTATGTTGCTCATTGCTAGTATTTCCACAGCTGAACTTAAATGGTATCCAACGATAGAAAACCTGATAATTATTGACAACATTTGTGTTGGTCAATGTGAATTGGCAAAAGAAGTAGCAAACAAAGATTTAGTGCTTCTCAGAGCAGAGCAAACAGCAAAATTACCATAGCAGGTCAAATAAATGTTGTTGTTTACTTAAATGTAATGATGTAGGATGGTTCATAAGACATGTAAAGAGAAGTCATGTGACCCAAATGTACTGTGGGAAAGAGAAGAGCTGATGGGCTTTCAACAGTTCTGCTGGGAAACGGTGGGTCTTATGTGGACGTTTTGTTCTGAATCTTCAGGTTTCTGGTTGTTATTGTTGACACTACTTTCTAGAGCCTATATATCGCAAAGAAAATGTCACACTGGAATATTGTTGAAGATGGAATTGAGGCAAAACTCAGGTGTAACCTTGCCTTGAGGACTTTTTCATTCTAATCTGGTCAAACATTTGTTCAAAGTGCTTAACATTTTTTTCCATCAAAAAACTGCGCTCAGCGAAGAATGGCGGCTGTGCATTGTGGCGGTTCACAACTCCACTACAAGACCACATATGAATACCTTCAAGTTTGAGAATCCACAGCAGCAAGTATTATTAAACAATACACGATGTTCTACACTGGCGTGTAGGTGTTTGCCAAACATGCTGAATAGGTAATTCAGTCATTTGATTCAGCTGTGTTGGAGCATGAATCACCAGGGCAGCAGATCTTGAGGACCCCTACAATGAAAAGGGGTATACAAATTTTGAAAAATGCAACTCAAAGGTAAATAAAATGTATATTTTCTTTTGCCCCTTAATGATGCCCTTTGTGCATCATCCTTGTATCTTTTGGAAAATGGATGTGTCTTTTCCATTCAAAAACAAATCTCTTCATTTAATGAGAACAATGAAATCATTTTTGGCTTAACTGTACATCTTATAAATTTTATAGACTGTTCAGAAAGGCCTTTGCATTAATTTTCAGGTTGGCAAATGCTTTCAGTTATCAACAATAAAATAATGTAAATCTGTCAGGATGCAAAATGGCAAATGATATGCTGCTTTTATATTAAATGTAATTGCGAGTTCAGTGCAAAAGGAAGAGGGAAGAGATTACTGCCAAGCAGGACTGATTATCGCTTTAGCAGCCACTAATTAAGATCCACCTCTCTCTTCAGTCAACATTAGCTGACCAAGTTCAGGATTTTTTTTATTTATTTATTTAATTTCTTCATTTCATGCTATGGATTAACTGAAAGACAGCAAAATGCCAGTTAATGCAGGATTTGATATATATTTTTTGGCAGGGTTGGTGTCCTGGTGATGAGAGAAACTAATATATAGCAAGCACTAAGTGGTGCCAGGAAGCTGTCTACTGTTGCACATCCTTCCAAAGCTGGAACTAATCTGTGATGTGGTTTATGTGGTCAATTATGTGGTAAATCATGTCTTTATATCTCTGCCAGTTTACAACTAATTTAGAGGAAGCTCACCTGCTGCTGAATTGTGCAGAGTGCCAAAGGAAGATCTAAGTCCCACGCTGAAATGAGTCAGCTTCTTTGGTGGCTGAGCTTCTGTTCTGCAAACTGCTAGAAATGTGTTTTCCATGTGCAATATGGACATTTTACATCAGAGGAGGTGGAATTCATTTGATTTCATTTCTCTTGCAGCTGTCAGACATTGTTCTACCTGGGCATACAGTTAAACAAATGAGTCATTCTCCCTGCTTTGCTGGAGCTCTGCAAGTCTAGCTCCATCAGTGCTGGATTTATTCACATCGTAAATCATTTTGTCCATTTAAACATTAAAGATAAAATTCAGAAGGCACCTGCAGTCCAAAATGTGATGCTTTTCTGTAGAAGATAAGTCTTTATTAGTCGACTCTGGCACAACAGCAGGTCAACTTCTTCAAAATAAAAAAAAGTCTGTTATAAGCTGTCAAGCTTAAATTGTTAGTTTAGTATTTGTTGAACTTCTTTAAAGTCCCCTTACCTATTCCACAATATGTGATCTCACCTTGAGTTTGTAGATAAAGCAAATGCCTCCTCAGAGTTGTGAATCTTAGCGGGTATTCGCACCATCTGTTTGAGCTGATCTTAGCAGCTATATAACTCTGATGGTGGTTATTAAGGATCTAGAATCTGAAGCAACTGTTATGTTTGGTGCTGTTTTGTTCACCCCAAAATCGGTTTCCAAATAGAGTTACATCAGGTCACCAACGTGACCAATCTACTGCTCAGTCCAAAAACCTTTGAATTTTGCATCACTGGTAGTTGTGAAACAGAAATCATGCTTTCCAGGTGTCATAGTTGTTTGAAAGTCATCCCAGTAGACTCACCTGATCCAAAAAAATCAACTTATGAAGCGGACTGAAACAGTCGGTCTACGCAGTCACTAGCTTGCAAGCTTTTACCATGGTGACGATTTATTTACTTTTCTCACAGAGATATGACATGTTTTTATTACAGGTGAGAGGCTTTACATAACCTCTCTGTATCCGGGACTCATAACAGCTTAGAATAACTTCTCCAGGCACTTTCACACGTTGACACCAACTGGTTAAAGCTTTATGATGTAAACTTTAGCTTAGAGGAGAAACACTGAGACGTTGACGACAACTTGTGCCATGAGAAATGGTGATCTAGTGATGAACATAGAGAAGTTGTTTTTCACCAAAGAATAGCTATTTTTGGACTGTGCCAGAAACACCAAGTTAGATTACGTTTAAAAGATTTAGATTTTCTAGGCTAAATCTGTGGTACCAACATCAAGATGCATGTGCCACCAAGTAGCATCAGTTTCTCACCTTATTTCTGCTATTTAATCACATCAACAACCTCAGAGTCTTTAGTGACTTGCAGTTGTCTTTCTTGTCTTGTAAGAGAGGTCAAAGTGTACTTTAAGCTATTGAAGTTTAAAGTACTTTTGCTCTTCAAACTCAATAGTTAGAAGGAAATTTGTTTGTTTCACTTATGAAATTATGGGAAGGTGAATCAACTTGAGAGCTGGTTACTCAACTAGTAATTTTACTTTGAAGTTGTTGTTTTGTTTTTTTTAGATACAGGGAATTGGAGCTTAAGTGGCACTATATGAAATCAGTGTTGAAAGTTGTTTCTGTAATGTTGTTTTGTTTCATCCTAATGAATAAGATTAGATTCAACCTGCAGTTTGTTATCTGGAAAAATGTGTGTCGTTGTGGCCAGGTCTCTGAGGCCCAGCAGCCTCGCAGTCTTTTGACTCTTTGACAATAGGCAAAATTAACTGAGACTGGATTATACCAGTCGTGCATTCCTTTCCAAACCTGTTTGAAATGCAAACACAGACGCATTAATCCTGCGCACAGAGACAAAGGACTGGACCACGCCAAAACATGCCATATATATTTCCGTTTAAAGTCCGAAAACTACAGCAGTGTCTGCATTTGTGTTGGAGGGGGAAAAAATCCTCATAAAATAAAAAATAAATAAAAAGCTTAAATCTTAGATGAGTTTGAGCGGGCTGTGTTCACACTGGTTTAGGTAATGCTTCATTTCTCTTCTATGTTTAGCTTGTGAGTAAATAGCCTGAAGCAAATCTGCATTAGTATTCCCACCAAACAAGATGGTTTTCATTTCAGCGCGTTTGCCTAATGTTATTCTGTTTCTCTTTAGGACAACCACCTGTCAAAACATGCTTCTCATTCCTGTAGTTTGGCCTTTGTAAAATTGCTTGGTGAGCGATTAAACCACAGCAAAGCTTGAACAGATAAATTGCAACCATCTGTCTCCGGATAAAAAATGTTCAGATACTCTGCGGATTTGTCCCTAAAGATTCTAAAGTTGCTCAAAACCAACAGTTGAAAGACTTTTTCTTTTCTCAAAAAGCCGAAAGCAGACAAGACAAACCTTGTTTATGCTACTACAACTGCACCAGCTTCACTATGAATCTTACTTGGTGTTTTCATGATCATTCAATTTGTTGTGCATAAAAATACAATTAAGATGTAGTTTTCTTACAATGACCTTGTCCACTTTTGTGAATTTATTCAGATGTTGCATAACAGCAGGAATGAACTGCCATGGGATTTTCATGGTGTAATGTTAGTTAAGATAGTACCGTAACTACTGTCCAGCCTTTATCATGGCTGAACAAAGTTTGGCAAAAGTGACAGTCGTGCTGCACAGTTTTTAGATACTCGTATTTTGTTGTAGGAAGTTGGTGTGTCTTTCAAGCTTAATTTCTGCCCACTGATTGTCCCGCACACCGAGCACATTTCCACTTCTTGGTAGACGTTCTTGTTGTCCTTGCTAAAAATGCCTAAAACTTTGGTTTAACTTCATAATTATGAACATTCTATGCTTAATCATCAGTGTGCAAAAGCACAGGTATCGCACTCTGGCTCTGGAAAAAGCCCCAGGTCTTGAGTAAGACTACACTTGAGACACTGACGGGCTGGAAACAGGCACAGCACAACGTGTCAGGGAGAACTTGATGAAGAACATATTTGAGAATTCACAGCCTTAGTTGCTTGTTAGGACTTGTCAGAACAGGTGCCTCGCAACCTGATTTCCCCCTATTCTCATCACTTCTTCAGCTTCTTGTTCTGTTGCACATTTGAACCTTTCTGGTTGCCTGCAGGATTTTCCATTTCTCCTCCTTGTGTGTGTGCGGGATTCATCCGTCTGTTCGGTTCTTCTTAGAGCTGAGTCATCCGCACACTATCTTGTGCGATGTTCAGGATAAAGAGCTTTGATTGATATAGTTCACTACTGTTCTGTTAGTGCCTCGAGGAAACTTCACCTTCAACTATAATCACCCATCTGCAGAGTTAAACATAAACACAGTTCATTCCACATCAAGATTAAAATGCTGCTTTCCCTCTTACCATGTATTCTAATATGTCCCTCAGCTGCCTTTGCACAGGGTCTCTAAGATAAAGCTGTTGAGAGACAGAGTTTGTGTGTCCCAAAACAGTAAAGGAACACTGATTAACTGTCTTACTGCAAAGGGAGGCGGGGAAGGGGGCAGTTGATAAACCGCTGTCTCCTGCTCTGAACAAGGTCATCACTCAGAGGAGTTGAGAACAAATGGTTTTGCACTGAACTTAAATCCAGCCCAAACTGACTACTTTTTTATTTATTTCTTTTTTAAATTGGGGCAATGGAGAGTTCTGTCTCAGCTTGTGAATTATTTCAGACTAAATTATATGTTTGTTGTAAAGCTCAGTTTAAGCCATTGGAGATTTATCATCCAGTTAAAACCAAATATTTAGATACACTGGATGACCTAAACCATGACATTTTCTCTCATTTACCCAAATTATTTCTAAGTGGTTTAAGTCAGATCATCAAGAGAGAGCTTTTCAGAGTCTCTTTGAGTTCAGAGGTTTACGTTGTATTTGGTAGAATTGCCTTCTAAAATGAAAAACTTGGGTGAGATGTCTTGTCACAAACTTCCCACAATAGGTTTCTGGAGTTTTGGTCCATTTGTCCCAACAAAACTGCTGTAACTTAGGCAGGTTTGTTGGCAGCCTTGCTCACATACACATTTTCAGCTGTGCCAACAAATGTTCTACTGGACTGAGATCAGGACTGTGTGACGGTAATCTTCTGAAGGTCATTTTTCATGACTAATATACTGAGATGTTGTGTCATTATTTTCACATTAGGTTCTTTCCACATGATGCCATCCGTTTTAAGAGGTGCACCGCTCCACCTGGACCGAAACACTTCACAACAAAATGCTGCCACTGCAAATTTTCTAAGTTGGGACAGTATTATGATGCTTACAAGCTTTAAAATGTTACTTTTTAATGAAAAACACAACTTCATTATGCTCCTTTCACCCAGCAATTTCAAATGAGAATTAAAAGTCCTCATCTCTGTGCAGTTTTTTTTCTGTGGTTACAAGGTTGACATATTATGAGCCGACTAGTGAGGTGCGCTCAGAGTTGTAATTGTTGACTTATAAAAGGGTAATTTGGTTTTGTGGGTTGAAGTGATGGAAGATCTGTGTGAGCGGCTGGATGTGAGTGCTGTGGTACATTGCTTGATCCTTATCAGTCTTTGCCATTAAAACAGATTGGATGAGTTCCACTGAAGCGCACCAGGATGAACCTGATCTCAGCCCTGATCTCAGGGAAGTTTCTTCTGTAACAGTATTTTTGAAAATGGAGCAAAACTGGGAAGTTTGCAGTTTCAGGGAGCTATGCTTTGCCGCATGCTCTGGTTTTTGGTGGAAACGATGTGGACTCCTGTTCAGAATAGGGGCTCGTGTTGTTTTTCTTTAGCTTTCCCAGGAAGAAAAAAAAAAGTATAATATTTTAGACTTCTTTTTCTGGATATTCCTGCTAATCTCTGTAGCCCTTTCTGTTGATGGAACTAGTGGATCATTTATAGTTGCTACTTTGGTCAGAATTTTCATGGTCCTACATCCTTCCAGATCTGTTCTTTCAAATGTGCAGATGCAGCTGGCAGATGGTGATTTTGGCCTAGATTACTTATCAGAAAACCCCACCAAAAACTGTGCCACTCAAAGAGCTTTCGTGTAGCCTTTTTCGCTAATTAGATTTACTTCAGCCATCTGTATTTTTGGCAGGAGGCATAAGAAGTAAACAAACTTGCTTGACCTTGTCGCGAGGCTCGCTAAATAGGAGTTATTAGAGACGTTTCTTGTGTTTCTTGTGGTAACCATGTCTAGCATGGTGAGAATACAGGAAGAAGCTTGAACCAATTTACCAATAATTAGCTATCTTTAGTCTGCATGAATTATTTAAATCCCCTAGTTTGTTTAGGAAATGGATTGCTGAATCAACATTTGGACGATGTTGACCACAATCTCAAACTTCTGATCTTATTTGCAATTATTCCACTGATTTTGATAAACTTCATAATGTTTTCTCAGAGAGCATAATAAAAAATTAGAACAAATCTTCCTTTATTTTACATTGTGAACAAAACATTTGGATGTAGTATGTTTTTATGTTAATTTTTTTATTTTTATTTTTGCAGTCTGTACTAAAATAAGTTTTAATGATGATTTCATTTAAATTATCAGAATTTTTATCGCATGGTAGCTGGCAGCAGTTTTATAGGGATTCAGAAGGAAGTACTGTTAGGTTTCTTTAGTTCTTTAAAAAAAGCCCTAACAATACCTTTTTAGAAAACTCATTCAGATTTAAGTGGAAGGAAGGGAAATAGTTTAAAGACAAGACTCTTATCAGTTGCTTCAGTTTGAAAATTGACTCTTGGAATTATACTGCTTAACAATTCAAGTAAAGAATAAGACATTGTGCTGACACAGCACTGGAAGCTTTATGCACTATGTACACTGACTCTGATGGGAAGAAGTTACAATTAGATGTGGGTTGACTAGCCTATATTTTCTAAGATTACATGTCACGGGTTTTGTTTTCAGTTGACACCAATGTCAATTGTCACATGCTTGGTGTAGCCACAGCTTATTTGTGCAGTTTCTTGGTTCATTTACCAAACTGATTGTGTGCAAATGAAACGCATGCAACTAAATATGATTTTTCTTCTCTCTGTTATGACTGCATTAATCTGAGCAAAAGTATGAGGGAGACCAAAGGAAATCATTACCGATTTAGCAGTGAAACCTGGAAACATCTGTCGCATTGCATTCCTGAGCAGTCACAGCAGAGTTTAGACGGAGAGCGGTGGGTGTGTGTTTTGTGTACAATTGTCTCTGCAGTGGGCAGCAGCAGGCAAAGGCGAAGATCTATCCACCTCCTGCTCAACAGAGACTCTGCACTGCACACACACTAGTCTTATGTGTGTGTCTTTTTGTATGTCGGTGTGTGTCAGTCACACAACCATCAGGCTTGTGTGAAGCCTGATGGTTCACCGTTGATCCCCCTCAATCACTCTTATAATTGCAAAGGGAGTTTGCTTCTTTGAGGGCTATTTTTTTTTGTACTTTTTTTTATCACCGTCTCTTCTCTCAACACTGTTTAGTCAGATTGTCAGTGCATTAAACTTCCTAACCACTGAACAGTGGGACCTGTTAGAAGATTTCGTTTGATTTTTCCCTTGCAGTCATGCCTTTGAAGCTCTGAAGCTTACGTTCTCCCTTGTGATCATTTGAGCAGGCTTACCGCATGTATCTCAAAAGTTAACCCACAGGTATTTATGTGACAGGCAGATTAACTTCCTGTGTGTTCAGAGATGTACACATTATATGGACCTCGCTGTCACTCACAGCCTTTTCACACTTCATCGCGCTACAGCCACAAACTCCTGTTCTTTATTGGGGTTTAATGTAACACAGGAATGCATTTTGTGAAGAGCAAGGTACATCATACATCATTTTCTCCCTTTACTATAATTCCTCCAAATGAAATCTGGTGAAAATAGAGCTCTTCAGAAATCACTTAATAGGCAATTGGAGTCAGTTTGTACAGAATTTAATGTCGGTATAAATGTGTCCGTTAAGCGCAGATCTCAGATGTTTGTTAGGGAGCATTAGTGAACAAAAGAACACAGCAGATAGGTCAGAAATTTGTCAAGGAGCTAAAAATGATTAAGTTCTATAAAAGTTATACTTACGCAGTTTCGCTGAGCAAACAAAGAGGAGTTTGGCACAAATGCAAACCGACCAAGATATGTCCGTTCACCTGGACTAACAGGTTGGGCAAGGAGAGGATTAATCAGGAAAGCAGCCATGAGGGCCATCGTAACTCTGGAGGATTCTCACAGCCTGGCTGTGACAATCTGTTGCCAGGCAACTATCAATCATGCACTTCACAAATTTGGCCTGTATTGGAGAGTGAAAAGAAGAAAGTTACTGCTGATTGGAAGCCATAAGAAGTTGTGTTGGCAGTTTCCTGCACTGTGGGGAAGGTGCTGCGGTCAGATGAGACCCAGATTGAATGTGTTTACCAAGAGGAAACACTCTGTGTGTGTGTGCGTGTGTGTGTGCGTGTGTGTGTGTGCGTGTGTGTGAAAACACTGCCGATCACCCTGAGGAAAGTATCCCCACTTTGTGGCGTCAGCATCATACTGTGGGGATTCTTTTCTCCTACAGAGATGGGGTTGCTGGACAGTTGATTAGGAGTCAATCAACTGTCCAGCAAATAAAACACACTAGAGTAAACGATGATAAGATAATAAGCCCATACTCAAAGTACAGATAAAAAAACAACACTAAGTCAAACAAGCCGACCTTCTAAAATGAGACAGAGGGGAAACGTAAATAAAAGCTCATCAGCCCACAAAATGCACAAACACCTATCTGAAACTGACATCACCAAATCCCCTTCCCAGACTCTCCTGATCAGCTCCTTTTTCACATCTTAGTGCACCATGAGGGTAACTCAGAAAACAAAAAGATTAAATCAAGTCAGACACAAAACAGTGTAAACTAAATAGTGCACACTTATTTTAGAACGCAGTCTTATGTGATTGTGTAAATAAATGAAATCTAAACCAAAACAAATTGTGTATTACTCCATAAATTACACTTATGTCTTGAATTCTTTAGACATAAGACTTAGTGTGATGTATAATTCTGTATTGTGTTTTTTGGTGTAACTTTACTACATTGGCATGGCTGTAACTGCAGCCGTCAGAGGTTCAGATCAAAGCATATTTATGTTTTAGAAAGGCCCAGTCAAAGGCCATGCTGAAATCAAAATGGGAATATTTGATAAAACTAGAAAAAAAAAATAGCTGTTTCCAGATGGTCTTCATCCAACCCAGCCATAGCTTCAGCTATTTTGCAAAGATCAGTAGACAAAAAAAACATTCAGTGCAAAGAGAGACATGCACGTACGATAGCGACACAAAGGTGTTAAAAGTATTGAGTCAGAGGGGCTGAACATAAATGCAATGCAGACTTTTTCACATTTTTGTTTATTTGGAATAAAAAAAAAAGCAAACCATCAGTCAATTTTCTCCCACTTGACAATAATGCACCGTGTTTGTGGATGTACGCGGCCAAAACGTGAACAGATTCAAGAGGTGTACATGTCAGACAGCAGTTAGACCTTGCATGCTCCAAAATGCTCTTGTCCATTAGCTGTGACATGTAGCTGTCCAGAACTTTGCAGACAGACGCGCGCAGAGCTGGAATGTACTGTTTTCATTCCGCTGACCTGCACTGTCAATCAGAAGAACCTTGTGCTGTTTCAGCAGTGCCATCCAGGCTCCACAAATTCCACCCATACCACCCACATGTGTACGGCACACACAGACCCACAGCCTTCCACTGTGTGACAGATTTATTTCTATCTCAAGACACAGGATATCCATCTCTAATAATGTGATTCCTGCTGCAGAGTCTGTAAAGGAACTAAAAATCAATAACTGATGAAAAAGCACTTTTACAACAATTCACTCCGTCCATCTCTCAAGCCACAGAGTGATTGCCTCTTTCATTTCTCCCCCCTGCAATTGAAGTTCAAATTCATCGTAGAATTTGCTTTACGGCTTGCTGCCCGTTTGAGTCGGGTTCGTCCTGAGCGATGGCCGGCGCCGACAGCGGAGGATGCTCGGGTTCAGGGATCGTGCGACTCCATGTTCCGTCTGTAGTCGTCTGTTCAACATTGTTTGTGCTCTTCCTGTTCCTAAACACACGGGTGGGAGGATATTTTCAATTTCCAATGGCCTTGACCTGGTTTCTGTCTGTTTCACAGGAAATTCGAAACGACTCGTGTTGAATTTTTATCTTCACTCGAAATGGCACAGGCTTTGTTTTTGTGAGTCTTCTGTTATCCCAAGCTTATAGGTACTTAAATGGACCCCTGCAATATTCGCTATGTGCTGTGTAATAAGACTTTTTAAAAACAAAATCATGGATATTCTGATCCAGAAAAGGAATTTTGATTCTCTAAACCATCCTGGCTTTTACCTCCTGCACAATTTTTGCTTTTACAGTAATCTCCCACCTCCATTCAGCAACGTCTCAGAAAAACACTGCAGAAACCTCAGCTTTCTGTAAAGCAGGGCAGGCAGCAGCATAATTATCGTACAATAGGGAAAGTCACACGGTGGCCTTTTAATGACGCTCTCTGCCCCCACACCATCTCTACTATATTCAGAACCATTTATTTGTTTTGTGCGTGGAGCTTTTTCTTTTTTTTTTTTTTTCTTTTTTAGAGTTTTCTTTGCCTTCTGTATGCAGATCCTCAAAATTTAAATGCTTACAGTTACAGTCAAAAGTTCATAAGTAAGCACTCATCATGAACAGGTATCTCATATTATTTTTTGGGCTTGCAATGATGTGTTTATGCACACGTTTCCAGAGTGGAATGATGATCCAACTTCAGTAAATTTTAACAATCGGACGCACACGTTTAAATTTAGTGTGAATTTTCTGCCATCCATACAAGCTTAAAGTCATGTGTATAGTGCCAAACATGTACATACAGCCCGATCATATTTGGTCACTAAATGTCACTAAGCAAGTTGCAGAGAAACCACACTCCTCTTTTTTTGTCCATTCGCAAACTATTATTTTACCAAGCTTCATTTCAGACATAGCAGAGCTCTTTTAAATTGATTGGTTTCCTGGTAAATTGTTTGGTTTTCCCTGTTGTTAGCCTGCTTCATCCATTTCAAAACCAACTTTGATGTGCATCATCATTCTGTTGGAAAAAAACAATTTTGTCTGGTTTCAGACTTTGTGCAATTTTCACTTCCCAAAAGCAATTAAGACCTTCCCTTTGAGTGTCGACTGTGATTAAAAAGCCACCGCTCACCCTGTTTATAGGGCTGAAACGATTCCTCGAATGATTCGAGTACCTCGATTACTAAAATTCCTCGAGGAAAATTTACCTGCCTCGAAGCTTCGTTAATTGATGTTTTATTAGTTAGCACCGTGTTCCGGCCGGGACTTAATTTGCGTTGCGCGGAGCTCTCACTTCCGCCTCTGAGTTGTTGACAAAAGCTAAGTCTCAGCGGCATAAAGTCCAATCTTCAAGACTGGCCCGTGGGGATTTTATTGATTGATGATAATGCCCGACTTTTTATCGTTTTTGGGGAACCAATAAGCATCCTTAAAATGACTGGGGGAATGCCTGGAGTACGGCAGCATTTCTCCTCCGGGGCTGCTGGTTGAAAGCGAACGGCGGGAAGAGCGCTGAGGTGAGCGGATAGACTGAACAGGGCGGGCGGCTGAGTAGCTGATGCTTACCGTGTAAATGTAGCTTTACCGACGAACCGCACAATAAATTTCATATCCCGGTCTGAAGAAACGGGTGGCGGAGCGCATCGTACATGGCTGGTAGATGAGTTTCTGAGTGTGACCAGTGAAGGTGTCGTAAATATCCCGTATTGCTTCCCCCCGTGTTCGTCCCCCGGTCTAACGGTTCGTCAGTCCGCTGGTCTATTTCCTCCCCTCCATCCATCTTACGTTCGTTCATTCGCCCTCTCCTCCCACTCCAGGCGGCATTTCCCGTATTTTCAAACCCAAAGCGTGACAGGTTAGGTAGCAAGGTGAGTTTAATTAATCTATTAAACTCACTGAAGATGAATACATAAACTAAAAGCTGGATTGTAGACATTTTTTATAAGCATATTTGTGAGCCTGCCTCTTTGTTATTAAATTCAATATAATTTCAGATTTTTCTATAACTTTTCTTCTGGTTAACTTAGAAAGTGAGCTATTATTGTTACAGGTTAGTTTTCTAAACTACAAAAAAGCAACTGTTAGGGATGCTCAAATATGAAAAATTGGACTGATATTGATATCTGATAGTAACACCGGTATTATGGCAGATTTACCAATATTTCATTTTATAATTTTTTTTATCCGATTACTCGATTAATCGTAAGAATAATCGATAGATTACTTGATTACTAAAATATTCGTTTACAACAGCCCTACCTGTTTAGATGGCAAAATCCAGCCGACCCACGTGTTGTGCAGTTGGACCAGAAGTTTGCATGCACTGAATGAAAAAAGCACATTGTTTTCCTCATTGTCTCAAGTTCAATCAGACCAAACTTTTCTTGTTTTAGTTTGCTAAAATTACAAAAATGATCTCTATCCGCTCAATGCCACAAGAATGAGAAAGGGAATATTTCAGAGATTTATTGATTTCTTGAAAAACACAAGGATAAATACAGAGTGATTGCTGTCTCTTTAAACAAGGAATGAAAGACCAGATGATGATGTCATAGCAGTGGAAACCTCTGACATTTTGACTGACACATTGATGGCACACCTGCGGTTGTATTGTAAGGCCACACCTGGATCGCACTGCTTTTCTTGTTTGACATAATGGGTCAAACAAGAAGAGTAAGTCTGGTTCATCCTTGGGAGCAATTTCAAGATGCTTTAAGGTGCCACATTAATCTGTTCGAATAATTATTCAGAAGTATAATTATGATGACAGTATGGGGATATCTAACCATCAGGTGTCTCACGAAGGAAACAGGTTAGTCCCAGAGTTGAACGTGTTTTGGTTCAAAATCAACATTCACCTTGAAATGTATGGAAGCCATTACACCAAAATAAACCTAAAAAAGTCAGATTGCAGTTTACCAATGCACACAGGGAGAAAGACCTTCATTTTTGGAGATGTGTCCTGTAATCTGATGAAGCTAAGGTGGAAATGTTTGCCCATAATAACTATTGTTACATTTGGAGAAAAATGAGTATGCTTCTAACATCCTAACTGTGATGCACAGGAGTGGCAGTATCATGTTGTGGGGCTGTTTTTCTGCAGGAAGAAATGATAGACTTCATAAAATACATCATGAGGAAAGAACATTATGTGGAAATTTGTGAAACAACATTTAAATACGTTAACCAGTAGTGACACTAAGCATACAGCCAAACTGGCTATAAAGTGGTTTACAGACAAAGAACGTGAATGTTTTGGTGTGGCCTTCATAAAGACCTGATCTCACTTTGTAGAGAGTTTGTAGCCAGATTTGAAAAGGCATGTACAAGCGAAGTGGCCTGCAAACCTTACTGAGTTGTACTGGTTCTGTCAGGGCGAACGGGCCAGAACTCCAGCAAACCGCTGTGAGAAGCTTGTGGAAGGAAACCCAAAACATGTAACCCAAGTCATACAGTCCAAAGACAATCCCACCAGATACTGTAGAAATGTCTCTAAACTTTGATTTTGAAGACATTCCTTTCTCGATCATTGATCCGATCACGTGCTTCTTGGGTGTCACAAAATGGGAGCTGTTAATACTTGGCGATTCTTCTAGTTTGCATTCCAGACCTCCTTCTGCTCTGCCATCTGTTTCCACAGAGCTGATGTCACTAAACTCGTGCTTTGTGTGCAGCTCTCCTAACACCTCGCAAAGCAAATATACATTGTTATATAAACATGCACACACGCATTGCTTGGCAAATATACACCGCATTCTTTTGCAATTGGGTGGGAGGAAGGTCTGCTGAAAAGTTTGCAGAGACTTGAGAGGCAGCTGGACGTCTGTGGAGACAGGATTTAAGTCTGCCTGCATTAACAACGACTGCTTTATAATGCAATATATATTTGAATAAGTTCAAATATAATTTTAAAGCAGCTGCCTTTTGGTTAAGATTTTATGTCCATTTTCTTTTTTAAGTATCCCAGTAGATTTTTTTTTTAACTTTGTTTCAAAAGTGCCTCTTTTCTATAGACCTAAACCACATCAAGCTGGTAAAATGCAAGGTCACATCCAGCTGATTGAATCATCAAAATGCATTAGCTTGTAGTGAGACTGCTATCCTGCAACTTTTAGATGCAGCCCGTCAGCAACACACCTGAATTGAATGCTTGAATTCCCTCATCAGCATGTCATTCAGCTCCACAGAGGCCTGGTAGTGAACCACTGATTTGATTCAGCTTCATTGGAGATTGAGAACGGATGGAAATGCCCCAAAACAGGTGTGCCAAGCTTGTGCCATCACACTCAAGAAGATTTGATAGTGTAATTGTTGCCAAAGGTGCATCAATGAAATAATGAGGAAAGGTTGCATATGTGATTTTTTTTTTCTTTTTTTTTTTCTGCTCTTTTAAAGGTATTTGCGCAAATGTAAGAAATCACGTCTTGTCATTCTGGAGTATCATATGCAGAGGTAGAAGTTAATCTATTTTGAAATAAAACTAAAAAATTGAAAAAGGTGTTATGAATACCTTTTAAATGCAATGTAATTTGTATAATCATCATTTCAGCTTCTGCGTTTAAGGAACCTCAACTGCATTTAATTAGCACTAGCTCAAAAGCTAAAATGGTTAACCTGGTCAAACCTGAACTAAGTTTCTTTCCTTTGTATGTGGGTTTTCTGCCAACCTGTAGTAAACGAGTTGTCCTGCTTAATACCAGCTCTGGTTAAGGGCCTGATATTCTAGTTCTTTCTTGGCCACAACTGGTTCCGGCTAGGGGAAATAAACAATTTCTTGATGAACAACCAAATATAAATGAATCAATTGTGACATTAGGACATCCGTTCTGCAGGAATACCAATGTAAATGATGTGATCTTGGACATTAAATTATCCATCTGTACTGTGATTCAGCAAAAACCCCTGAAAATTTTAATCGACAGACAGAGAATGGCAATGGCTCTCAACTTGACAAAATGACAAAACTCTATGTAATCTTTGGAGTTACCCCAAAGATTTCCACTCTCTTGAGTTTGCTGAAAATGCATATTTCTGAAAAAAGCTGACAAGAATCAGGTCTTAGTAAAATGTCAGCATAAATTTAATTTATATAGCACATAAAAACAGACATTGGATTGTGGAGACATTTTTTTCTGGCATACCAAGAGGCTTTTAACAGCTTAGCTTTTGTAATTGCTGTCAGCTGTGGTCCCCACATCATAAAACTTTTTAGATCAATACAGACAATGGTAATTTGCTTCCTTGTGTGCATCGCATTTTACAAAGAAAGCAGCCAACAGCTCACTGGAGGCCTGTCTTAATTTAAAGCATTTTAAGCTTCATGGTGACGACCGATGCACTCGCATCACTGAGCTCAGTAGGGAGTGGAAGCCTGTGTCCTCCAACTTCACTAATATGCTCTCATGCATTTCAAAAGCTCATAAATGACACAAATCTGCGGCATGTTGATTCTGTACTACATCTGCAGACTGCCTAATTTCTTTGTGGTTTTACCTCAGTTCATTGCATGAACAAGTGCCAGGGGGCTGCTTAGCGACGTAGCCCATCATCCTGTGAGTGGATACATTTTAAAGGCTAAACTTTGTCTGATGTAAATAATCTGAGCTTCTTTTTTATGAGGTGTTGTAGGAGAATCATCCTTGCTGGGTTTTTCCTACTAATCTCTGATTCTTTTCGTGTTTTTTTTTCTGACGACTTTGTCATGACGATTAAGTTTGCTAATATATATATATATATATATATATATATATATATATATATATATATATATATATATATATATATATATATAATTTTTTTTTTTTTTTTTTTTTTTTTTTTTAAATTGTTACCATAGTGTTCTGTATTCTGAGTCTGGAATCGTTATTTCTTTGAGGTACGCTTGATTTAATCTGACTGAACAGAGGTGCAGGTTCAGTCCCACACCAAATTTGTAAACTGCTCTTCCTTCTTGATTCTTCGTGATGATTGTGGGAGTCGTGTGAACATTCACAGTTAAGGTGTGAAGATCTGTGGTCAGATCAAAGAATTCAAATGAAGAAAAAAAAAAAACCAACAACTTCTGACTGTTCTCAAAATGTGAGCACTGTCCATTAAATACTGCACAAATTATACAACATGTTAGTGTATTGTCCTGCTTCTATTCACATCTTCTATTCCACCTTCTGGATTCCAGTTTTCCTGATTTGACTCATCGGTTTATCTTTAGGCGCGTCTCCATTACGTTACCCTGAACCTTTATGCCCCGGGACTTACCTGCCCTGAACCCTTAACGTCCCCTGGGCCGTTTGTTGTGTGTGTTTGGCTGCTGCGCTGTGTTTGTGATATGTAAATTACATCTGCTGACGCTGAGAGGGTTGTCTGGCTCTCTTCTCCACACTGCTGCCAAGTGTGTAAAAGAGAAATGGAAAATAAAAAGGGCTCCTTCTCTAAAATAAAAAAACATGGGTTTTCTATAATAAAACTATAAGCAATGAAACTTTAACAGCTTTGGTCCATAACTTGGATAAACAAGATCCCAGTCTCTGTATAACTGTGGCAAATATTAAAAGATCACAGATGCAGACTTCTACATTCACTTGCATTTGTAGTAAAAGTGAGATGAAGGGGAGGATTATCAGGGCTATGTTTTACTTTGTGAAACAGCATTAAGATCTCTTATAGGAAAAGTGTAAAATTTAATGATCTTTAATAAACTATATTTAAGAAGTGTTACTGAAACATAATCTTTGGGTGGGGGCGAGGGAGGATAAATCCTAGCTCTGAACTGCCCTGGTTCAGGGAAAAGGTTTCTGACAGTCTAACAAGTTAAATTATACATTGACTGCAGCTTCATTATGCAGCAAACATGGCACGTCTGTGTAAAAAGCAGATATAACCTGTTTTTTTTTTTGTTCCTTTTAATTATTATTTTAAATTGCTGCTGTTTGCTGTTGTTTTTTGTTGTGTGGTGGGTGGAGGGGTTATGCTGTGTGGGGCTGCTGTTTTCACAGCAGATTTTTTATATTTTTTTGGAATAAGATGCTCTAAAAGACGCATTGTCCATTAGAATGATTTGAATTCATAACCTACATCTGTGTTATAGGCAGACGAGTATGCATGCATCTGATGAAAGAGCATTATTTGAGTCATTAAAGACTTGACTTGGAGAGAGAGAGAGAGTTGTGAACCACTCTGGTTCACAGTGCTCAGAAGCTTCTGACACCTCCTGATGCCTTCTTTCATGTTTACATTTACCTTCCTGTCACAGCTCATTCCCTGCATGCCGACGTTAACGGAGCTGAAGCCCGAACCAGCTAACCAGGTGCCGCAACCTCGCGTCGCCTCATTTCCTTCCCGTCTTTTTCTTTCTTTCCATCTTCTTACCATCTCCTAACTTTTTGACTTTGTCAGCCCTCCCATCTCTGCGCTGCTCCTGTATCATGCTTAATTATTGAAGTCAGTGTGTGTGTCTGCAGGGAGCTGCTCAATACCTCCTCATCAAAGCCTCGGTTTGTGTTTGCTTGTTTATCTCAGACTGCTATTCTAGGCGTTCTCCTCAAGCCCTGATGAGATACAAGCCTCCACTCCCTACGGAGGCTTATACTGTAAGCTGTCACTGCACCTTCAGTCATTCAAAAGCCTTCCACGGGAAAATGTAGTCTTTTTCTACTTCTGTTGCTCTGCATCGATGGGATGTTTCTGAATTGTGTCTGTGCGCATCTTTTTTTAGAGTTGCATGATGAAAAGCAGGTTAGACTTTTTTTTTTCCACAGTTGCATTGTTTTCCTCCCTCTCTCTTTTTCTTTTATTCCTGTCTCTCTTCGAGCACAAGGATGCGTTTGCCAGCGTTCATGAGGGACCTCTTTTGTGACCCCCACCCTCACCCCCATCCACCCGCTTACACCTGGAGGGCGCCAGGAGGAATCCCTCTGGCATCAAGAAGATGAGGTTTCTGTCTATGATAACTAACACCCTCTAAGGCCCTGGAAGATCTTCCATTCTGAGGGAGCAACAATAGCCTGTGCTGTGCAGAGCTCCCCTCTGGGAAGAAAGGAGAGACCTCATTTGTAGAGTGTGTGAGCTTTATAAGTGTGTGCAGCATAGCATCTGCACACACAGCACAGGATTGTTTTTTTTTTTTTTTTTTTTTTTGTTTTTTTTATAACTAGAAATCTACAGTTGCAGCCAGAAATTTGCATACACTCATCATGGCCATGAATGATGTATTTTGGGGATGTGAATGGTTTATTTGAATTTCTCTTTTTTTCAGAGTGGGATGATGACAAAGCACACTCTGTAAAGCACTTGGGGGGGGGGGGGGGGGAAAACTATCAAGTAATAATTGCACAACTTTATGAATTGTCTGTAACCCACAGCTCAGATATTTCCATACATACCGATAATATTTGGGTAAATGTTACAACCTTTACCAAACTCTTTTTGTAACCATCATCAAGGCTCTAGCATCCTAGCTTTCAGTCCAAGTGTGATTCCCTCCTCTTGAATAAAATTATTTACTTTTTAAGATAATCAACTTGGACTGAAATAATTAATTGTGATGAATTGATTATTGAAATCATCATCAGCAGTAAAGCTAGTTTACAAAATACACAATTTACATTTAAGATGAAGATGAAAAATTCTTTTCTTTTTTTTCTTTTTTTTTTGTGTGTGAATACATTCTACCCAGAACTCCTCAAAGTTTGTATCTTCACCTGGCTCAACTTCAGTAAACAAAAGGTCATCCTCACGTACAAAACACTATTATCCATGGCAACAAACCAACCCCAGAGCATTATGTTGCCATTAACACTGATAGTTGGCACAGTAAATTAAAACTTTATTTCCTGCAAGTTTTAGTCAAGCACGAAGGAGTGGAAAGTGATATTGATGATCCAGCAGTTTCCAGTTCATATCAGGTTTGAGCTTTGGCCGTGTCTCAGCCGTTTCTGATTGACAGATGGTTGAAAATGAGAGGATCACGACCCCAAGGACCCATCACAATTAATTTTGGATGAGACAAAGCAGGTTAATATTAAGCGGTTGGGAAGGTCCTGAACTGAACTGTACTGAAAATGAAAATAACAGTGGGATGAATGGAAGTGAGTGCAGTGCATCTGGCAAGTATTCACAATACCACTTTTTTTTTTTTTTTTTTTTTTTTTTGTAAAATCCAGGTGGTATAATCATCAAACCCTGAAAAAAGAACTGTTTGGGTTTGACAAATAACTGTTTGGGTAAAATTTCTGGCTTTCGTAAGATTTGTTTTTCTTTGTCCTTTTAATTGATAAAACCAGAGATGTCTGAGCTGTTTTTTTTTTTGTTGTTGTTGTCGTCGTAGTTTGTGAGAGCACAAGAATGATGGAGTGCTGAGGAGCTGGTTGCTATGTATGACTCCCCTTTAAGCTCTCTTGTGTACCTTTGGGTTTTGTAGAACTCAAATATTTTCCAATTTAGTGTTAGCTGCAGGGAAAACCTAATATTTCCTCTGCTCCTTTTCTCAGACAGAACGTGTCACGACAAAACTTGAAGATTGATCAGAAGGGGGACGTTCTTGCGGTTTTTATTTGGGACTGTGGGTCAGAGGAGCTCTGTCGTTAAGGGCACATGTTGCCTTATGCTTGCCAAATTACACACTTTGCCAACTGTGAAGGCTGAACCTGAGCCTCTGCCTCTGATCTTGCTCCCACTCATCAGCTTGCCTACTCAGTCTCTGATGTTGCAGGAATGAGACTGCAGGAGTTTGGGGACTTGTGCAGAAATGCTCTTTGATTCTTCTCTTCAGATGACAGCCAACATTTACACTTACAAAGATGAAAACAAAAAAAACAAAAAAAACAAAAAATTACAGCACAAAAGCTGGGAAAATTGACACACCAACAGAAGAAAATGCTCTGTTGGATTTCAGAGGAATTCCGTGGATTTTTGTTTATTTTTTTTTGAAAGTACAGAGGGGGGTTGCTCTTTCCAAACCCCCTACCGTGATAAAAACTTGTGGAGTGAATGGATCCAGTTGAGTGTTTGTGTGTTTGTTAACCACAGAGCTCTAAACTTTGATCGTGTCCTGGTGTCTGACAGGTGCCAGGATGGATGAGGCCGAGAAATACAAACAGCGACTGGAGGCCATTGCTGTGAGTACATATGCGTAAAAAACACACAGCATAAAGAGATTCAGCAGCTCTCTTTTTGCTATCTGGACATTTTAAATATTTCACTGAATGTGAACGTGACGAGCGAGTTTGACTGAAACAGTCAGCGGATGGCAAATAAATGTGATTTTGCAAATTATTAAAGAAATTGAAGAATATAATTAAAGAATAAAAATTAAATGCATAAAATTCAAAATGAAGTCTAATCTGATGTACAGTACTTTGAAATGTCTTGTTCCTGAAATGTGCTGTACGAATAAAATTTGATTGATTGATTGATTTGCTATTGCTTATAAATGTCCCCCATTGCCATGGTGACTCATCATTAGAAAAGGAATATAATCATTAGACAAACATCTTAAAATTATAGAAAAATAGCTTGATGGAAAATGGGGGGGGGAAACAGTAAAAGACAAACAAACGAAAACACATTTTGAGTCCACAGCAACAGGCTGCTATTGGAGCAGCTCTATTCATGTGTTTGAATGATGTGGTGAAAGCCCAGACCTCCATCTCCAGCTGGCTCTTACAAACACTGTGTAGCAGCAGAAGCCAACCTGCTTGAAAGGAGCTGGAACATTATTTTTTTTTTGTCCCCCTCTGATGAAAAGATTACCATCCATCTGCTAAGGTGTGCCAAACATAAATACACCAAAAAAAGCTTTTCTTTTTTTCATATGCTCCTCGCTTAACTATTTAAAATATTGTGCAACATCAAAATAGTGAATGTGTTGGTCCAATTGAATTTAAAGCCCAACCAAAATCTGTTTCAATTCCAGGTGCAACAGAACAAATTAAATGCTTTGAGTCTTTTCTAGTAATCTATTTTAATTAATTATTTTTGGTTCAGTTTATGTTTTATTTTAGATTAACTGTGTTTATGATGATTTGTTCCTGCACTTTACGTGATCCTACTTCTGAAATGAAATGAATTTTGTTGTGCTTCGGTACAATGGCAATTAAAGCATTGTGGTTCTGACTCTTCCTGTGCTGTCTGCATACTCAACCCTTAAGTCTCTTTCTCTGCTGTGTCTCTTGTTCTTATCCAGGAGAAGCGCCGGCTACAGGAAGAGCAGGACAAAGTCAGAAGAGAAAAGGAGGATGAGCGGCTTAGACAACAACAGCTCAAGGTCTGACACGCATGACGATCTAACCTTACACACACGCATGCACACACACACACACTCATTTACATCCTGCCTTCATTTTGCTCAGCAAACATCATCTGTGTATTTACTCCAGCTTGTTTGTATGTCAACTTTCTTCACACGTTCTCTCTCCACACACTCGCATAGATGACCTGTAAGTATAACCTGTCACGTTTCCTGGATCTGCCTGTTCCCTGGAATCCTAGAGGCAGCCCCTTCCTCTGCCAAAATCATTTTTATGTGACTGTTTACACACACTCTGCCAGTCACAGCGCTGCTCCATTGTTTTCACATAATTTCCAAACTGCCGTTTCCACTTCCTACTCCACGGTCTTTTGCCGCCCTTAGGCACATTCCTCAAATTGTGCAAAGTTTGTCCAGTAGAAGGACACGTTTTTCTTTTTTGTGGTCCATGAAGGTACGTGTATGAAACATGTAGGAAAGCGTCGACCCTGCAGTCTAGCTGTGAGTTTGTGCACCGTGCTTCAACAGTGAACAGCAATTTTTGGATAAAAAAAAAAGAAGAGAAATTGCTACAGATTTTAAATATTGACCTTGAATTTCAATCCAGATATGTGCCCTTTTACGGGAGGTGTTATCATCGCAGCCTTTAGTGAATCCATTTGCTTTGGCATTGAAGCTGACCTCAGTGCAAATATAAATAAGCGATACGTGAAAGCATCAACTTGCATGCAGCTCCTTGCCTGCAGGAAACTGTAGAGAAGGCAGCGCCCTGTACAGGGAAAAGGAACAGAGCCAGACTTGTTCTGCTCTTCACAAGGAGACAGAGGTGGTATTGTGCCGCCTTCAGTTACTATAAGTAGGTAGCTGCAGGTTAACGGTTACCAAAGGTTGGAAATCTGGGCCTTTCTGGTGGATGGGAATCGTACATTAAAGGTTTAGGTTTACAGTCTCACAGAAATATTAAACTTTATATATATTATTGCTTTTCAACTGAAAAGCTTGAATATATTTTATTGGTATTTTATGTGACAGACTAACCTTAAGCAGTGCATAACTATGAAATGAAAGGAAAATAATACATTCTTCTTATTTGTTTTTAAAAAATGTATATCTTCTGTTTAGTGCACTTAGCATGAATTACCTGTCTAATTTACCTAAATAAAATCCAATGCAATCAACTGCTTTGAGAAGCCACATAATAAGTTAATGTTGTGCCTGTGTGAAATGTATCCTCTGCATGAGTCCATCTGTTCTATGAACGCCTCACATGATTGTTAGATAATAATTAGTGGCCAAACTACAATGGAATGACCTAGAGTAGGCTAGGAGTATCCATAATTGAAATGGCTCAGTCAAAGTAAAGACATAAATCCAATTGAGAAGCTTGGGCAAAAACGTAAATCATTTTTCTCACAACAAAAGACCATATTTAAGTTGTACCATGCAGCAATCAATAGCCTAACTGGCTAAATATAAGAAATAAGCTGGTTGACACGTTCACGGTCATTATCTAACCTCAGTAGATATGGTTCTGCTGAGTTTATGATTTTATGTTAATTTTATGTTGGGTGCAGCAGAGATGGACAAGAAGCTGAGTAGAGATCTGGCGGAGCGCTTTGTGGGCTGGTGTGGAGACAATCATCATATCATATGATGTTCAAATTTGAACAAAACAAAGGATGTGATTGTAGATTTCAGAAGAAACAGAACTAGGTCAAACACTATTTCCATCATGGTGAAACAGAGGTGGAGGTAGGTGAGGAATACAAATAACCTCATGTTTACCTGGACAACAGTTCCGTTTGGAGACTATCGTAGAACCATTGGAGTTGATGGTGCAGTGAAGAATTCTTAATAAAATTAACAAAGTTACAGACAACCATGAGCATCCGCTTTATGAGACTGCTTTACAACAAAGTATCTTCAGTCAGGCTTCAAATGTGTCGCTGTAATACAGACTGCTTCAGGAGATTGTCCCTGCCCACATTAGCATCTATCTACAGCTACTTAACTCTGTCAACCCCAAAAACAGTTACATGCAAGTCAAAAAGTCCATGGGGACATCACTGTCCTCATGACACTTGAGGGGTTTTAAAGAACCTTGGATAATATGAGTTACAACAACATTTAATTTCCCTTTGGAATTAATAAATTACTTTTGAATTAAATGTGAATTGAATTATACAGTGTCTCAAAATAAAAGTCCAAAGATTAACAAACAAGGTATTTTCACTGTTGCTTGGATACATGACAGGCAGTTATTTTCATTTGAACATTCTGTTTCCCGTAGCAACCGGATAATAACAGGACCATAACAGACAGTTGCAAGTGGCTAACTTGTTTGTGAATGAGGAAAAAGTGGGTGAATAACAAGACAACATTTACCTTGACTGGTATATTAGCTGAAGGTACACTATTTGTCATGTCTTTGTTTTATTAATTTACTGTTTTTAAATGTGTGTTTGCTTAATATTTTCCTGAAGGCTAAGTTATGACAGTTAGGTAGCTAACTGCCAGTTGATGCTAATTTAATAATCTTAATGAAATCTTGGTAGCCTAGTTTGTTTTCTATAGACTTAATGTGGTGTTTAAAATGTATTAAAATCATGTAAATAACAGCTAACCAACCAGCATTTTTATTTGTAACATCCTTTAAGATCTAAAATATGTATAGTGACACACATAACAAAGATGCTAACGCTGCAGCTAACATTTTTGAGAGACCTTGGAGAAGTGGACAATATATGAGGTGTTTTCAGTTCAGTTAAAAAAAAAATTAGATTATAAATAAATGCTGTAAACCATAGTTAAGTTTTTTCAAGAAGATTTGTAGATGATGACGGCTATGGGCTGGGCATGAAGAACAACCTCTTGTGGTGGTCAGTATTACAGCAAAGAGGCTTCTACAGTCATGAAGAGGATTGCTGATGATGATCTGTGTTTTCTGAAGAAATCTCATCATCTCTAGCGATTCAAAAGCAGTCCGCAGTCAGTTTGTTTACCTTTTTAAGTAACTAGCTCTGATGCTACCACCCCAACACGTTTGACAATAGATGAGGCAGAGAAGATTGCACTGCTCCAAACACTGAAAGCACAGTCTGCTCCCCTCTTGCTCCGCTGCTCCTCTGAGTAGCTCTGCAGATGACAGGACACAACTTTGTGGTGCTCATGTGGTGTTGACCACCTGGTTAGCCACACAACACTTCAGTCTCACAGACTGTGGTCTGTTTGTCAGGAAGTCATTGATCCAGGCGATTGTTGAGGCTTCCACCTGTGTCGTATTGTGTCTGACAAAGGAAATCAAGCTGATTTATGTTAAATGCACTGGAGAAACAAGAAAACATATCCTCACAGCGCACTTTGTCCAGATGACTGGGTTTGTTGAAGCAGGTGTATGAGGATATCTTAAATCCCACTCCATGGCAATAGGGCATCCTGAAAGGTGCTTATTTACTGACTCGCGTGGGCCAAAAGGAGTGTCTTCATGATGTGGGATATCAGTGGGATCATCAATGAGGATTTATTTGGTGCTGGAACAGAGCAAGATATTTTCCACAACAGTGGAACGTTCTTCTGTGTCAGACTAAGGTTGTATCTTCAGAACCACACAGAGCTGCTCTGCATAGCCCTTCAGGTCAGGCAAAACTTGATTAACACTAATCTTTTTTTTTTTTTTTTTTTTTTTTTCCCTCTCACCCTCTTGCTTAAATTCCAGAGGAAGTCTTTAAGAGATCAGTGGCTGATGGAAGGAAATCCTTTGTCTCCCTTGTCACCAAACACCCAGAACACCGTTTCCTCTCTGTGGGGAACACAAGAGCAGGATATGGAAAAGCATGCTGACAGGTACTGTCTGTTTTGTGTATGTGGATGCCAGTCAGAGAAAGAGGAAGAGTTTGGGATTGTTAAAACAGGTGGAGAGGCTGGCAGCATAATTTCTTTTTTTTTTTTTTTTGTATGTGTACAGCTGGTACATAGCAGGTAATTTAAATTCATGGATGCAACCTTTTCCGTTCTGTTTGTTTTGATGAGATTTTAACTTTGGCACATTATGTTCTCGTTTTTATCGACAGATTTTTTTTTTCTCTGTAGATATGTCAAGAAATTGAGAAATGACTGCCATTAGAGACTCAAAAAATATGTATATTTTAACAATTTCTTAAGAATCAAAGAAAATTGTCAGAAGGGTTATACTAACAGGTAAATAGCAGTAAGAAACAGAGAAAGCTCTAGTCTGTTTTTGAAAAACAAAAGTGTTATTTTGGTGGAAATGTTTTGTTTAGTCAGTGAAGAAAGTAATTTGGTGTTTAAAGCTCCTAAAGAGAAATGGGGGTCGGGTAAAACCGATACCTGCAGGTCTGAGCTTTACGAAACTGGTCGTTAGGGCTCAGCCACAAAACCCATGGTTGGTATTTTTACTTTTTTTTTCATGTCATATTTATAGTCTTCAATAGTGTACTTCAAGATCTGAAGTACACTTTTTTAAAAAAAAATCCTCTTTTCAACAAAACATTTTACACACACTGTTAACGCACAACATCAATATTAGTTTAAAAAAAATGACAAATGCCACTGTTGATCGGTTTTTCCTCCTCTGATTTGCTTAATTTCCCCTTGGGAGCTGTAAAGTGTTGTTCGTGCTGAATTGAATTATCTTTCACCACGGTACAATGTCTACTGCTCTGTGAAAGCCACACAGAGTTTGAATGCATCGCCTCTTTCATCCATGTGCGTACTTACACGCTTGTGTGTCCGTCTCAGGTTGCAGTCGGAGGATCAGCAGGTGACTGCACAGAAAGATCACGAAATGGTGAGCAAATCTCTCGTGGAAGGCACACGTATACGCTTGCATTGTGCACACAAAAGAGGGGCTGGAATATGTGTCGAACATGTTTGCTACATCATCTTCTATTAGGCAGGAAATTTCCCACATCGCCTCTCTGTGGCTCTCTGCCATGCATAATGCATTTGCTCGCTCAGTGTACCTTTGATGTAGCACCTCCTGTTGAAAAGCAGGAACTTTATGAATGTGAGCAGCACTTTAACATAAAAAAGTACAGAGCTTGATCCACTCTTAAATAATTGTTTTGCCACCAGTTATGTATTTTATTAGCACATCTGTTGCTAATTAAAAAAAAAAAAGCAATTAAGTTGTACGTTGCGTTGTGCAGCTTCTCTGGGTCTACTGTGTGATTCAGTTTCTTTTCCTTAGATCAACATTCCAGTTAATTTTTTTTAAATTAAATGTTTGAATATACAAATGCATATTATTAATTTTCATCAAGGTCAGATGAAAGTGACATTGTTACATAATTCTTCTAATATGCAAGCAAGTAAGTTTAAAAATTCACTTTGGGGCAAGTTTTGGACAACTTCACAAATAGAGAGTGCATTTGTTGCATAAGGTTAATTTATTTTTGTTGTTTTAAATCTGATCTTACAAGGTGCAGTAAAAAGGGTCACATTTCTGTTAAAGGGGGCCCAAGGATAAGTAAACTTCTCTTTTTCGTAATTGAAGCTTTGCACACTTCTACACCAAGCCTTTCCAGCTCAATCGCTCCCTCTGGTGACGAGGCAGACGTTTCAGCTTGGTTCAAATGCCAGAGATCCAAAATTAAACCATCACCATGGTTTTAGCTGGTTAAGGCGTCAGACACAGATTCGGAATGTCACCAAAGAAAGTGTGTTACAACAATGTATTTCTTTTTTTTTTTTTTTTTTTTTTTTTAAGGCAGTTTCTGATGAGACATGACAGATTCACCTTTTCATGCGATTCTAATTTAAGTTCTCTGCTTCTCCCTCTTCCTCACAGGAGGCATTAAAAGAGGCAGAAACCAAAGCAGGTAAGTGGAACGAAATGAACATAAAGCTGAATCAGAACTGCAGTGGCATAAAAAGTATGCATTCAATTCAGAGCCAAGTGGTAAAACACTCATGAAGCAGCAACCCTCCTGCTTCCACAGTGTTGATTCGGTTTTAGCTGAGAGATGAGCCACGAATCCATTTCACTCATGCAGCTGGCATATTTGAAAGTGTAAAAAAAAAAAATCCATCCTGTTATTATCTGAGCAAACAACAAGTAAGAAGGGAACAAAGGTCACCGTTTTGCGGCAACAGCTGCCACGCAGCGATACCCGACAATGATTCTTTCACGTCACCGTGGAGGAACTTTGAACCACTCTTCTTTGCATAATTGATTAAATTCAGCCTTGCTGGTGCGCTTCGGATCACTGTCCTGCGGGCTATTCGTTTGTAAAAGTCACAAGTTGTGGTTCCATCGGTTTTGTTGAAAATAAACCATCCTCAGACCGTCATGACACCACCACAATGTTTTTCTGGAATGCTGCGCTAGTTTTTACACCAAATTTAACGTTGGGCATAACCTCCCAAAAAACTCCACCAAGGTCTCGTCAGTCCACAGGATGTCTTCTCAAGGGTTTTGGAGATCACAAAAATGTTTTTTTATGCCAGATGTCTGACAGGCTGTGGAATTCTCCCACAGCGCCTCTTTCCCGTCTCTTTCTTACAAAATGAAAACATCATTTTGAAGACAGCTCTGTTACATTTGCCCAGGCCATCTTTGTAAGAGAGAGCTGCTTTCTCTTCTAAAGTATTGAAGTGTGACAATTAGAAAAAGCAGAGGAAACATGAAAGCTGCCCTAGCAGTGTGTATTTTGAAAAGTGAATTTCAGTGGATTTTTTTTTTTTTCACATCAGAAAAAAGTGATACTTTAAGATTCCTTGCTATGTGATACCAAGCTTGATATCTCTGTATAATCAGACATCAAGTATTTATGTAACAGTGAAAAGCGAAGCATAGCCGTCATCCATCTGGACACCTGTTTTTTAATGCTTGCATGTTCATCTGTCCAATCATCTGACCTTTTACTAAGTGCACTTTGCTGTCACTCACCACAGCAGCTGTGCTTCTATTGCTCTGCTTGCTCGTTTTCAGTTTTTTTTTTAATTTGCAGGAAATAAAATCAAAGTGGATGCTATTTAAACAAATAACATGGCTTAGTTTAGTCAGGATTTGGTCACCTTCTTGTAATACCCTTAATATTAGGCCATCAGAGGATCCACAGTTGTATTTATTAAATAACCCGTTCATCTCTATTTGTTTTGCCCTCAGAAAACATCTACAACGTTTCGGAGAATGGAGATTCTACAGTTTTAAGACACGGTGAGTAGAAAGAATGTCTCTGCATCGATTTAGGTTCTGTGGCTTTGACAAGTTTCTTTATTTCAACCGGATTTCAATCGGAAATCACTCCATTACGAAACTTAGCTTACGTGTTGTTGGTATAGTCTTTGCACCCCGAGCAAGACATGATTAATTTCAACTTCAGTCACAAGTTGTGAGTCTAACAAGCTGGCATTTATGGAAGTGTAGAGATGATTTTTTTTTTCTTTTGCTGTGGTTTTACGCTTCTACAGATCTTAGCAACCATTTTGACGTCATCTGAAAAAAATGCAACTATTTCAAACTCCCGTTTTCAATAGCAATGTCCGTCCTTGCAGTCAAAATAACATTCACAGCAAAAAATTTAATTAAGGATGTCAAATTTTTCCATTGACAGATGTTTGAGTTGGGTATGATGGATGCATTTTTATATTTCCGAAACATTATTTTTAATGGGAAGAATTGATTTATGCATATTTGGTTAGAGTATCCTCCAAGTCTCTCTACTTTCATCAACAGGAAGAAACACTACTTATTCAAGAATGCCTGCTGCATTTGGTAGTTTGGAAATGTCATTTTTTATTTGTGTTATGTTTGAGATTAGCAGATTAGCAGACAGATCCTGCTTAGTCACATACGCAGCCATAACATGTAGCATGAAGGGGGAACTCCGATGAAAATACGTCCTTTCTCTGTTCATTTTTTTATGTTAATTTTATTCCATCACTATCTTATGCCAAGCTGTGTAACACCATGGGATCCCTCATCGCCCTAACTGTCAGAATGCATTGCATCAACTAAACTCAAGACATTTGCATCCTAAAGAAAGAGGGCGAAGAGTAGCCAAAGTTCACAAAACGGTAACACAATGTGATGAATCTGAATTCACCTCAATGGGCACTAAAGCGCAAATCTTGCATTTTTAAAGGGCAGCGGGTGCACAGATGTGTCGGTTGGGATGCCGCTGAAACAGGAGAGAACTTGAAACAAAATCTGCACGTCTTTTTATATTAAAGTCATTCAAAGTTGATGACTCAGCTGTCCAACGCTGCTAACTCTCAACTTTCACTCGCGACACACCACGCACTACAGTACTTCAAAGGTTTCCGACCACTTTTTATATGGAAATCCTCTAATACTTGTTGCTCCAAATAACTTCGAGATTCCTGCTCCTGTGCCCACACACATGCTTGTGCAAACAAATAAATAAATATGTAATATATAACATAACTCTAACACCGTTCCAGTTAACATAGTCGAAGAAGTCACTTAATTCTTTGACTTTTAACTGTTTTTCTAGTTATTGCAATGCTTGTTGAGAAATATGAACAGATAGTTCCCTTCATTTTTATGAGTTAAGATATTTGTGTATTATTAATAATTTATTTATTTTATTTTTACATGTAATTCTGTGTTTTTCAGAACCAGCTGGTGATGAAATCAAAGTGAACCAAAATACACCACAAGGTGAAACCGCAGTCGTTTTGACCAACGGCGGGGGCAGCGGCGAAGACGTCTCAGGGCAGAGTGAGACGAGCACAATAGAACCAGCCGGAACCACCAAGGATGCCAGTAATGCTGAGATGGAGTCAGAGATGAGCACAACTGCCACTGCTCTCAGTCAGGTTCCAAAGGCTGACGCGAATGAGGAGGAGGGAGAAGAAGACGGGACTCTGGTGATGAGAGCAGAGTGTGTGTACA
Source organism: Poecilia mexicana (assembly GCF_051168715.1). Classification (NCBI taxonomy): domain Eukaryota; kingdom Metazoa; phylum Chordata; class Actinopteri; order Cyprinodontiformes; family Poeciliidae; genus Poecilia; species Poecilia mexicana. Next base: position 14,437,765 of record NW_028263370.1, on the reverse strand, counting down.
TCACAGATGAAGGGGATGATGTCTCTGGGGACCTTTCTTCCCTGAAGGACCAGCAGGAGTTCACGCAGAATCCAGAGGGAGTCCAGGAGATTGTAGAGGTTGTGGAGCAGGTAGCAGAAACAGGAGGAGGTCTAGAAACAGGAGGAGGTCTAGAAACAGGAGGAGGTCCAGAAACAGAAGGTCCAGAAGCAGGAGGAGCTCCAGAAACAGAAGGAGGTCCAGAAGCAGGAGGAGCTCCAGAAACTTCACCTGTGACTGAGAATGGGGAAGCAGCTGAGCTCCCAGTCAAAGACCAGCTAACACCTGAAGACAGAGGAGACATTAAAGGCGATACAGAACCAAGCGGCCAGCCAGATGAAGGGACAGAAGTTGAAGGCCGTGATGAAAAACAGGAAGGGCCAGACTGCCCACAGCCACCCACAGCCCTGGACTCTGGTGCCGTTTCTTTGGTGCCCGTCTATGCCGAAGCATCTCCCTCTGCTCTCATTTCGGAGACGGAGGCTGAGGCCAAAGCTGAACCACCAGCGGCGCCCGACGTGACTGAAGAAGCAGTAAAAGTGGAGGAACGTGCCTGTAATCTCGGCCAGTTCCAGGAGGTGCTTCTGACTGATTCCCAGGACAACCAGAACACAGAGGCAGAGCCTGGAGAGCAGGAGGCCCTTCTGCAGAAAATCCCATCCCCCGACCTGAACGTAGAACTCGCAGGACCGAACAGCCTTCCCTGTTCAGAGACACGGAGCCCAAGCAAAGCGAGCCAGGGGGAGAAATCTGAGACGCCCAAAAAACAAACCTGCCAGTGCTGCTCTGTCATGTAATCGTTCCTCCGGTCACCTTGGTTTTATGCATCCATTCCATTTTTGCTGCATTTTTTATTTTTTTTTTTCCTACTACTCAAACCTGAAACAGCTTGACATTACGGATTTTTAGCCTCATTAGCTCATTACCTGGAACAACCTTATTAAATTCTCTTTGTACAAACAAAACTAAAACATGGAGGACTTTGTTGAGTTTGAGAGAACCTTCATTGTTTTAGACATAAACTAGTTAGACTACAAGCACCTCCACAACTAAGTTGCAGTCAAGTAAAAACGAAATGCTATTTGCAGTAATAAATATTTGAACATATCTGGTGAAACTTGTTTTTGTCTTTGATTTCTAACACTTCTGTCCATTTAGGCATTTTATGGGCAACACTAACATTCCAAGTAAAAATTTTAATTAATCTGGAACATTGTTATAGTGTCATACACAGTATTGATTTTATTTATAAACTGGGACCACCAGTTAGCATTTTAGGAACCTCAGACGATTTTAAAAGATAGAATTATTTTTGAATACCTGAAAGTGTGAATATAGTATTTCTGTGAATTGGTGTACATACTGTAAACAAAACTGCTTGTGGATCTCTGGAGCTTTGATGCGACTGTTGGACGGGTTCATGATTAAACCGACGTTTGTGCTACTCTGTGTCACGTCTCGATGTCTATACGCAGGATCTGAGCTCCTGGTTAGAATTTGTCTTTCGTCTTGGCGCATTCGAATCGTTTTCAGATGAACCCTGACAGTGTGACAAATTTCAGCCAGGAATTATTGGGATCTTCTCTGATGAACCAAAACTGTGAAGCGGAATGAAAAATAATTGCATGAGTATTTTTTTTGTTGTTCTTAAAAATAAAAAAGGAAACTGAAACGTGTCTTTACTTGGTTTCCCTTTCATAAAAGTGAAGCTAATTAGTAAAAAAAAAAAAAAAGTCCATCTGTGTGTAATTTAATCCCGGTATAGATTTATTTATTAGAGAATGTTAGATAAAAAAAAAACAGCATTCTTCACCACTGACGGGAAATCTGGTCCAAACTGATGAGAAGATGGAAGAAGCTAAATATAAGGCAGACCTGTAAGGTCTAAGAGGTCGCAGTGCGCCTGAGCCTGGAGGCAGAGGTTCAGCTTCAGCTTTTTACAGAATTTTCAGTCTAGATGTGGAAAGCTGGTGGCGATATATCCCATTAAGCCTCCAACTACAATTGCTAGAGGATGTGTTTTCTTTTTTTTAGATTTATGTTAATAAAAACAGTTGAAAACACAATTTTTTCTTCTAAAGAGAAAATATGCCCTGTAAAGAAAGCAGTATCGAGAACCTCATTAGAGGCTGTACTTTTCTTCCAGCTGGTCTCATATTCTTCACTTAAGCAAGTACTGAAACGTCTGAGGAATCTGCCCGAGTAGTTTCTTTTCTCTGCCGGCTCGTGGTTAACATCGGCTTTCTTGTGGGAAAGTCGGACGCTCTCTTCCGGCTCCTGTTGAGCACAGATGTCTGCATCCCATCCTGCAACAGAGGAGATATATCAAAGTGTGGTTGCAGAAAGAGACACTCCCTCTTCTAATCAAACAGAAGGTTGATGGTGGTCTCACAGTGAGAAAATGATCAAAAGGACGCACCGGTGTTACTAGCCTTTGTTATGCGTAACTAACTACAAAACAAAAGTCTTATTTTGTGTTTCCTTGTGTCTCAGAAGTCTTAATTTGAATTATGTCCACTTACAGCTCAGTGACCATTGAGTAAATTCTGATTCAGGGCAAGAACTGACACAAGGCTTGAAAAAGTGTGTGGTAGAAGTACAACTCCTGGCCACATTTACCCAAATATTCATGTACAATTTCCTAAGACCAAAGATAGAATTTTATCCTTGCTTGGATAAGAGAAAACCTACAATTTGTGCACAAATCCCTCCTTTGGAAAGTCATTGAAAGTGTATATTGTATAATTATTCTCCCTAGAAACAACAGTTCAAATGGTTTCCCAAGGTCCCAAAATATGACATCCCTTTCTGCCCAGTGTAAACTCTGGGTCCCTGGCCATCACCAGGGGCACAACTAAGTCATAAACATATCAAATCATAACATTTAACTTGGACATTTCCTGAACTTAAAGACTAAGTAGCTCATTTCGATAAGTACTACCCAAAGTCCAGCTGGCCTTCAAGATTTTGGACCAAGGAAAGGGAATACAATTCATTTTGGACATTGTTTCCCTTTCTTTTATCATGACAGCTGTATGAGAACATTACAAATGTCATATCAGCATTAACAGGTTCCTTTTTACTGAATTCAGAGTTGTTGTGCAATTATGTTGTCACAATCCCTACCTTTAATCAAACTTACATTCGCTTAAAGAGTTATCTCTTATCTGTTGTCAAACTGGAAGTTTAAACAACGCAAACAGAAAAAAAATCCAGAATGTTCAAACCCAAACAACCCAGCTGTGTCTCTGTGTCTGTTTAATTGTATTTGATAAAGTGACGAACCTTGACTACAGAACATCACCAACATCAGAGCAAACAATCCATTAGTCATTACCCATTGATGTCGTTTTTACATCTGTTTCCAAATATACAAGTGCATAAAAAAAAAAAACATTTTCAGTTTTTGAAATGTCCAAAACACAAAGTATTCAAGAAAGATTTTGATCGATTATGTTGTGCATTTACGCAACTCGTCTTTTTTTATCTTTATCATTATTATTATTATTATTATTATTGTTGTTGTTGTTGTTGTTGTTGCTATTATTATTGTTATTATTATTACACAAATACACATCTGGGGTTATCATCCTGAAAAGTGGAGCTCCACAAAAATGTCTTCTAAGCCTCCTTCTGTAAACTCACTAAATCACCAGCTGTGTAAAGCCACTCAAAACTTCAACAGTATTGTGAAATGTTTGCTGGTGACAATCTTAAACTATATATGAAAAAGAAGTAGGAAGGAAATAAAGTACTTTACAATGTAGTTTCTGGTGAACAGCTTACTTATTATGCACAATGATAAAAACAAAGGAGCTGACTGAACACTCAGAAAACAGCGACACCACACAAGCCCCCTACCAACACTGACCTTGGTCTCTACGCTCTCAAGAACATGATCCTGTGTGGACTGGAAAACATCCACCATCAACTCTCAGTTGTTGTTTGTGTTATATAGTCATTCCACCGTGGAGAACTGGATTATTCAAATAGGTAAACATGAGATCCATGCCTGTAAAGAGTGTATATAAAGTTGTGAGTTGAACTGTCTGTGAATCTTGAATCAAATCATTTCCTACAGCACTCCCTCAGGCATGTCAGTGTAACAGAAATCACTTTCTCCAAATCAAAAAACACTAACAGGGAAAACTGATTAAAAGTTTATGAATCATGATGCTGATAACGACACAAATAATTTCATTAACGGAACATGCCTACTTCAATTAGAATGATTTTAGTCTAAACTCATAAAATATGCTGTTGCTTCTTTCATTCTGTTCACCCACTACTAATCTATGCATATTTTTTTTTTCTTTTTGGATTTAATCCCCAAATGAATTCAGCTTCGTTCTGTGTGCAAGAATTCAGTGCCTTTACAACCGATGAGAGAAAGATCACAAATGTCGCAATCGGTCACAGACAGTTCACAGACCGAGAGGTGATTTCATAATCACAAAATTCCCCAGGTGAAAAATGGCTGCATTGTGAAATCGCACATCTCTGGAACAACTATAAAAACAGCCGTATTTCACTGTCTGCCTCACTGGCTCTATAAGCGACTGCATAGACAGAACATCATGATTCCTGTCGTGTGTGCCATCGCTGTTCTCTGTTTGTTACCCGTGAGCCGTTCAGCTCCTTTGACCTGCGAAGAGTCGGTGCGGCCCTTAGATCGACTGGACACTCGCCGTCTGGAGGGGAAGTGGGCTTTGGTGGCGGGCAGCCTGAGCCACCCCCCGTTTCTGGAGCGCTTCAAGCAGAGAGACAGCGCCTCCATAAACTTCGCCAGCACCACTAGTGACACCAGCATTTCCTACACCCGCAGCATCCGGTTGCACGGCAACTGCACGTACAGCTCCATCAACATCACCCTGGAGGGCAGCAGCTTCACCTTCGATGGGACAGACAAAAGCAACCTGAGCGCCGCTTACGTCCACACATCCTGTCGTGACTGCCTGCTGATGCGCATGGATGCCGAGTCGGGGAAGAGGGTTCACTTCTACCTGTTCAGCAGGAGGAGGCAGCTGGACCAGGAGGAGCTGGAGGAGTTCAGAGCTCAGGTGGAGTGTCTGAATATGCCTCCGCCTGCTATGATGGACCCCACTAAGCAGCTGTGTCCAGACCAATGATGATGCCGGAAAACAGAATCTCGGAAAAATTAAACACTAAAGAAACTCTCAAAACAACCTGTAACAAACACACAAAACCACTTGATTTCTTGTTCTTGATTTAATCCTTGAAAGTTAAAGTTGAAAACCCGACACTTGTGTAATACTGTAGTGCAGATTCTTCATCTGTTGTTGAACTTTAAATAAATGTTGACTTTTATGATGGAAGTCTGAGAAGCACTGGTTCATTTATAAATGGGACAAAAGCAATAAAAGACATGAGTGGTTTTCTGCCTCCCTCTCGGTATTTGGATAAATTGACCTTCACTAAAGAGGCTTAGTCATTCTTAACCAAGACTACACTTCAACAGTGTGTGAAGGATGTGACTGGAACCTGTTTGAAAAAGATAAATCATTTCTGAATATAGTATTTCAACTACTTCAGCGGCACAAAAAGCATGCACACTCAAGTACTCAGTGTCCCTGTAGGAATTTAGCTATGATACTTTGTTGCTATTATACAACCCCTTAACATTTTAAACAACCACAAACTTTAATGTGTTTTATTAGAATATCTTGAGACGGACAAACAAAAAGCAACAGGCTATTTATTAGGCAACACTAATAAATAAAAAATCTAAGCTGCTAGCATGGTGTGCATTTGTGGTTTGCCTCCTTTAAAGTGGATGTCAGATATTTGTACTGTATCCTCGCGTGAGTGGCTGAAAAACTTTTGACACCCTCTAAAGTTATAACTTCCTATTTGAACCAAGTAGGTGGACGTCCACCGTACTCTGAAACCCCTAAAAACATCAAGTCCGATCCATTGCCTGGCAGCCCACCTCAAATGATAGCCAAGAATTTTATGGTTAACCTGGAGGAGCTGCAGAGATCCACAGCTCAAACAGACAAATCTGTTGATAGAACAACTAATAGTATTTGGTCTGCCCATTATGCAAATTATTCTTAGTAGTTTATCAAAAGCCATGTTTTCCGATCAGATGTGACAACAAAATATACCTTTATGCAAAAGATCTGATTAGTAGCAAACTCTAACACTGAATATTATTTCTAAAAATTATTACTTTGAATCATGGTGGAAGAAGCATCATGCCTTGGGATCAATTTCTGCACCCGTTTTATTAACATGGAAACTGATCAGAGCTGGAATGAAGGACGGAGTTAAACACAGGGCAATGCTGAAGAAGGCAGCAGTTGACTTGATACTGGGACACAGCCTCACCAGCAGGACTGCAACATTAAGCACACAGCTAGAAGGGTGTGAGGGTGTAATTTATAGCGAAGTATATTAATGATAAAATTTCTTAATCAAAGCCCCAGCCTAAATCCAACATTTTCCCCATTTGGTGAAGTGTTGGTTTACCCATTTCAGTTATTTGTTCTTCAAAAGTGCATTTCCAGTTTCACACTTTAATTAATAACTAATAACTTGACTTTTCGACTTTGAGCTCTGATAGTACACTTAGAAATTTCACCAGGAGGTGAAACCTGCGGTTTTCAGCTATGTCAGCTCCATGTGCTTTCATGATTGTCTATGGTGTCTTTGTGCTGCTTCATGATTGACTGTTGACCTGTGTGGGGCGTACCTCTCACCCACTGACCCCTCCTCACAGAGAGGAAAAGCAGCCAGTAAATTTCCAGTGTAAACAATTAACTGTGTAGCTAAAAGTTCATCATTTCATAATCACAGAAAGCACAGCAGGTAAACCGTTTCTGTTTGCTGGTATTTTTAGAATTGTGAAACAGCAAGTTTCTGAGGTATAAAATCGAAAAGGTCACCATGGTCAGAAACTGTTCCTGAGCTTTGAGGAAATGAGGAATTTATCCAACACGGTCATGTTGGCAGTAGCTCCCGCTGTTCTTCTCCTCAGTTTGGTATCTGTGAGCCGTTCTGTTCCCCTGGCCTGTGAAGATCTGCTCCGGCCTTTAGGTCAGCCTCACCTTCGTGGTTTAGAGGGCAGAAGGACGATGGTTGCCGGCAGCATTAGCCACCTGCCCTTCATGGAGCTACTGAGAAGCAGAGACAGCGCCACCGCTGAGTTTTCCAGCAACGGCAACGAGAGCAGCCTCTTCTTCAGACGCAGCGGCCGTTCAGATGGCAACTGCTACTACGCGTCCTACAACGTCACCTTGGAGGGCAGCAGCTTCACCCAGGATGACATCAATATCACCACGACCTTTGTCCACACCTCCTGTCACGACTGCATCCTGCTGAAATTTGATGTGGAGTCAGGAAAGCGACAACACTTCTATCTGTTCAGCAAGAGGAGACAGTTGGAGGAGATGGAGATTGAAGAGTTCAGAGATCAGGCGAAGTGTCTGAACATACCTCCACCTGTCGTGATGGATCCCACCAAGGAGGTGTGCCCCGAACAGCACACCACCGATCACAAAGAGGACAAAACAGAAGCAAAAAGTAATTGAGTAACGTATCTTTAATTGCCGAAAACATTTTGTTGTGTAGTAAGCATCTGTTTGCAAAGTTGTTGGCATTCAAAGAGTCTGTAAAAGAGTTTTACCATGAATGGATCCGTTTCACTTATGGATTCACAATTTCCAAGTTAAGAGTACTTTCAGTGAGGAAAATGCATTTATCAGTGGTTATGAATTTGCTTTGTAACTGTATTTGACTCATTTAAGAATATGTTATGATGCTCTTTCACTCCCCACCTTTATTTCTGGGATTATGTTTTGTGCAAAGAATGTCACTGAAGTAACTGTAGAGGTTCTTATTAAAAAATACAATAAACAGCTTCTATGTAATGGAACCTTCTCTTTTGATTATCATCATTATTATGAAACAGCACGTTCCATACAAATGCAAAACTCCTGTCAAGAATAATAATAGATACCCAATTAAAATCCTCAAACATCTGCCAAAAACAGGGAAAAACATATTTGCAAACTGCACCTCGAAGAGGTGATTTAGTAGAGGTGATCAAAAAGCTTCTGGCATAATTTTGATTGTGTTTGATTCCAGTTTTTGAAAGAAATAGAGAAAATTGATTGGTTTCCTTGCATAGACCAGGCTTTTAAACACAATACAGAGAACTTTTTTAAAGGGTTATGTTCACGTCTTTGGACCTACCATTCAACAATCTTAATGTCAACCTGATTTTTTTCTTCCTTAACCAGTTTTTATCTCTGATCTGTGTTTTTTGCAGTATGATGATCCAAAGCGCACATCAACACTGGGTTGTATAAAGTCAGCAAACATCAAGCTTTTGGATTGGTCCTGATGTCAACTTTGTTAAAAAGTTGTGAACTATGCTTAAAAGCTGGGACTGTACCATGAAACCAATAAGTCTAAATGAACTCTATCTCTGCTGCCAGAAGGAGCAGTCGAACATCCAACTGGCGTCAAGCCAGAAGCTTTTGTTGGCAGCAGAAAGTGCGTGGGTAAGCTGTAACTTGCTTAGGGACATTTAATCATATTAGTTGGCTTTTATGGACATATTTGAGCCTGTTCATATATTTTTGAACCTGTGAGGATTAGAAAAAAAAAAAAAAAAATATATATATATATATATATATATATATATATATATATATATATATATATATGTGTGTGTGTGTGTGTGTGTGTGTACAGACTGATTCAATAAATCAGAATATTAATGAAAAATTGGTTACCAGTAACTCCATCACCAAGTGAAACACACATTAAAGTTTAATGTTTTAACATCTTTATTCCTCTTAATCATGATGATTTTCTAAGAACTAATGAAGACACAATATATAAGATTAGAATATTACATCAGATCAATAAAAAACTAGTGCTAAAAACTGAAATTTTTAATTGAAAAAACTTACCTTTTGTTTTGTTTTTTCAAAAGTTAGTTTGAATCTGACGAAAAAGACTCATGTGGGTGTATTCAAATTTATTGAATATTACTGTAAATTCAGACTTTTGCACCGAGTTGAACTTTCTAAGATTTGTTGAAGTTTGTTGTAGCTTCATTTTATTCCCCTAAAAAACTGCTGCAATGAATCCTTAAAGGTCCCAAATCAATGTCCTTCTTGCCTCTGATAAGTGATTAATTTTACTAGTCAGTTTGCTTATAGTGGGGCAGCAGACGCTAGAGAAAACTTTATCATCCGGAATATGATCAAATGGCTTGGAGCCCCAAACCATCAGCATGCCTCATCTCTAAATATTTTAGGAGAAAGCAACATGCTTTGTTATATTAATACCCTGCTGCAGGATCTTTGGTGGCATCTGTCTGATTTGTCATTTGGGACATTTTCCACACGTGTTAGGACAGCTCAATTTCATCATAAAAATATTTTTGGCATTGCACTGTTTTTAAAGTTTTATCGACTCACTCGAGGGGACAGATCCAGTCCTGGGTTGATTTTACACGGCAGGGTTGTGTTATGGGTTTGGTTGAGATGTGAAGAGAAATACATTAAAACATCTGAATTTATATAGAATTCAGACAGACGTGAGTTTTATTAAAGCCCAAGAGTTACCAATGGGAAAGAATCTAACAAAATCCAGAGAAACATGACATACAATTAGGTTTAACCAACTCTGTACGCAGAAAAAAACTGGACTAAATTGATATGCAATATTGATTTTTACTTTTGCTACAATTTTGTGTGACTGGAGATATTCCATTCCGTAATCTATGAGTTCATTAACACTCATGAACAATGATTCTGTGACATTCCCATCCACACATTCTCTTTCAGATTTGGCAGAAACTGTTTGGTCTTCACATCCCATCATATTTGGAAGCTCTGTAAAATGAAACAAATTCCGGTCTGAGGCAGTATTATCATTTTTTTTTATTTATCTAACATATCCAACTTTGAATAAACAATTTTTACATCACCTACTTCTGCGAATCCTGAGTTTGTACTCAGGGAGCAGATAACTTACTCACTGCTCCACTTTGCAGTGAGTAAAGACTAATTTCCCTAAAAAAACAAAACATGATGCACAAAATTAGCTTTGTTGTGATCATAGAGAAGTGGATTAGAAGCAATAGTGCTCCAGTAATAAGAAAAATGTGTCTTGCACTTACAGAACTTCAAGCTTAGGTCAGAAAACAATAAGAATTTTAACAAGCACTTTTATTTCTACATCACACCAAGAAGGAAAACCTTCAGACAGCTGCTTCAGATGGCTGGAAACTGGTCAAGACTCAGATTTTCTTCAAGAAAAACACAACAAAAACCTCTCAACTGTGGTCAGATTGTCCTCCCCAAAGTGATGCATTCTGGTATGTCCAATACGGATGTTAGCCCCTAGTGGCATTAGAAGGGGGAGGACAAGGTCTAGCTCAAAAGTACTTATTTGGTTGTCATTTGTGCCCTGAATATGTTCTCTGTTGCTTTTGTGGTTGTTCTTTAAATCCATGTATTGAGAAAATGTTCCTGGATTGCAGCTGAAAATAGGGACACCAGAGTGTTTGCTGTCCGTCACACAGTCACACAGTGCCCACGTGGGGTGACGTGCAAATTATTCTGTGTCATGTTTCCCTTTGCTGGAGAGGACGTTGCCACCTTTAGCTGTGCTCAACCAGGGAATTTGAGGAAATTATGCCTTCTCGAACTGGTGCCATTTTTGTTGATGCTTATGGAAACAAATATGAAAGGGAGAAAACAGCAGTGGATGTGGACAAGAAAGACAGGAGAGCTTGCCCAAGGAACTATTCATGCGAGAAGCACCTCTTATTGACAGAGCACTATAATTAGAGTTAGATTGAACTCATGGGTGGCAAAGTCAGAAATTTAATGCAGCCCAAGAGCCCCCCGCCCCCAGAAATGAAACAAAGAGTAACATATTAGAAAAATGTTGATCACTAAGACGAGGCACAGGTGGGTCTAATTAACTGAAAGTGGAACAGCTGTGGGGAAACAATGCAATGAAAGGAGTGGAAATGACAGAGCACAAAGTAAACAGAGGGTTTCATGAAACAACAACTAATCAGAGCATGACCAAACACAAAGGTAGTAAACTGAGAAAACTCTTAAGTCATCTAACTCATGATGAAGTTACCTAGGTTGAAGTAACTCATGCGTATATGTGAAAGTTGCCAAAGAGTGGAATACTAAAGAAGTACGATTGGGTAAAATGAAAATTTAAAGGCTTCATAGCTATCGTCGCATTTTCATGCATTTTGTCTGTGTGTGTAAATTACAGAGAGCCCAGCGAATATGGGGTTATATTGTCAGAAGATTGGAGTTTGTCTCAGCCTTGGATTTTTCCTTCCATCCAGCAGTGGATCAGCAGCTATCCCTCAGGAGTGGGAGAGGCAGGCCGTGTTATTCATGTCCAACAGTCGCAGAGCATTCTGTGTTTCACAATCAAAGATTAAATAGACAGAAAGAGGACTCTGCTCTTCAGATCTGCCAGTGTTGTGAAACAGAAGATCTCTGAAACATCTATAAAAACCAGCTCGGCTGCTTCACCAATCTCAGTCTCACTTTGACACAACACCGACTTGCATAGCAGAGAGCGTATTCTATAATTCAAGGAAATGTATGCTCTGTGTGTCTTTGTACTCTTCTGCTGGGCGTCTGTGAGCCACTCAGCTCCGGCCCCCTGTGAGAACCTGCTTCGACCTGTGGAGAGCCTGAGTTTCCATCATGTGGAGGGCAGATGGGCTTTAATTTCGGTCAGTGCTGCTGTTCCAAAATACCTGGAAAAAATGAAACTCGCAGACAGCGGAAGCGGCGTCTTTGCCAATTACACCGACAGCACGAAGATATCCTTCACGCGCATCTCGAGCGTCAGTGACAGCTGCCAGTACATGCAGACGAACGTCACCCTGGACGGGAGTGGCTTCAGCGATCCTCACTTAAACATCAGCATGACTCTGATCCAAAGCTCCTGTCAGGACTGCATAGTGTTGCGGTTAGACAAAAGCCCTGGCCAGCCACTGCGTCTGTATCTGTTCAGCAGAAGGAGGGAGGTGGAGGCGAATGAGATGGAGGAGTTCAAAGCCCAGGCCGAGTGCCTCAGCATGTCTGAACATCATGTGATGGATCCCACCAAGGAGCTCTGTCCAGAACAGATATCCAGAAATCCAGCTGCCTCAACTGAGGGACAAACTGCCTGAAACACCCCGGCTTCTACTATCACTTAGCAAAGGCTAAGTCCAACTGATGTGTTTTGAACATTTATGGTGTAAAAAAATTTTATCGAAAACCTGTAAATGACAGTGCCAGTGGATCAACCCTTTTTGACAGTCAAGAAGATTGGATTGGATCCCTTTAAAGTAAATTTGCCATCCTCGTGCTGTAAGCAACATTCCTTTCTGACTTTAACTACTTCAGTGAAACATTTGAATAAAATAGTCTGTCCAACTTATTAATAATCAAGTTTCATGATTTGATTAAGAGAATACCTGAATAGCAGTTGACCTGAATGATTACTCAATAGTTCGTGTACTATTTATTGTCTGAAGTTGAGCTGAATTGAATTGATTTTATTTGAATGGCATTTTAACGAACGTACAATATTGTTGTAAATGTACCGGATTTAGCAAAGTGTGAACTTTGCACCTTTAACTTGGCATTGCTGGGGAGACCTGTGCTCATTAGAGCCCAATATTAACGTCGGTTGTTTTTCATAGTAGTATTAGTGAAAACGTAAAGACTTTTCACTGTTTAGTAACACAGCTAATCATGGTTGTTTATGTCGGTGTGAAATTTAAAACAAAATCTCCAGAAGACACAAGTCTGGACCTGGTCTCGCATATTGATGAATAAACTTCTTCACTGCATCAATCTCTACTTTCCCTTTGTTTGAGCTATTATTCTAAGTTTTTCCCTGCATATGAGGGAAGATTTTATTAAGCAACAGATAAATTGCTCTTAAAATGTTCTTAGATGTCTGACATGTTGGCTTCTGAACAAATAAACTTTTATGTCATTATTAATGACATTGAAACTACAGTGAAGGAAATAAACTTTCATAAATATGAAAACATGCATGTGTTTGAATCTTTGGGCAGGAATTTAAATTATAAATAATTTAGCGGAAGTAATATTAACATTTTGAAGTGGACCAACCTCAAACACTTTGAACTCATTACCAGTGAAAAGTCATTAAAACGCCAATTTAAATGAATCGGTGACTTCTCAGCATGTGGGTCTAAAAGCACAATTCAAACATGACATTTAACAATTTCTCAAGCATTACTACAACTAACATTAATCTACCTCAACCTCACACTACAGATTCCACCAAATTAATTTTGAAGTTTTTGAGAGTTTATGAAAAAGCTACCGGGACTTTAAATGTATTGCTATTTATAAATCAATAAATAAGCTAAGCTAACAGAGGATGTAGGTGTTTTCTTGCCTTGACTGTACGGAGAAAAACTCACTGCCTCACATGTACATAGTCTGAGTATGAACATATTAACATTCTTGATGTTTAATAATCAAACAGATGTAGCACAAAAATGAAAAATAAATTATACATGCTTTTAATTCTTTTACACACAAAAATAGAACGTGAATGGATGCCTGCATTTTTTTATTGTTTTTATTTATTTTTTTAATCCCTTTCACAAAGTTTGGATGTGTTGCATCAAATACCAATCAGATACGCAGAAGTTTCTGGCTCTAATGTGACAAGATGTGTGAAAGGTCAAGGCTTTTGAATACTTTTGCTATTCTCTGGACTTCTTGTTCCCCAACATAAAGTTTATTGCTGAGATCAAAGCAGTTTATAGTGATCATTCTCCTTCTTGAACAGATTGTGCGATAATGGGGCGTGCCAAGGTTTCGTCAGATTTGTACTTATCATGTCACAGAAGTCCAGTGTTTCCACATTTCAAACAAGTCCTGAGCTTTACAGACATGTTTGCTGTGCTGTCTAACGCTCTGCTCTGTTTGCTGTCTGTGAAGCAGCCGGCACAGATCCTCTAGAACCTTTGTATCTAGAGGATGCAGGTGAGGGCAATCGATGGATGCCCTCACCTGCAGGGAAAATGGGCTTTGTCTTGAAGCCATTTTTAATAATTCAGCACATATTGAGTCGTTTAAACCTCAGCTCCGGCATTCGCTTCTCCAACATTAGAGCAGCCTTCAACATGTCGCATTCAAAGAGAAATCGTCTGGATGAACTGTGCAAGCATCGCACCTACAGCGTCACTGTGGAAGGAAGCACCCTCTGCTTTAATGCAGGGGATCGGCTGAACCTCACTGTGACTTTTATTTATACATCCTGTCCAGACTGCCTGGTGATGTGCTTTGACAGCAAGTCAAAGAAAACAGAGCGCTTGTGGCTGTTCAGCAGGAGAAGGGAAGTGAACGCGAAGCAGCTGGAGGAGTTTCAAGGCTCAGGCAGAGTGTCTGAAAAAGCTTCCACCTGCTCCGCTGGATCACACACAGGAACTTTGTCAAGAACAAATGACAAAATGAAGACAAACAACGAGCTTGAGACAGTCTAGAGTGAGTTGTGATGGACGGTCACATGGGAAAAAGAATATTTTCTTCATGTCTAAATCTTTATATCGTAGCTTTGCTCAGCAGGAAATAAGTTTTCAATCTTTAGCAAGAACACAACCAAATTCTGACTCAAATTGCCTAATCTATTAAAGGTTCGTATCATTTTTGTCTCTCCAAAATTGTCTCTACCTCTCAGTTTCTGTCCTGCACCACATTAAGTTTGTTATTTAAACCTATGTTTTACCCCCTTTTTTTTTCTTTTTCTTTTTTACAATTCCCAACATTTTCCTAAAAGGCAACCTATATTTTAGAATATTATGCATATACATTTCCCAGTTAAGGAGTTTATTAATCTTAAAAGTATATATACATATATATATGTGTGTGTGTGTGTGTGTTTTGCATACTGCTATAAATCCATAAAGGAGGTGTCTCTAAAAGGAGGCCAGCATGGTGACATAGCTGGTGGTACTGTTACAGAAAGTCCCAGGTTTGAATCCCAACCTGGGCCCTTTCTGCATGGCACATGTTCTCTGTACATATATGGGTTCTCTCCAGGTACTCTGGCTTCCTCCTACAGTCTACATACGTGGCTGTTAGATTAGTCAGTAACCCCTGAATGTGATTGTGTTGGCATATTATGGATTGGTGGCCTGTCCAGAGTGCAGCCCAGTGACTGCTGACTCCCCACAGCCCTGCAAAGACAAATTTAAACAATGGATAAACTCTCTGAAAAGTTGAAAAGAAAGAAAAATATATAACACATTCATCACCAAAGCAAGATTAATTTGGTTACCGACCTTTAGGAGGAAACCCAAACACCCAAAAGTTCATTATAAGGCACTTAAAATTAAGTTTATCTCAAGAAGGTAATCAGTTTTAACAAGGGAGTCATCACATTTCTGAAAGCTTCAATCTGAGGAACAAATGCAATGAATACGCTGAATGATGTGGCACTTACTTAGATTAAAGGTCACAGGCTCTGTTTTTATAACAGCAGACTTCATTTTAAAGACAAAGCAGATTCCTAAGTCTGACCATAAGTACACATTGTTTAAATCCTTCTTTACATAACATGTTAACTCTCTAATAAAGTAACAGGTCATTAATTTATGATGAATCCTCTTGGATTAGTATTCACTTGTTGTTATACTACACAAAACCTATGTAATGATTTTAGCATTACATCTATTCAAGGTTCAGAAATTATTTTTTTCAAGAGATTTCCATAAGAATACGAACAGTTTCTCTCCTAGATTAAATTAAATTGCTGTTTTTTTTTCCTCTGGTAAACTCAATAAACATTGTAGAATGATTTTTTTTTGCCCAAAGTGGTGTATGTACTGTAACAAGTTGTTTGGGAAATTCCTGTGTAAAGCAGGTTTATTCCAGGAGAGAAAAAGACTCACCAGAAAACATTTAAATGAATGATTTAAAACCAATAAATAATCAAGTTTACTTTGATTTCACAATGGTTGAATTCCCACTCCAGATAAGGGCTGAAGATCTTGTCCTCTGTTGCAAGAGCAGATTTTTTCAGGCAGGCTGAGGAATAAAACCACAGGTTTTCTAACTGCGCTCCACTTTTGATGAGAAACAGGGAAGAAAAAAGAAAAACACTGAGCTGAAAAACAAAAGAATCTGACATGTTTGCTGTGTTTGCCTTCACCGTCTTGTGCTTGGTCTCTTTGAGCCATTCAACTCCTCTGCTCTGTGAAAAGTTGGTCCAGCCTCTGGAGTCTCTGGCTCCTCGCCATTTAGAGGGCAGATGGGCTTTAGTTGCTGGCAGTCTCAACCATTCGCAATCGATGGATGCCCTGAGACTAAGGGACAGCATCACCATGTACTTCTCCAACTCCAGCGACCCTTCCACTGTCTCCTACACCCAGATCAACCGCTTCGGGAATGGATGCCAGCACCTTCGCTACAACATCTCCCTGGACGGCAGCTCCTTCTCCTTCGATGTGGGGAATCGCTTCGACCTCAACGGAAGTCTCCACTATACGTCGTGTCCAAACTGTCTGGTGATGCGCTGGGTAGTAAAGTCCAGTAAGAGGCACTCTGTAGATCTGTACCTGCTGAGCAGGAGGAGGGAGGTGGATCTGAGGGAGATGGAGGAGTTCAGAGCTCAGCTGAAATGTTTTCAGCTGCCTGTGCCTGTTGTGATGGATTCGGCTGAGAAGCTTTGTCCTGAGCGCAGATCAACAGCAGTGTGAGATGATGGTCTATCAAAAAGGCTTCAGAGGACATTCATGTGTGGAGTTAAAACTGTGTTTTTCTCCTTTTGAATTTAAATAGATTTATTAAAATTATTTGCTAAAAATAATGCAATAATTATGTTATTATTTTATGAGTTTGTCTGCAGACTCAGCTGGAATTCCTCAGAGATACATCCAAGAAAATTACACAGGAAAGAGTCTGTTATTTTGATTTCGATCATTTGCTGTATAAATTTTAAAAAGTGGAGGCGTAATAAGCTTATGCTTCCACCTACACTCTTTTCAGTCCACGCTGAAAAGAGTGTTATGACAGGAATTTGAATATTGTTTAACTATTTCAGTTTTAGTTTTCTCCTATTTTTTTCCTTTTGTTTTTTTTTTTGTTTGTTTTTCTCAGTATTGTAAGTTAGATTTTTTTATTTATTTGTGTATGGAAAGATTATTTACCAACATAAATAAATAAATAAAATTATAACTATCAATTACACAGCTACTAATGTGAGAGATATATCCAAACTGGGCTTTTCCCTTTATAATTAATAACATCTTAAGTGCAATATATGTAAAATGACTGCAAATTAATATTCTTTCGCCACAGTTCTCCTCTCAGATACAGTCTAATGAGTAATTTGTACATTTTTTGCTAAAAACTTATTAACTTGCTGCAATCAACCATCCATTGTGGCCACATGTTGGTTCAGTGAGGGATTGCTGCAAAGTCAGTGATGTGATTCAATGTGTGAAACTGAGATTAAATCTATGACTGTATGGCATTGACTGACTTAATTAGATTTTTCTTTAAAAACATCTGTTCCTTAGTAGAAACTCTGTTCCTTAGTAGAAACTCTGTGCCAACAACGATTCTGTTACATTAAATTACTTGAATGCAAAGAACACAGATTTTTACAGTGGAGTTATTCAGTGTCAAAGATATGTGCCATTGAGTAGGTTTAATTAAAAAAATGTGCAACGTGCAGGTGCGTAATGCCTTATCATCATAGAGGTTATTTTGAGTTGAACCGACAGTTCTGCTTTTTACATAAATGATTTCTGTAAACATTTAGGATTTATTTTAGCCGATGTCAAGAAAACATTATATGAATGTAAGAATAAACAGCAAATCAGCTTGAGAAAATGGGATCTTTTCACATGTTTTATTACAGTAAGAATTTGGGGCTTTATATGCCTTTAAATTATTCATCTTCTCTCAACTTGTTCTCCATTTTGTCATGATTCAATCGCAAAACACAATATATGGGTACATCTAAAGATTATATAATGTTGTAAAGCTTAATATTGCTTGTCGCTCACTTCAGAAAGTGAAACTTGTATATCTCATACATCCATTGCACATAGAGTTACGTTTTTATTTCAACAGACCAGTTCTATTCCTCTTCATTCCAGGTAAAACATGTTTTTGGTTCAGAAGTGGCTTCACTGGAGGAAGGTGACATTTGTAGCCCATTTGAAGGATTCACTGGTGAGTAGTGGCTGTTGATGTGCTTTCTTCGGTGATACCTGTAGCTGATGCACCTCATCTTATACCATTTTTTCCTTCCACTCAACTTTCTATGAATAAGCCTGGATACAGCACAATGTATCCCACCTCCTTCCCAATGACCACTGTAGATAGGATCCTTCTCCCCCATGACCCTGCATGGACAGGCAGGTATAGAAAATGGATGGATGGATGTTGTCGTAGCTCACCTCATAGATTTCTTTTTTTTCTTAAAGGATCACCAGTAAAACACTAACTACCTCCTCTCTTCCTCCCAGATGTTAAATCTTCGCGTCTCTCCAGCGTATTGTTTCATTTACTTACACGCTCTGATATTGTTACGCACTAATTGGATTAGTACTTTACATTTTCAAATCCCCGTAAGCCTGGAGTGCACGTGTTCCTGTGAACACACACTCTCTTTCTTTTCTGTGTATTAGTGAATGTGCATGCAGGGGGGTGCAAGGAAGGTACACACACACACACACACACACACACAATGGTAGGGAATACAAGCGCCGGAGAACGGAGCTGTGAGCACAAAGATTCGATTTGTGCTGATGACCTGAAAGCAAGCGAAGAGTTTCAGGCGCTTGTTTCTGTCAGACAGAGGCAGCTGGAGGGCAGTTTGCTGACAGGTACGTGCAGCTGCAATCTAGTATTCTTCCATGCTTTGGTCTAATAGGAAATTACCGAACACAGATCTAATTTATGACTGCCAGAAAAATTTACTGCAGCACTGGAACTTAAGTCGAATGAGAGCAGTGTGTTTTGTTTTACAGTAGCTAAAATGAATAGAAAGAGGATGAATTATAAATAGAATTGATTAAAACTATTCCATAGCAAGATCCTAGCAAGGGACAAACTAAATAGATTTTTCTTTTTGCTAAACTGCCTTAGATCGTAAACTGCATCTGGACGCGGCTCACCACAAAAAACTGTGACCATGTTTATTTCTAAGGGGGCTTCTTGCGGCTGTGTTATTAATAATGAACGTGATTTTGCTGCTCTTTTGAAAGAGTGGCTCTCGTTGCAGATAATGAGGACAACATGGGCTCATTATGTAAAAGAGCTCTAATCCGCTGACATTCTGCAACTCGACAAATGAGAGTTTTTGAGAACCTCCAACCCCCCCAGCTTCCTTTGTAGGAAATAAAACCAAATCGTGCATCTCACCAGGTGTAGAACGCCTTTTGTTTCTTGCAGCAAATGAGAAGAAGGGAAATGACTCATTACAACATGCAAAGCTTTCACACTCCAAAGTAGGGAGATTATCATTAGCATGGCTCTATAATAACAGGCAGTTTGTTCTGCTGCTGTAGCCCTGCAGGATCCGAGTACTATAGTGTTTACAAAACTAGTGATACCCTTTGTGAATATGTTTTGCATGTTATTTTTATTTGGATTTTATCTGACATACTAAAACAAAGCTTTCCACGATTGCGAAACTTCTTTCATTTATAACTAAATAACAGAATCCCATGCAACAAACTGCTTTCACATTCACCTCACTAGTAAACAGAATCCACATGCCTGTTGTTTTATCTCGGTATTAATCCAGGACTCAGAGGTTTGTTGGAAATGGTTACCAAGTCAACCGCATCATGAAGAGCAACACGGCAGGCAGATTAAACTTTCAAACCTCCCAACACTGGTTGGGCAACGAGAGCATTAATGTCAGAATCAACCAAGAGAAAATCTGTGAAGAGAACAAACCAAAACAATGCTGCAAAATGTCACGTGTGGCTAAAAACGAACACTGCACATCGCCAGGAACATTCAGGCCTCGTGATGGAACATGGTAGCAGCAGGGTCAGGCTGGAAGTTGGAGAGAAAATGGGTCAAGCTGAATAGAGTAATCCTGGAAGAAAAAAAAAAAGCTGAGGGTGTAAAAGATTTGAACCTGTGGTGGAGGTTCACCTTCAAACAGCAGTCAGTCCTAAACATACAGCCAGAGGTACAATGCAATGATTTAGATCAAAAGCTCAGGTGTGTGTTACAATTGTCCTGTCCAGGTACAAACATAAATTCAATTTATAATCTGTGGTTAGCCCTGAAAATTGACGTGTATAGATGATCTCTATATATCTGACTGAGCTCAAATCGCATTAAAAAAATGTATTTTATTTAATAGCAGAAAACTGCTGCAAAAATGAAAACTGTTGCCTTCACATTAAGATATAGATCTGTTTCATAACATTTTATGTTGAAAACTGTAATTCAGAAGCAGACGTTGATCTAGCATCGCAACATATGTCGACCACCGAAATCACCGAAAATTACATGTCTTATTGATATTAAACTAGGATTCAGATAATAGTCTCCTTTACACTGAACATGAGTGACAAGAACCCAATGTTTCCCTTTATTCCTCCTGAGTCTGAAACCAGCCAGTGTACATTTCATAATGGGCTCTGAATGGAGCACTCTGTGCACATAATAAGCTGCTTCTGGCCCTTCTCATTTCCAAACACAACAAAAAATGCCTGTCTGTCATATAAAAGGACTCCAGGAAGCCGGACTTCTGTTTCAAGACCGGAAACCAACCTTGAAATGATGGTGGAGTGCTGTGTCTACCACAGCAGGAAGTAGAGTGCTCAATTTCATCACCAATAGTCCAGAAACTGCACACACTTTAAACACACTCTGCAGCTGGCAAGTGATGCACCGCTCTGTTGTGGATCTGCTTCTGCTGTTGTTATTGTTGCCTCACTATTCTCCATTCTTCCTGTCTCCTGCCCCTATGTTGGACCTTATTATCTCCACTCAAAGGGCTCTATGTTATTTGTCCATCGTCCCAATTCATCAAGCACTTGTCCCAAAAGCTGCGATCTCCATGTCCCCTAACGATCAGTCATGGCACACGAATCCAGACTTGACTGACTTTGCAAGTGGCATCATTTGTGGTAATTTGTTAAGATGCTGATCGAAAGTCTACATGTGTGTGAGCACAATTCATCATAAGGGATGAGATTAAGGACAATAAAATGGCAAGTGTGTGTATGTTAAAGAAACAGGTGTGTGTGTGTGTGTGTGTGTGTGTGTGTGTGTGTGTGTGTGTGTGTGTGTGTGTGTGTTTGTTTTTGCTACATAGAGGGGACCAAAGCAAGACAGCACACTCACGGTGTGGGGACCAAATTTTTTGTGGGGACCAAAAACCTGGTCCCCACAAAGTTTGCATTGAATTCAATGAAAAGAAGGTCAGGAGGATGCTCTGTCAAATTTTCAGACAAGTCCTTAGAATTCACAAAAACCAACTGTTTGTGTATAAGTGTGTATACGATAGTCACTCAGTATCGGCCTCTAGTGGTGGGTTGTGGTACTGCAGGAACACACACTTACACACACTATACACACTAATCTGACTTTAGTGACATTGAAGGGACAAATAAAAATCTACTTTTGCGGATTGTTTTAAATGACTTGAAATAGTTTTATTTACTATTTGTTGATTTATAACCTTCACATTTGGAATCATTAGCGTTATTGCAGATTGGTTGTTAACTTGCTTAGTGTTACATTGACATTTATGTCATTAATGTAGTAAATATTCTTAAAAATCTGTAAAAAAAAAAAAAGTATTTTAGGACATGGTAGCTTATTACTGAAACCGCCATAATCTTCATATACCAGCATAATTTAGTTTTATACATGCAGAAACTGTAGGGTAAAAGTCTTGTCAAAATACCATTGTCTCTTCAGACCATCATTAATTACTGATACGTAAAAACTTTATTGTCTTAAATTATATTAAATGATTCTTTAAATGATTGCTTCTGACTTGTGGTAACATCAGGAACTAATTCAGTTCAAAGGGAATGGAAAATGTACAGCTCTCCCATTTTTTTCATTCATGTCGTCATTAAAATGTTTTGTTTAATTTTGTGTAATTTTAGTTGAATATTTCTGCCCATGTTGTTTAAATAAAGTCAGTAGTTTATTGCCACAAGACCTTCCTTTGTAGTAGTGTCTAAAAACCAAGTCAAAAGAAATAAAACTTGAATAACTACACAAATGTACATTTTCAAGCAAACTATACATTTACTGTTTTTGCCTGACTACAAATACATTGGGCTAATTTTACATACTATTCAGAAAAAATGACTAAGAGCAACTATCAACAGTATAATGGTAGATAACTTGAAAATAATAACTTTGTTATGGACCATAGATGTGGAAAATTAAATCAAACAACTTGTTCCAGAGCTGACAGGAAACTGAGGATTTTCATAAGATTTATTTTAATATCCTTAACACTAAAATTAGTTTGGCGGGTTTTTCCATTTCAGATCTGACAAGACTGCAGAATGGCAGCATGTTTATTTGTGAGAGTAAGGCTCATTCAGGGTAGAGAGGGAGATGGAGCTATGACCTCATCATTTAAAAGTAAACCCAGTTATAGTGACCAAAAATCAGACAGAAATACCAGGCATCATTGTCTCAATGGATGCTGAGAATGCCTTTGACTGTGTCAAACTGGAGTATATGTTTGAACTGCTTAGAAGATTTGGACTTTGAGAAAATTTTATAAACTGGATAAAACTTCATTATAAAAAGCCCACAGTATCCATCTTGACAAATAGCCTCTTGTCAACACCCTGTGGCCTGGAAATGGGGACGGCGCAGGAAGCTGTCTTTCTCTGCTACTTTTCTCTTTGGATGTAGTGCCACTTGCAATTGCAATTAGACAAAGCAATAATATTAAAGGTATATTAATAGGAACAAAATTGTATAAAATATAAAATATTATTATACGCTGATGATATAATTTAAACTTTGACAGACCCTGTGAAATCTACCTCGGCTCTAATTGATTGTGTCAACAAAATTTGGTAAAATATCTGGGTATAAGGTAAATTATAGTAATCAGAAATAATGCCTTTAAATGCTTGTGACCAGGGAAAATCAGTATTCATCAAGCCATTTTGATGGGCTCCTACAAGATTAAAATATCTAGGAAAACGAATTGGATCTAGAATTAGTCAGCTGTACTCCGAAAACATCAGTCCTACAATTATTCATATTAAGGATAAGTTGGTGAGATGGAAGAAGCTCCCCTTATCCTTTCTGGGGGGAGTTAGCCTTATTAAGGTGATAATTCACCCTAATTTAATTTATCCAATGTCTATGTTGTTTTTGTTTATTGACTCTAAAGATTTAGCTGGAATCAATAAAGCAATATCAGAATTTATTTGTTCAGGTAGAAAATTTAAAATTAAAACTAAAGTCTTACAACTTCCCTAAACCTTGAGTTGATAGGGCCTGCCCAGGGTTGAAAACTATGTACTGTCTTTACATGTAAGAATTATTTCAGTGTGGGCTACCCAAAAACACTGTAATGGCTTGAGATCGAGGAAAGTGTTTGTAAACCTTGTCACCCTATAAATATGTTAAACAAAACCGAGAATTCCCACTCATTGTCAAAGATAACTTTCTAATTACTAATACTATTAAGACATGGGGCATTCTGAGGAACATATTTTGTCAGAATAACAATTTTTCACCTCAGATAACATTGGTGGATCTGACAGTAGAGGGTGGTCCTGATCTTAGATCTTGGCAAGATCTAAGATCTTGCCAAGATCTTAGATCTTGGCAAGATCTAAGATCTACTACTAGGTATGCATCCTAGGTATGCATCCTAGTATGCATCCTGGCATTACTAGGATGCATACACTAAACTACAAAAGCTTAGAAGAGATTATAAACCTATGCCAGATGATAGACAGCTCTACATTACAATGTCATTAGGTGACTCAGAACCCATTCAAGCACTGAAAAGATGCTTAGAAAAAATGGCTGGATGTGTCAAAACTTTATCCAGCTGAACAGAAACAAAACTGAAGTTATCCTTGGACATAAAAAGGAATGACCTAGAGTCAGCACACAGCTTCAGTTATTACAGGTAGAAACTAGAGATCAAGTCCTAAATCTGAGAGTAGTGAAGGACTCTGACCTGAATCCTCAGAATCTTAAAAATAGTTAAAAAGTTTTCATTGTAGACTGTGTGTTCTATGAATTTGTATTTTGTGTTTTAATTACATAAACCACTTTGAACTGCCTTGTTGCTGAAATGTGCTATACAAATAAACTTGATTGATGGACTGATGAAATAGTTAAGAAATACAAAATATCTAAAGAATCAGGTAACCAGACATTTACACTCAGAAAACCATTTGCTCGAAGGCAGAATCGATACCAAAAGATGAACATAAAACCAACTCTACAGAAAGCCACAAGTGTACCAGAAAGAGAAAATAGCAGTTGGAAAGATCAACCCTTCCTCTTGATCTGAATGAGACTATTGGTTTGGGAGAAAAGAAATTTAATCTTTCAGCAATAAATATAGTAACCAACAATGTGGACATCTGGGGCAGAATGAGCGGGCTCTATAATTCCTAGTTTGATGTCATTCAGTAGTTAGTAAATTAATAATGGACAATGTTTCAATGATTCATACATAGGTGCAAGTGGCACATAAAAAACTTAATTGTATTTAAAAAATAGTTAATTCATTTATATTTAATTAAAGTATTTTAAACTGAATAAAATTTAATTTAATATACCATGTAAATGTATGCTATGGCTAACACATGTTTGGTACAACATGCTTCATCAATGTTGAGAGCAGGGGTACAAGCACTTAAGTAAGCCGAGTTTAATCCACCACACTTCTTCAGATATAGTCATTTGCAGCAATGTACCAATTGATATAATTTATTTAAAATCAAACAAAGAAATTGGGAAAAAAATATGTGCTTTGTGAAAACTAATAACTAATAACTTTGAAACAGATTGTACCTATTACATGTAAACACATAACAGAAACTTAAGGAGGCCGAAACAAGACAGGAGGAAAAAAATCCTCACTTACCAATTACAAATTTACAATTCTTTGCATTCCAACTGCTTTTAAAACAAATTACTTTTAAAACCGTAAATAGTTAATTATTGTCCAATCCATCAAGTCAAACGCTCAGTCCTTTTAAATTACTTTATAATTGAATCATTTGGATTTAAAGACCAAGACATACCGGACGGGTGGAAGCTCGTAGTTTGTGTTTTACTTGTCTCCACCCGGGCCGCGCTGAGTGACAAAAGAAGCGCACTTTTAAATGAACTCACAAAGAGCCCTGGGCAAAGCAGCTCACCACCCAGAAGGGTAAGTAATTACTCTTATTTTAAATGTATTTTAATGTACCGGTTTAGTTAAAAGATTTAATGGATGGTGAGACTAGCCGAGCTTCTTTTTAAAAATCTGTAAGGCGAAACAAAGGCATACAACAGAAGTAAATTGAAGATTTACTTCAGTTTATGTTAACAAGATGGCGTTAGCTACCTGTCATGCAAGCTGTTTTCCTTGTGTACCGACGTAGAGTTCTAGGTTTAAGTAAGATAAATTTGAAACTTTTTGATGAAGGATCACTGCCACACCGAACCAGAAATGGTTTCTTTGTCGAAAATTACAGCTGTGATTCATCAACAATGTACCATGCTAATCAACAGCTGCATTTCTTTTGATTAGTCAATGGTTTTATATGTTGTTGTTTAGGTGGTCATTGGATTTGCCCAATTGTAAGCCAGTCTTTTTACAGTATTAAGAGTCACTTTTCTTCTTTTCCTAAGGTTGTCAAAGAACCAATTATGACTGAGGGTGTCGGTGCTGAGCATGTTGGCTCATTGGATCAAGTTCCACCCAAGTCCAAGTCCTCTAAGGAAAAGGTATTTATGTCAAAACTTCTTGTCATTGGTCTTCTAGTCTTAACTGAGATGTCTCAGAGATTTGTCAGTACAGTTATATTGGAAGAAATACAATATTTTCCTCAAATGCTCTGAATTTAACAGGTTTCTTTGAGTAGTCCTGGTAACACACACTAGTCTGGTTTGATTACATTGTGGGGTCTTTAGCAGCTGAAGTATTTGTTTCCATGGACTGGCTGTTTGGGGCCATGCACACATTTCTGGTATACAGTACAAGTGGGGACCCCGTTTGAGGTTTCTTTAGGTCAAATATTTTAACTCTGTTTGTGTAACTACAGATCTAGTCTGCCCTCAGTAGCATTGCTCATACCTGGCTTAAGACAACATGTATGTTTCAAATCAGAAAATACAATGCAGACATGTTTACAGGCCAATTATGTGATGTCATCTTAGGTAAACATTTGAACCGGTCAAATTGGTACAGAAATTTTAGACATTTTGATGAAGGATCGCTGATAAACTGAACCAGAAATGGTTTCTTAGTTGAACATTACAGCTAAGATTCATCAACAATGTACCATGCTAATCAACAGCTGCATTTCTTTTGATTAGTCAATGGTTTTATATGTTGTTGTTTAGGTGGTCATTGGATTTGCCCAAATGTAAGCCAGTCTTTTTACAGTATTAAGAATCACTTTTCTTCTTTTCCTAAGGTTGTCAAAGAACCAATTATGACTGAGGGTGTCGGTGCTGAGCATGTTGGCTCATTGGATCAAGTTCCACCCAAGTCCAAGTCCTCTAAGGAAAAGGTATTTATGTCAGAACTTCTTGTCATTGGTCTTCTAGTCTTAACTGAGATGTCTCAAAGATTTGTCAGTACAGTTATATTGGAAGAAATGCAATATTTTCCTCAAATGCTCTGAATTTAACAGGTTTCTTTGAGTAGTCCTGGTAACACACACTAGTCTGGTTTGATTACATTGTGGGGTCTTTAGCAGCTGAAGTATTTGTTTCCAGGGATGGCTGTTTGGGGCCATGCACACATTTCTGGTATACAGTACAAGTGGGGACCCCGTTTGAGGTTTCTTTAGGTCAAATATTTTAACTCTGTTTGTGTAACTACAGATCTTGTTTGCCCTCAGTAGCATTGCTCATACCTGGCTTAAGACAACATGTATGTTTCAAATCAGAAAATACAATGCAGACATGTTTACAGGCCAATTATGTGATGTCATCTTAGGTAAACATTTGAACCGGTCAAATTGGTACAGAAATTTTAGACATTTTGATGAAGGATCGCTGATAAACTGAACCAGAAATGGTTTCTTAGTTGAACATTACAGCTAAGATTCATCAACAATGTACCATGCTAATCAACAGCTGCATTTCTTTTGATTAGTCAATGGTTTTATATGTTGTTGTTTAGGTGGTCATTGGATTTGCCCAAATGTAAGCCAGTCTTTTTACAGTATTAAGAATCACTTTTCTTCTTTTCCTAAGGTTGTCAAAGAACCAATTATGACTGAGGGTGTCGGTGCTGAGCATGTTGGCTCATTGGATCAAGTTCCACCCAAGTCCAAGTCCTCTAAGGAAAAGGTATTTATGTCAGAACTTCTTGTCATTGGTCTTCTAGTCTTAACTGAGATGTCTCAAAGATTTGTCAGTACAGTTATATCGGAAGAAATGCAATATTTTCCTCAAATGCTCTGAATTTAACAGGTTTCTTTGAGTAGTCCTGGTAACACACACTAGTCTGGTTTGATTACATTGTGGGGTCTTTAGCAGCTGAAGTATTTGTTTCCAGGGATGGCTGTTTGGGGCCATGCACACATTTCTGGTATACAGTACAAGTGGGGACCCCGTTTGAGGTTTCTTTAGGTCAAATATTTTAACTCTGTTTGTGTAACTACAGATCTTGTTTGCCCTCAGTAGCATTGCTCATACCTGGCTTAAGACAACATGTATGTTTCAAATCAGAAAATACAATGCAGACATGTTTACAGGCCAATTATGTGATGTCATCTTAGGTAAACATTTGAACCGGTCAAATTGGTACAGAAATTTTAGACATTTTGATGAAGGATCGCTGATAAACTGAACCAGAAATGGTTTCTTAGTTGAACATTACAGCTAAGATTCATCAACAATGTACCATGCTAATCAACAGCTGCATTTCTTTTGATTAGTCAATGGTTTTATATGTTGTTGTTTAGGTGGTCATTGGATTTGCCCAAATGTAAGCCAGTCTTTTTACAGTATTAAGAATCACTTTTCTTCTTTTCCTAAGGTTGTCAAAGAACCAATTATGACTGAGGGTGTCGGTGCTGAGCATGTTGGCTCATTGGATCAAGTTCCACCCAAGTCCAAGTCCTCTAAGGAAAAGGTATTTATGTCAGAACTTCTTGTCATTGGTCTTCTAGTCTTAACTGAGATGTCTCAAAGATTTGTCAGTACAGTTATATTGGAAGAAATGCAATATTTTCCTCAAATGCTCTGAATTTAACAGGTTTCTTTGAGTAGTCCTGGTAACACACACTAGTCTGGTTTGATTACATTGTGGGGTCTTTAGCAGCTGAAGTATTTGTTTCCAGGGATGGCTGTTTGGGGCCATGCACACATTTCTGGTATACAGTACAAGTGGGGACCCCGTTTGAGGTTTCTTTAGGTCAAATATTTTAACTCTGTTTGTGTAACTACAGATCTTGTTTGCCCTCAGTAGCATTGCTCATACCTGGCTTAAGACAACATGTATGTTTCAAATCAGAAAATACAATGCAGACATGTTTACAGGCCAATTATGTGATGTCATCTTAGGTAAACATTTGAACCGGTCAAATTGGTACAGAAATTTTAGACATTTTGATGAAGGATCGCTGATAAACTGAACCAGAAATGGTTTCTTAGTTGAACATTACAGCTAAGATTCATCAACAATGTACCATGCTAATCAACAGCTGCATTTCTTTTGATTAGTCAATGGTTTTATATGTTGTTGTTTAGGTGGTCATTGGATTTGCCCAAATGTAAGCCAGTCTTTTTACAGTATTAAGAATCACTTTTCTTCTTTTCCTAAGGTTGTCAAAGAACCAATTATGACTGAGGGTGTCGGTGCTGACCATGTTGGCTCATTGGATCGAGTTCCACCCAAGTCCAAGTCCTCTAAGGAAAAGGTATTTATGTCAGAACTTCTTGTCATTGGTCTTCTAGTCTTAACTGAGATGTCTCAAAGATTTGTCAGTACAGTTATATTGGAAGAAATGCAATATTTTCCTCAAATGCTCTGAATTTAACAGGTTTCTTTGAGTAGTCCTGGTAACACACACTAGTCTGGTTTGATTACATTGTGGGGTCTTTAGCAGCTGAAGTATTTGTTTCCAGGGATGGCTGTTTGGGGCCATGCACACATTTCTGGTATACAGTACAAGTGGGGACCCCGTTTGAGGTTTCTTTAGGTCAAATATTTTAACTCTGTTTGTGTAACTACAGATCTTGTTTGCCCTCAGTAGCATTGCTCATACCTGGCTTAAGACAACATGTATGTTTCAAATCAGAAAATACAATGCAGACATGTTTACAGGCCAATTATGTGATGTCATCTTAGGTAAACATTTGAACCGGTCAAATTGGTACAGAAATTTTAGACATTTTGATGAAGGATCGCTGATAAACTGAACCAGAAATGGTTTCTTAGTTGAACATTACAGCTAAGATTCATCAACAATGTACCATGCTAATCAACAGCTGCATTTCTTTTGATTAGTCAATGGTTTTATATGTTGTTGTTTAGGTGGTCATTGGATTTGCCCAAATGTAAGCCAGTCTTTTTACAGTATTAAGAATCACTTTTCTTCTTTTCCTAAGGTTGTCAAAGAACCAATTATGACTGAGGGTGTCGGTGCTGAGCATGTTGGCTCATTGGATCAAGTTCCACCCAAGTCCAAGTCCTCTAAGGAAAAGGTATTTATGTCAGAACTTCTTGTCATTGGTCTTCTAGTCTTAACTGAGATGTCTCAAAGATTTGTCAGTACAGTTATATTGGAAGAAATGCAATATTTTCCTCAAATGCTCTGAATTTAACAGGTTTCTTTGAGTAGTCCTGGTAACACACACTAGTCTGGTTTGATTACATTGTGGGGTCTTTAGCAGCTGAAGTATTTGTTTCCATGGACTGGCTGTTTGGGGCCATGCACACATTTCTGGTATACAGTACAAGTGGGGACCCCGTTTGAGGTTTCTTTAGGTCAAATATTTTAACTCTGTTTGTGTAACTACAGATCTTGTTTGCCCTCAGTAGCATTGCTCATACCTGGCTTAAGACAACATGTATGTTTCAAATCAGAAAATACAATGCAGACATGTTTACAGGCCAATTATGTGATGTCATCTTAGGTAAACATTTGAACCGGTCAAATTGGTACAGAAATTTTAGACATTTTGATGAAGGATCGCTGATAAACTGAACCAGAAATGGTTTCTTAGTTGAACATTACAGCTAAGATTCATCAACAATGTACCATGCTAATCAACAGCTGCATTTCTTTTGATTAGTCAATGGTTTTATATGTTGTTGTTTAGGTGGTCATTGGATTTGCCCAAATGTAAGCCAGTCTTTTTACAGTATTAAGAATCACTTTTCTTCTTTTCCTAAGGTTGTCAAAGAACCAATTATGACTGAGGGTGTCGGTGCTGAGCATGTTGGCTCATTGGATCAAGTTCCACCCAAGTCCAAGTCCTCTAAGGAAAAGGTATTTATGTCAGAACTTCTTGTCATTGGTCTTCTAGTCTTAACTGAGATGTCTCAAAGATTTGTCAGTACAGTTATATTGGAAGAAATGCAATATTTTCCTCAAATGCTCTGAATTTAACAGGTTTCTTTGAGTAGTCCTGGTAACACACACTAGTCTGGTTTGATTACATTGTGGGGTCTTTAGCAGCTGAAGTATTTGTTTCCAGGGATGGCTGTTTGGGGCCATGCACACATTTCTGGTATACAGTACAAGTGGGGACCCCGTTTGAGGTTTCTTTAGGTCAAATATTTTAACTCTGTTTGTGTAACTACAGATCTTGTTTGCCCTCAGTAGCATTGCTCATACCTGGCTTAAGACAACATGTATGTTTCAAATCAGAAAATACAATGCAGACATGTTTACAGGCCAATTATGTGATGTCATCTTAGGTAAACATTTGAACCGGTCAAATTGGTACAGAAATTTTAGACATTTTGATGAAGGATCGCTGATAAACTGAACCAGAAATGGTTTCTTAGTTGAACATTACAGCTAAGATTCATCAACAATGTACCATGCTAATCAACAGCTGCATTTCTTTTGATTAGTCAATGGTTTTATATGTTGTTGTTTAGGTGGTCATTGGATTTGCCCAAATGTAAGCCAGTCTTTTTACAGTATTAAGAATCACTTTTCTTCTTTTCCTAAGGTTGTCAAAGAACCAATTATGACTGAGGGTGTCGGTGCTGAGCATGTTGGCTCATTGGATCAAGTTCCACCCAAGTCCAAGTCCTCTAAGGAAAAGGTATTTATGTCAGAACTTCTTGTCATTGGTCTTCTAGTCTTAACTGAGATGTCTCAAAGATTTGTCAGTACAGTTATATTGGAAGAAATGCAATATTTTCCTCAAATGCTCTGAATTTAACAGGTTTCTTTGAGTAGTCCTGGTAACACACACTAGTCTGGTTTGATTACATTGTGGGGTCTTTAGCAGCTGAAGTATTTGTTTCCATGGACTGGCTGTTTGGGGCCATGCACACATTTCTGGTATACAGTACAAGTGGGGACCCCGTTTGAGGTTTCTTTAGGTCAAATATTTTAACTCTGTTTGTGTAACTACAGATCTTGTTTGCCCTCAGTAGCATTGCTCATACCTGGCTTAAGACAACATGTATGTTTCAAATCAGAAAATACAATGCAGACATGTTTACAGGCCAATTATGTGATGTCATCTTAGGTAAACATTTGAACCGGTCAAATTGGTACAGAAATTTTAGACATTTTGATGAAGGATTGCTGATAAACTGAACCAGAAATGGTTTCTTAGTTGAACATTACAGCTAAGATTCATCAACAATGTACCATGCTAATCAACAGCTGCATTTCTTTTGATTAGTCAATGGTTTTATATGTTGTTGTTTAGGTGGTCATTGGATTTGCCCAAATGTAAGCCAGTCTTTTTACAGTATTAAGAATCACTTTTCTTCTTTTCCTAAGGTTGTCAAAGAACCAATTATGACTGAGGGTGTCGGTGCTGAGCATGTTGGCTCATTGGATCAAGTTCCACCCAAGTCCAAGTCCTCTAAGGAAAAGGTATTTATGTCAGAACTTCTTGTCATTGGTCTTCTAGTCTTAACTGAGATGTCTCAAAGATTTGTCAGTACAGTTATATTGGAAGAAATGCAATATTTTCCTCAAATGCTCTGAATTTAACAGGTTTCTTTGAGTAGTCCTGGTAACACACACTAGTCTGGTTTGATTACATTGTGGGGTCTTTAGCAGCTGAAGTATTTGTTTCCAGGGATGGCTGTTTGGGGCCATGCACACATTTCTGGTATACAGTACAAGTGGGGACCCCGTTTGAGGTTTCTTTAGGTCAAATATTTTAACTCTGTTTGTGTAACTACAGATCTTGTTTGCCCTCAGTAGCATTGCTCATACCTGGCTTAAGACAACATGTATGTTTCAAATCAGAAAATACAATGCAGACATGTTTACAGGCCAATTATGTGATGTCATCTTAGGTAAACATTTGAACCGGTCAAATTGGTACAGAAATTTTAGACATTTTGATGAAGGATCGCTGATAAACTTAACCAGAAATGGTTTCTTAGTTGAACATTACAGCTAAGATTCATCAACAATGTACCATGCTAATCAACAGCTGCATTTCTTTTGATTAGTCAATGGTTTTATATGTTGTTGTTTAGGTGGTCATTGGATTTGCCCAAATGTAAGCCAGTCTTTTTACAGTATTAAGAATCACTTTTCTTCTTTTCCTAAGGTTGCCAAAGAACCAATTATGACTGAGGGTGTCGGTGCTGAGCATGTTGGCTCATTGGATCAAGTTCCACCCAAGTCCAAGTCCTCTAAGGAAAAGGTATTTATGTCAGAACTTCTTGTCATTGGTCTTCTAGTCTTAACTGAGATGTCTCAAAGATTTGTCAGTACAGTTATATTGGAAGAAATGCAATATTTTCCTCAAATGCTCTGAATTTAACAGGTTTCGTTGAGTAGTCCTGGTAACACACACTAGTCTGGTTTGATTACATTGTGGGGTCTTTAGCAGCTGAAGTATTTGTTTCCATGGACTGGCTGTTTGGGGCCATGCACACATTTCTGGTATACAGTACAAGTGGGGACCCCGTTTGAGGTTTCTTTAGGTCAAATATTTTAACTCTGTTTGTGTAACTACAGATCTAGTCTGCCCTCAGTAGCATTGCTCATACCTGGCTTAAGACAACATGTATGTTTCAAATCAGAAAATACAATGCAGACATGTTTACAGGCCAATTATGTGATGTCATCTTAGGTAAACATTTGAACCGGTCAAATTGGTACAGAAATTTTAGACATTTTGATGAAGGATCGCTGATAAACTGAACCAGAAATGGTTTCTTAGTTGAACATTACAGCTAAGATTCATCAACAATGTACCATGCTAATCAACAGCTGCATTTCTTTTGATTAGTCAATGGTTTTATATGTTGTTGTTTAGGTGGTCATTGGATTTGCCCAAATGTAAGCCAGTCTTTTTACAGTATTAAGAATCACTTTTCTTCTTTTCCTAAGGTTGTCAAAGAACCAATTATGACTGAGGGTGTCGGTGCTGAGCATGTTGGCTCATTGGATCAAGTTCCACCCAAGTCCAAGTCCTCTAAGGAAAAGGTATTTATGTCAGAACTTCTTGTCATTGGTCTTCTAGTCTTAACTGAGATGTCTCAGAGATTTGTCAGTACAGTTATATTGGAAGAAATACAATATTTTCCTCAAATGCTCTGAATTTAACAGGTTTCTTTGAGTAGTCCTGGTAACACACACTAGTCTGGTTTGATTACATTGTGGGGTCTTTAGCAGCTGAAGTATTTGTTTCCATGGACTGGCTGTTTGGGGCCATGCACACATTTCTGGTATACAGTACAAGTGGGGACCCCGTTTGAGGTTTCTTTAGGTCAAATATTTTAACTCTGTTTGTGTAACTACAGATCTAGTCTGCCCTCAGTAGCATTGCTCATACCTGGCTTAAGACAACATGTATGTTTCAAATCAGAAAATACAATGCAGACATGTTTACAGGCCAATTATGTGATGTCATCTTAGGTAAACATTTGAACCGGTCAAATTGGTACAGAAATTTTAGACATTTTGATGAAGGATCGCTGATAAACTGAACCAGAAATGGTTTCTTAGTTGAACATTACAGCTAAGATTCATCAACAATGTACCATGCTAATCAACAGCTGCATTTCTTTTGATTAGTCAATGGTTTTATATGTTGTTGTTTAGGTGGTCATTGGATTTGCCCAAATGTAAGCCAGTCTTTTTACAGTATTAAGAATCACTTTTCTTCTTTTCCTAAGGTTGTCAAAGAACCAATTATGACTGAGGGTGTCGGTGCTGACCATGTTGGCTCATTGGATCAAGTTCCACCCAAGTCCAAGTCCTCTAAGGAAAAGGTATTTATGTCAGAACTTCTTGTCATTGGTCTTCTAGTCTTAACTGAGATGTCTCAGAGATTTGTCAGTACAGTTATATTGGAAGAAATGTAATATTTTCTTCAAATGCTCTATAAACTTTGAACTTAACAAGAATGTTGTATTTTGTGTATCAATTTGTTTTCATGAAGAATTATTCTTCATGTATTTTGAAACTTAGCTCTGTCAACTTTAATAATTACTTTAAATGTTTCCAAATGTTTCTTTTTGGCTTTGTTGAGAAAATAGCTTTCCATGATGAGTAAAATTCTGTAATGATACTGGTTTAGGTGTTGTATTTATCTTTTTTTAGCATGATGGGTCTAATTAGTCATGATTGTATTTTGCAATTTTACTAAACACTAAGTATGATTTGGTTTGGTAATTTCATTTCATCGTCTTTAATTACTTGTATTACTTCAGGGCTGTATTTGTTATACATGTGTTATTTATTTTGGTTTTAAAGGTCGCCAACCATGCAAGAAGGGAACTTCAGATGAAAGAGAGGTCCTTGCAGTCAAAAAAATCTTGATGGAATTCATCAACACCTGTTGAGTTCAAGGGAAAGCAGACTGTGATAAGTGTTTAAAACAACTGCATACTATCTCAGTATCCCGAAAATGACAGCAGTGGGACTTGCCCTGCACAGAGTGGAAAACAATCAGAAGAGTGAAGTCCAATGCGGTTTTCCTGTGTGTTGCTGACCACTCATTTAATGTATGATATTTTTTTTTTACTCTTAAAAACTGGTATTGAACTCAACCTCTTGAAGTATGTCTTGAGGTCATTGCTCTGTCCAGACTTTCGTTTATTCGATCCTCCTGCTTGTGATTTATTTATTTCTTTCATTTCTGATTTATTGTTCTGCTGGACCTTGGTGTCAAGTGTGCTCCTTTATGCCTTCTTACAGTCTTTAATCTTGACTTTGAGTTGCTTCTGACAATCTTGACTAATTTTTTGTCCTCACTGACTCTGGAGGAGCATGTATCTCAGTGCTCTCTTGAGGTTCTATTTAAGCAAAAATGTATTTAGTCTTTCCCATTCTGAGGAATGCACTCTGAGAACGTGGTAAGATTGACGTTCTCAGAGTGCATTCCTGTTGATGGCCTGAAAACAATTACACAAGGCTTCTTCAGCTGCCTGTAACCCATCTCCTCACAGTTCTCATCATCACAGGTTGTTCCTGGATAAGAGATTTACAGTCAATCAGAAGAACACAAAATTGTGATCTAATTTGCAAGAAAAAAAAAATTCTGTAGAAATGTATGCATCATTTTAATCCTTTTATGTAACTTCTTTAAAAGAATAAATGTAACAAAGCGGTTCCAGTATGCTGCTCAATACTAGATTTTAACATAGTTTGAGTGCCCACTCAATTTATTTTTTGCTTGATTCCAAATTGTAGATTTCATTGTGCATTGCAGTGGCTCTCTAAGCATTTTGAACCTGAAACTGTGCTACAGGTACTAAGAATGTAATAAAAACGAATTAGTGTGTATTTATTTCCCCACACATTACTAAAAACCTGACAAGTCCCCAAGAGCCACGTTCTTATCATGTTGAGAACTCTAGTTAGTCTTATTGCAAATTTTAAGTGATATGTTTGTTCACTGCCCCTCTAGCATGCTACTTGATTTTTTGCAGAGCTGTGCTACTTTCAGAAAGGGGGGTTCCCAGAAAGCATGGTCTTGTCTTTAGTCCCCAGTAGTGTATACAGACAAGGGGGGGTGTGTGTGTGTGTGTGTGTGTTATCCTGAGCTATTCCCCAGCCTGTAAGATGATTACAGAAAGGTGTGCTCAGCAAAAAACTTTATTCGCTGCCTTGAAGCCAAAGCCTTGTGAGGCGTTACTGCCACTCTCTTGTAAAGCGGGGGTGCTCTTTCGGCTGTGAAAAGAAGACGTAACCATGGTTTTATATGCTCAACTCCAGCACAAAGGTAGACAGTTTGTTCGTGAATCTCTGCTGAGTTCGTTGCCCTTAAAAGTCAACCAGATGATGATTAAAAGAGCTACAGCTGAGCTGTAGTTGAAAGATCATAAGCTCATAATTTTAATGCTATATTTAAACGGGACAATGCCACGCTCAAATTAGTAAAAAAAAAAAAAAAAAAAGGTTACGTTTTATTTGTAGTCCCCAGTAGTTCAGACACAAACACATGAGAATAAACACACTCAAACCATCACAATCAATTCACAACACAAATGAGACAACAAAAAATCATGTTGAGAAATAGTTATCGACATAGCGATTCAGGCACAGAGGAGTCTACATAACATTTGATTTATTTGTTGCTGTGCATATTTACAAATCTGACAGTCAACAAAGCAGCTTCCACAGCACGACTTAGTTCTGAGGCAATGGCATCTGATTAATCCTCGTTTACATATTAACTATTTAGCAACTGTTTGCTTGTTGAAATGTATTTATTGGAATTAGGTACACAAGGAGCAAGTTGTTTGTATCAAAACATCAGTTCAGCCCCCCTGACAACTTTCAATGTGAGGTATGTTGTTCAAATGCCAGATAGAAACTGAAGTTTTTACGTTTGTCATCTGAAATTTTATTTTATTATTTTTTATTTCACCTTTATTTTACCAGGATAAGAATCCCATTGAGATTAAAAACCCTTTTTTATAACTGTGTGCCCCTCTGTGATCAGCTTAGGCCATGTGAAATATTAAAGTGCAAATGAGAGATAGCATTCAGCATGTCAGGATTTCTGCACAATAAATGTCACACTGAAAACAGATGATGATTCATTCAGCGGTGCAGGCACTGCAATAATAGCATTAAAAGTGGCTGACAATGTTCTGTTGTTAAACTCTGCTAATCACCATGCTGTTCCTCTCTCCCCTCTGCGCTCCCCCGTGCTTTTAGGGTTGACTGACTGGCTTGGGGCCCAACAACCTGATTGCTCAGAACATTTTACATCAGCAGTCGTGCTGCCATGGAAACAAAGCCCACAACCTGGCAGGAGCAAGGCCTTTTCACTTCTCTAGTTGAGATGCAGGGTGAAGAGGGCGCAAGCGTGGGCCACAGTGTTCCTCTACGAGAGAGAAAAGCCCCCAAGGCAATGCCTGAGGAGGACTTAGAAGCCCCGGAGCTTGGAGTCAGGCTTGAAGCTCCGCGAGAACGCCAGACAACCGAGATAATAGAAATAGTTGATGTAATCAAAATTGAAAATCGGAAATCCACAGATATTATTCAGTGGCCTATGAGAGAGACACGAGAAGATGTGACAGAATTGGAAGGAAGGCCTAAAAAGTTCTCAGATACACAGGAGGAACCTAAAGAAGCAGATAATTTCTGTGAGAAGGATTTCCCGCCTCCACCGCCGCTCCGTGCCTTATCAGCAGCAGAGTGTGGTGAGAAAGAAGGGGCTTCCAGCCTGGAGGGTGAGGTGGGGGAGTGGATCAGTGAAGCCGAACCAAATGAAGTCACTCAAGAATGCGCAGAGACACCCAAACTTCTTGAGCCAGCTCATGGGGATGCAGACATAAGATCATGGTTGAAGTCAACAGCACTAATGAATGCAGGTGACATTAGAAGCAATAAAACTGAAACTTCTGGGTCTCAGTCTGCCCGACGATGTCTCTCTGACATGAGCAGCTCAGACGACAGAGACACTTTGAACTCTCCTCCTTTCGCCGATGAAAGTGAAGAAGAAGAGGGAACAGGTGGAGATGTAACAACTTGTCAGCACCGATCTGCTGCACGTGAGATGAGCTGCATGGGTTTCCAACCTTCATGTTCCAATCTTGAAGAGACCGACTCAGCCCTGCCTGCAGATGATTCAGTCAGACAGGAGGAGGCAGTGTTGCCACAAAGTCAGTCTCAGCTCTGTCCCAGGAGATTAAACCAGGAAGCTGCACAACAGGTGTTTGGCCAGGGATCTCCACCTGGTTCGGCTGTTGCCATGGAGCTGGCCAATCAGGGAGGGGAAGCCTCTCAAGGCCATAGTTGCGTTGCAGCTGCAAGAGAAAGGAGCAGCAGGGTGGGGGAGAGGACAGAGGGTGAAAATGAGCAAACAGGTAGAGTGAAAGGGCAGAATAAGAGCAGAGTTGAAAAGAGCAGGACGGCTGTGAGGTCACAGAGCAGAGGGCTATTCAGGTATCTCCAGGCAGTCCAAACACAAGAGCCCAAGGCAGAAAACAGCTGTGGTATATCTCCTACAGCCAACAGAGACACCAGGATGAGGAGTGACACGTATGATGATAGCCAGAGTGACAGCGGAGTGTCAGCAGACTTCCACTCATACAGAACACAGGACAGCAGCACCAGCATGTCTACGGACTCTCCGGGCCCTGTCTCCTCAGAGACCCCCATCGAGAGGGAGATCAGACGGGCCATAGAGCGTGAGCAAAGCCTGAGGAGATCCAGAGGACTTCCGAACCAGCGCACCTCTCCAGAATACATAGAAGTTCCTTCCAGAAAAAGTCTTAGCACGTCCTCCACTCCCAAGTGGTCCCAGAACAAGGACAGGGAATTTGCAGGCAAGAAGATGCAGCATGAGATTCACGAAGAGACTCGGAGGGAGCAAGACCTGGTCAAGATTGGAAAAATCCCTGGCTTCTATGACAAAGGCACAGTCCGCCAAATAAAAGAGAGGAAGCAGCTCTTTGAGACCCTGCAGGTATGTCCAGAATCGCCATTGACATTCTCACCGAAAAGTAAGACCCCATCCTGGTCGTCCGGTAGCAGTGAAGATTTGAATTTAATTTTGGAGAGTCAAGATGAATCTGGGACATCCACCCCAGAACATACCACCTACAAGGAGAGAAAACCCACAACGGTCAATGCCTCACAGAACCAAACCTCTGTCAAAGGTTTAGACCGCTCTGGTCTCAGAGAACCAAAGCTCTCAGAGGGGACCGGCTGTCAGATCATCATCATAGAAAATAGCCGAACCATTCCAGCACAGAAACACTACAAAGCCAAAGCAGAGGCAAAGGCCAGTCCAGCTCTTGAAACTGGAAAGGATTTCAACTCGACAGAAAAGACAAGAAGCTATGATGGGCTGGTGAAGGCAAAGAAGGAACAGGAGGAGAAAGAGATGTCACCGTCCAAGGGGAACCCTTTTTTCAAGCTACGTTCCTCTGCTAATTTAGATAAAGTGAGGCAGGATATCCAAGAGGCCAAAGACAGGGAGAAGGAGCTTCACACTTTGCGGCTCAGCTTGTATGGAGGAATCAATGGTGCCGAATCCCCCTCAAAAGAAGAAATCCCAGCTCCCAGTCCGCTTCCCAATGGTAACAGTGGACTATATGAAGGTTAGTGGATCAATTGTTGTAAAAACCAATTCTGCATGTGTCAGGGAAAACTCTGCAACTGCTTTTGTAACCACATTACTCTATTCCTTTGACATCAGTGGAAAATATCAAAGATTTGCAAACAAGGGTTAGCATTCTGGCCTGTCAAGCTAACATCAGAAGCTGTGAAAGGGAAAATCATGAGTCATACAGTTTGACTGTGTATGAAAGCAGTGTAGTTTGTTGAACAAAAGTCTATCTGAAGTTTTAATTCATTAATAAGTAAAGGCAGAGTATTATCTGTAGCTCAGCATAGAATTAGGGTTGACAAAAAGAAAAGAAATAACACTGACCAGCCTGGGATCTTCTTCCAAGATCATCCTTTGATCTTTGATCAGGCCAGTAAGCAATAAAATTAATGATCTTAGGATCACCAGGTTTAATCAAAATATTATATCTTAAAGAATATCTTTAAAACTTCTGATACTTGAGCTGTTGATTGATTTCTTTACAGGCCCTGACAATATGAAGCATAAACTAAAGTTAGGTGGGATGATACAAGCTGATGAAGACGAGCACAAAAACAGAGAGAAAGAAATTTCTGAAGACCTTCTAAAAAAAAAGGCAGAGGTGATCATAAGCCTGGACGAGGTCCAAACATGTTGGAATGGGTTGGACTCCACCAATCGTCTTTATATGTACAGTAATGAATGGACTTTGAAATAAATACCAATACAAAAGTTGAACCAATAGCAACAAGACAAAAACAAGAAAACTTTAAACAGTTAAATTAATCTGTTTTGTTTTTTGGTCAAAATGTTGCTACACTACATAATGCTAATAAAATGAAATGAAATTAAATGTTCTCACCCAGCCTGGTAACATCTTTAATAGGCTACACTGTCAACAAAATGGGCCATATATTCAGGGTGTTTAGCGTAAAGCACTCACATTCAAATCCAGGGTTGACGATGATACATTTTTTCACCAGAAAGGTGTATAATAATAGAAACTAAATAGGATTTCATTTGGAAGGACAACACCACAAAGGTATTGAGTTAAAGATTTATTGAACGAAGAGGATGTTATGAATGGACAGGGCGAGATGAAGGGTCACCTGGGGAGACTTGCTGATGAAGGCTTGGGATGAGGAGACTCAGAGTAGGGGGGCAGTCTTCTGAACATTGGCTTTTTCTGAGTCTAACTCAGAGATGCAACGTGAAACAAAGAAGGAGGTGAATGAGGGAGAGAAGGAAGAGAGATGAGGCAAAATGGGGTTGAGGGTGGAACTGAAAGAATGTGACAGACAGAGAAATGGGTGAAATGGGTATAAGCAGATGTTCCTTTTATTGGAGACATTTTCAGGTTTCAGTGTCCGAGGAACTCTTAGGGTACTGAAACACTAGCCCTCTTCCCATTGTCCTCTGTAATAGTTAAATGAAACGAGAGCCACTTTAAAACAAGTTCTGACTGCTGATCTGACATGAAACTGAGGGCTGGAAACCACAGCTCCATTTTATGTTTGATTGCATTTCTGGAATAAAAGGTTAATGAATAAAAGAAGACAGCAGTCATTTCAGTTTCAATGAAAGGTGGCAGAAAATGACCAGGGTGTGTCGCGGTGCAATTATATGACCATGACGCATTGCACATTACATAACATTTCTTAACTGTGCAACCTTTGTATGCTCCTTAGTATCTACTGCAATAATTGGTTTCAATTATATTGGTGGTCAGTGAAATTCTTCTCATGATAGTCACTCTATTTTTACTGCCTCCTCATTAAGCAGTACTGTAAGCAGGGTCAGCCTGATAGGAACCATTGTGCCACGCTGTGCTTTTTGTTTATCCTGTAATAACTGTTTCTGTGTCTTGCAGGACGGCAGACAGTGGACCAGGTGTCTGTGCCACCGCCAGGCCAGAGTGAAGAGGAAAAGATTTTCCACACAGAGGTGTGTTGGCATTTTAGTTTCCTTCCTTCCACCACTGCTTGCTTCTCTGCTCATAAGGGTTTTCCACTTTATAAATGGCTGGGGCACTCTGCTAAGAACATGAAAATGTAGGCAAATTGTCTCCCAGAGTCTCTCTCGATTGCTGCACAGAAAAACAAAATCAAGCTTTTCTAACTCTGTGTTTATGTGTTAATTAAAACTATGCATTGGGGGCTAAAGCAGTCTCCTAGCAGCATGATTATGAACATTTCCGTAACTGCTCTGGACTTTAATATATAATTATCACGTTTCAAAACCTCTTGGGAAGATGTCAGCGTTTCTTTTGCGCCAAATATGGGACACAAATATCTGATAAGGTCCTGAAGACACAGCAAGGCACTTATCTTTGTAGATAAGGGAAGAAGGCAAGCAGCCCTACGACTGAGACAGAGAGGGAAGGAAACATGGAGTGTGGAAAGTGGGATTACGTGTGTACACGTGTGTGTGTGTACACGTGTGTGTGCGCGTGCATTCGACTCCAGAAGGGAGAAAAGGGGAGTCGTTTTGTAATGATTGACTTTTGTAACCTGTCTCCTGGGCTCTAAATCTCTCTGAAACGAATGTGTCTGTGATTACACCTGAGTACTGCTGTTTAATTTGGCGAGGCATTAAGGTGTGGGGCTTTAGCTGCATGGTTTGATCTGACATCAGCATGAGCATTTTACTCCCTTTCTTCGTCTGACTCTCCTTCCCTATTTGCTTAATGCCTGCGGCTTTCGTCCGATATGAGTTTAAGGATGAAGTCGGGATTCTGCAGGAGAGACTGGCCCTAATTGTTGACTTAGTCATACTGAACATGGCCTAGGATCAAAGTTGCATTAACTCCTGCTCAGTGTTGAATTGTTACAGAATGATGGGCTGTAGAAGAAGCACCTTCATTCTGTTATTGCCTTTACAGTGCCTTGCAAAACTGTTCAACCCCTTCAGTATTTTCCCGCTTTGTCAAATTACAACCAAAGATTGAGATCTGATGCTGCAGTGATAAACGTTTGAAAAGCGTGGCACCATTTTTGCACATCCAGCGATGGATTTTTCACTGTTTTTCTTTAGAAAATGTGTGAATACCAAATGTTTCGTCTTGCCACACACTGTCACTTGGATTTAATCCTCAAAACCTGTCATGTACTGGGACATTTTAACAAATGGATATGGTTTGATGTAAACAATGCTATTGTAGCTCTGGCTGTATGTTTAGTGTCCTGCTGGAAGATAACTCTTCCCCCACCTCCCCTTTTTTTTCTTCTGCAGCCACCACAGTTTTCTTCCAGGATTGCCGTGTATATAGTTCCATTCATCTTTGTCTCATCTCTGACCAATTTTCCTGTCACTGCTGAAGAAAAGCGTCTCCAAACCATGAGGATGTAGTACTATGTTTCGCTGTGGAGATTGTTCTTCCACTCATATTGGCCTTAAAGTTCAATAAGGATGCATCTGCCCAATGCTGTGTCTGTGCTTTTAGCTAACTTTAAGTGAAACTCCTTTTGGATATTTTTCAATCAGGGCATTTTTTTTTTTTTGCACCCCTTCACAAAACAAGGCTAGTTGTTGTCTTGACAGTGAATTCTCACATCTGTGCCATGGCTTCGTCCTCCAGAGTTATTATGAGCCTCTGATTAATGCTGTTTTGGTCTGATGATCCCTTAGTTTAGGTGGATTGTCATTTTCAGTGAAAGATTTTGGGAAACCCCATCTTCTTTTCCTATCACTTAACATTACTGCCTCACGTTTTGCTGGACCATATAGCTTATTTGTTTATCTTAATCTGTTTTCCATCCAGGTTCGCAAGAGTCCCAGAACTCCAAGACAAAAGAATCCTCTAGTGCAGCTGTGGGAGTCGGGCCTGATCAACAACTACAACCTGGAAGACGACTGAGGATCAGGGAGGGTTCACAGAGACCTACATTTTTTTTAATTATGGGATGAAATCAAAACAGAAAATGATCGGTGTGAAGAAGGAGGAAACATGAAACGGGAGGCAGCAGCATCAGTGATGAAAAGGAAGTAACATAAAGCAAATCAGAAAGACGTCGAGGATTAAGGCGAGAAAACGGGGCCAGGCAGGCTGGGAGCAAGACAAATGGCAGCAGAAGGAAAACGCTGCATTTTTCTTCAGACGACAGGAGAGAAGAAAAACTGTGAGACAAGCCACTGTGTTGCCTGCTGGCCTGCTTCTGATGCTGCAAAGACAAAAGAAAAAAAAATATATATATATATATATATCGCTAAGGAAAAAATGAAGGTGACAAATAACTCAATAGAGACCAAACAAATTATAAGAAAGCAACAGTTAAATCAAGTTGGAGGTCTTTTGATTTT
Source organism: Poecilia mexicana (assembly GCF_051168715.1). Taxonomy (NCBI): domain Eukaryota; kingdom Metazoa; phylum Chordata; class Actinopteri; order Cyprinodontiformes; family Poeciliidae; genus Poecilia; species Poecilia mexicana. The sequence goes on along the minus strand of NW_028263370.1, from coordinate 14,393,531 downwards.
GATTTTCTTAAGTAATAATAAAGTGTAACATTTTGGTTTAAAAAGTTAGAACTGTTAATTTTCTGAATAATGTACGAGGAAACTGTATTTATAACAAAGTCCATGGAAATACTTTTAAAAAATAATGAAACAAATCCTTTTTTTCATGCTTCTTGTTTTCTCTGTTAAACTATTCGTTTTATCATCTAACAAAACGAATTGTGAATATGTCTTCTAGTGTAATGGGTGCTTTGCTTGTTTGGTGTCGCTTGTGATCTTCAAGCGAAGAAGAAAAAAAAGAGGAACAGAAATCAATACGGAGATAACCAACTCCTTCCGTTCCTATTCCCTAAACAACAATTACCGCCTTTTCATCAGAGCTGCAAGTGTCTTTACAAAAAAAACACAAACAATGCGCTTCGGCTTTATTATTCACCTCTGATTGAACAAAAAGCTCCTCATACGTGTATAAAGCAGGATAAGGTCTACTTTTTGTTTCCTTTGATTAGCAGCTTACTTTTTCTGTTGCTCACGGTTTTTATTGTTTATTTAGGTTTAAGCAGGTAGTACATGAGAGGACATTAAAATTGTTTGTTAGAGGATTAGGTTAGGAGAAGAAGTATCCATCTTTATCATTTTCAGCCTCCATGGAGCATTAACCGACGCTTTTGTATTCTCTAAATGTTGAGGGTGTATGTACATATTTGAATATCTTTGGTGCATGTGGTGGGAAGAGGCTCGACAGCCGCAATTATTTATGACACATCATATTTAACGTTTTGGACAATACAGTAGTACTGAAACAAACCAAATCTTGTTGTTTTCAGATAAAAGTCTTTCTTTTTTTTTTACATGCTACAATAGTAAAGCTGAAATGGCGCCAGACTTGTTATGAAACGGATCACATTTTGCTTGCAAAACGTGCACAGCTGTCAGCATATATGCGTAATGTTTCGGAATGAAGCTAAAGCGAAGAGTGACGCTGTATCAGCCCGGCTCTCTTCGGATATGTCTTCTATCAACAGAGTTACCACTGAGGTCAGGAAATCTTTGTCCGCAGCACAAATGAGAAGCACCCTCTGCAGAGCTGCGTGCTTTATGCTCGGTTTCACTGTTTGTGGTCAAAGACGTGTCACCGTGGATACAGTTTTGGTGGAAACCCTGCTGGGCCTTTCTTTGTTTACGTTTGCATTGAGACGAGATGAGGGCATGCTTTTGTGACCTCCCTGTGTCCCGTGAATAATTCATGCCCTCATTCGGACTGGACACAGCCCAGCGATATTTCCTGTAAAGTTTTATGGCGGAACCAAAGCAACAAGGGAAACAAACCTCTTATAAAGTGTATTCTATCGGAGGCTCTTGCACAGCTATGATGAATACACTCAAAAAGAAACAGCAAGCAGTAAAAATACCTCGGAGAGGAACTCATCAACGTTCAAAGCTCAACATGTTTATTGTTAGGTTACATCAGAACAATGCCAGTTCAACATCAAAGATAATTTTCTTCTGAATTTGCAACCCAGCCATCTTATCTCTGCGTTTGGTATCTAATCTGGCGGCTCTCCAGCCTCAAAATAAATGCATGCACCTATCTTCTGCTCAGCTCCAGACTCATTTCCATGATATTTCATTATCGCCACTATCACTGCCTTCCAAACTCCTGCTGGCATGAAGTCGTTGGAGCAACATCATGAGAGAGTCAACCCCGAGCCTCTGGTGCAACAATACATGTTTGCCAAGAGGGGGTGAGAATTTTATAAAGACTGCACCACAATTTGTAGTTTATTGTGCACATACCAGTAATTTTATGAAGGACAGGAAGAACTTATATGTTAATATCCAAGGTTAATTCTTTATTCACAGGGGACAAGCTGTTTGTTTCCAACAAGACAATTCCTGATAGCACAAATAACAGGGTGGAAATTGAAATTGCCTTGGTTCCAGAACCCTCCGCTGTAAAACAATCACTTTAAATTTGTTTATTGAAAAGTTCAATTTATCTATTCTTAATTCTACATGTCCTGCTGATAGCTCTGGCTCAGTTCCTCCAAAGTCAATTTGTGATCCCATTTTGCCCTCTCCTACTTCAGTTTTGTACTCAGTGTTGTAACAAACCATTTATTACCCATATCCTTACGAAAATGTATGTTAGTTTGATTTTATTTGTAGCTAAGCATTTTCTAACTACAGTTTATTGAAAATATTAAACTTTATGTTTGCAGACAGACTTTAAGCTAGAAGTATTTAAACCAGAACATGAGGATGCCTGACTTAATTTACAGGACGCTTCGTCCAACGTTTGGGAGGCGTCACTGAAAAGGTCTGACATCCTCTGAGTTTCAGACGAGGTTTGATGAATTTCCTGAACAGATAATGATAAAAATGTTAAAATATTGATTGTAATGTAGTTTAAATGTGTATACATATATATATATATATATATATATATATATATATATATATATATATATATATATATATATATATATTTTTTTTTTTTTTTTTTATATTTTTATATTATGCTTTTTTTCTACAAGCTGTAAGTCTGTGTCACATAAGATATAACAGAAGATATATGACATCTGATGTGATCAAACCAAAACAACCCCAGGTGGCCTCCTAGTGACAAATATTCACATTACCACATTTACCTTCAGCAGACATGAAGAGATTTCATAAAATTACTTTCACACCATCAGTTTGTCCAAGTAGTTATGGGTACAAATTCTCCAAAAAAATTTGGGTGCAAAACAACCCAAACTCCAACCAAATATAAAGAGAAAGAGGTGACATCATGTCTGGACCATATGATCAAAATATTAAATACTGTAGATGATAGATGGATGTATACTTATATTGAGCGCTAAACAAAGCTGATGCCACAAATGGATACATTACAAACAATAAAAACTCATGTTGAACACTAGCATCACAAAAAAATATAAAACACAACAAAATGCAAAAAACATAAGCCTGATCAAATATTATCCATTGTTATGAGTGCCAATGAGTCAGTTTCACAGTAAATGCAGCTACAGTGATAATACCCTGAATTTCATGCACAGATGGCTTCAGTTTTCAGTCACTTTGTATCGCGTGTGCGTGTTTGTGTGTGTGTGTGTGTGTGTGTGTGTGTGCTTTCACAAGACAATGAAAGAGATTCTTCGTTTGATTTCCCTTCAAGTGGAAGTTGCTCTGTATGTCTAGCAATGCTTAGTGTGTGGGTGTGGCTCTTTGCTTTGAAGTTTGTGAAAGGTTGGATTAAATAGCTGAAGCTGAGTCACTAAAAATGAATTTCAACACACCTGATTTCTGTCATTGTGTGGAGTGGGGGAGTGGACCAATTCAATTCACTGTTAACACTTGCAAGATAGAATAGAGCCTGTTAATGAGTCATACTGCAGGATCTAGCAGTGTGACAGAATATCATGTTCTAAAATGTTGTGTTTTTTTTAAGATTTAATATTTTTAGTGACGTTAAAGAGTTTTATAGCGACAAAAACAAAAGATTATCAGACCTGTTCTGTATAAAAATGCTCTTTTTCTCTGTCCTCAGGCATACTATTGAAGCAGAACAGATTTTATTTTTGTGGTTTTCATTTTTTTTTGTGGCATGCATTTATATTAAACGTTTCATAAATAAAAGTTCTTAGACAAAGTGTCAAATATTCACAGATTTTAGCCATTTGCAGATGGCTGTGGTCCCTATCCCCCATGACTACCGGAGACCCACTATATTTTAGTTTGACAGTCCTGTTCCAGGACATGGATGTAAACCTGAGGGTCTGAAATCTTCACAATTCAAAGAGCCATTTTTGTCCTTATTGTCACTAAATAAAATTAGTTTAGAGCCACAAAATCTAAGTCAACCTTTAAAAGAAAACAAAATGTAAAATTGATTTTTTTTACAGTTAAAGAAGCACAATTTTACTTTGTAAAAAAATTATATTCATAGTGTCTCATTATTCCTATTATTATGGAAAACGCATCATAACTACAGAAACCAGTCCATAATTATAACATTAAATGCGACAAATTAACCACAATCTACCAAGATTAAACACAGCCATCTCAGTAATTTATGACCTCACAGTCTTATTGATAGAGACGGGTGGTATAATGCAAGGGTTTGATTAGAATAATTTAAACAGGCATTAGTCCTGTCATGTGAAAGCACACGGCATATGGAGGAAGAAAGCAAAAAATAAGAGAAGAAAAAGCCCAACCCAGTTTGGGTTTTGAAAAACTCAAACTCGGTGTTGAACATCTGTAAAATGAAGCCTAAGTGTCAGAGGAGTGATTCTTTGGAGCATCACGCCCGTCCTCGTGACACTCCCCACCGCAATTACACTCTGATAGCACAGTTAAAGTTTACACCACCCAGACAGAAAGGATCACAAACACTAAGCAACAAACCCAGTCTACGAAATGTTTACACACACATTCATCTGAACGCATGCAATTATATGACTAACACCTAACAAAGACTGAAGGACAGGAGGGCCCAACTTTCTATTTAAGCAGGTTTACCATAACAAAGAGATTAACCAGACAATTCACTTCAACTTGCATTTTTTTGTTGACTTTCAGTGTGGATCTCACGAGAACTCACCACCCAGCAGTAATGAAGGAGGGAGGTGCTGAGAGAACCAAAACAAACTTTCTGTTTTATTGTTATCCTGAACCCTCACACTGCAAACAGTACAGACTCTAATGAGTCATCTCTCTTTTACTTGTACTCTTTGTTTCTAGGGAGCCCAACATTATTTGTGCTATTTTTCAATACATTATCTCTTTTGGGTCGTTCAAATCATTTCAAATGCTTTCTTTGAACTTTAGCTGCTTTTAAATCGTTTTCAGTTTATTACCGAGTTGCTTTTAAATTACGTAATTTTTGTTTCATTCAGGGTTTAAAGAGGTAACAAGATGATTTTCAAACAACTATTAGCTGAGCACTTAGCTCACGCTGGGTAATAAGTTAAACATTGTGTTTTAGCATAACAGGCTAAAACACAACCTGAAAGATGCCTCACAGCTATGTGATGCCTCATAGCTTTGTGAAAGCCATGTTTTCACATAGCTATTATGTGCAACAAATAGTTTTTGGTATCCTTCCATTTTCTGTGTACAATGGATAGTCATGTCAGATACGAAGCTGGGAGAGAAAATAGGTATAAAATCAATCAAAAGAAAAACCCTGAACACCTTCATGAAACCGAGAGAACTACTGATTCTTTTTTTTTTTTTCCAGGTATGGCTTAAAAGCTCTGCACAGTACAGTAACTCAGCTATTACACAGTAAATATGCATTTAAAGATGGCTGCATGCAAGTCTACTTTTAGCTCCGGGTGCTATGATGAATTACTTGGGCGCATATTAAAGCCGCACTAAAATATCCCAAGTGAAACATATTTCATAAAGCCAGGTGAAACATATTAAACTGGAAACAAATGACAACAGCCCATACAATTCTAAACTGCTCTTTCTTGTGCTATTATTTTTAATAACAAAGTCGTGCAAGTAAGTATAATAATACAATATGTGTTCAAGTGATTTGACACACTAAATATTCGCTTTGAAAATCCCAATCTTTAAGGTATTTAAAAGTTTATTGAGTCTATATTTTTGTATGAACAAAGCTTTTTATTGGTCAATTGTTTTTTGCTACACGAGCCACTGCAAGTAACTTCACTGAATGAAGAACAAAATAGTTTTATCCATAAATACGCAACAGAGACACATACTGACATTTTATATTAAAGCAGGACTTCTTGTTTGTTCACAAACTCTGTTATTTTCTGTCTGCTGAGCCTGTTGTGCCATTTGGAGGTCAAGTGACAATATAGTAAACAATAAATATTGTCACTAGAATGACCTGAACCTGTTCTAACATATAAACATTACAAAGGCTGAGTATTGGTTTCCTAAGTTTTATGTTAAAGATATTTTATTTAGGAGAGTCTTTCTTCTTCCTACATTTATTTGGTAATTATGTTACTTCATTGTCTCATTCATACCAGAATTTGCACATAACATTTTTTTGTCTTTAATTATCTAATTTTTAAATACTAAATCAGATGGTCTAATTAGCTTCAAGTTATGTTTTTACTAAACATTTTTAGATTTCTGCAAGTCAGTAAATAATAAACATAGCTAGTTTTAAATTGAAATGCATGTAGCTGACATTAAATCTACATGTTTGAGAAGTTTGAATTGACCTTTTTTTTCCAAATGACCTTGAAACAATATTTGCTGTGAATTGAGGCAATATAAATAAACTGAAACAAATATATGTCAATTGATTAGAGGGTGATTTATAAAATATTGTATGTCCTTAACTCACAGAATGCTACAGGCTAGCAATAAGGCTAGTGGTGCATTGCTACAAACTTATCAAACTCACATTCCTGTTGCCTTTTTATCACTGCTATAATAGATATAGATGAGCCTAATCACATCATAGCTGAATATCTCAACACCACATGTGTTAATGACCACACAGGAAGCGTATGACTCAGGTGTGCAGAGCATACTCAACAGTCTTCTGTGAATATTTTCACCTTTCAGGAAGTGACTGGCAGGTTTGCGCAGCTGCGAGGCTCAGGAAATGTGATAAATGATAAAAACATGGACCTGCCTTTTTTTTTCTGTTGGAAGAGGGCCGTTCTCTGCCCGGTTACTGCGCAACATGAAAAAGTTACATGCTTCTTGCTTCTACATCCTTTTACTACATCACTCATGGCTCATGTATTCTGGGAGAGGTATAAAGACTGTGATGTAAGACACTATAATCTCTTATTATCACATAATAAAACGAAAGCCAGGTAATCACATTACGTTGTAATTGGATGACACTTACAGGATTGTTTGGCTTCATGCATGTCATGGTCACAATGTTCCACCGGATCTGTCATTCGCTATCAAGGACAACAGCTTGACAAATGGCAGTAATTAAGTTGTTCTGCAAGGTTTTTATAACATCAAAACTGTAAAGAAACAGCGCCCTCTGCAGCAACCCAGCGCCCTCTGCAGCAACCCAGCATCTCAATAAAGCATCATTTTACTCTTGGATGTGTAGTGCATATTAATTTCTTAGCCTTGACTGTGATTTTGAATAGTGCTCTCTTTAGAGCAGTATGTCTTCTGCTTTTAACCAATATTAAAAGCAATGCTAACCATGCTAATTGTGCTAATACATGATGCTAAAGACTGCTGAAAATGTACGCTCACTCTTTTTTTTCTTAAATAATAGTAAGCACTGTTTTAAACTAATGGCTATCACACACACATTGGTTAATATAAATAACTGATACTGACTCCTGGCTGGAAAGACTAGAAAAATTGTTGAAAGAGAAGGAGTTTTATATAAACTTTAAAGAAACTGGTGGTCGGAAGTTGGCCACCAAACTCTGATCAATCCATTTCTAAATTCACTTATGGCTCCTAGTAAATGCAACATATAGACTAATTTGTTAATGAATGGATCTTTAGAGTCATAGAGAAAAATACAAAATGTACAGTAAACATTATAAAAAAGATAATAAAATCTGCATTTAATTTCATAGTCTTAGTAACAACAAACAAACATATAAGAAGAAATAATCTTACAAAACTCCTACACGTAAAAGACAAAAGTAGGAACAGGAAATGACCCCTTCCTGTCATGCTGTGTAATGCCAATTGTTGCTTCATTGATAAACCATGAGTAAATTCCCAAATACACACATACACACACGCACGCATGCACACACACACACACACACGCACACACACACACACACGCATGCATACACTCAGGTAGATATGAAATAAACATTTCTAATGCATTGGGGTGGTGAAAGTAGAGAGGGGGCTCCAGAGAGAAGATCTGAAGGGTGTCTCTGTTTCCCCACAGGCCCATTCCTGTAAAGAAACAAACATAAGACAGCCTATCAAGGTGTGTATGTCATTTCCTGTGGCAGGCAGGGTTGATATCCCACCACTACTTTCGTAGCTAAATATGTTCGCTCACTTTCCGCAGTAAGTTTGCGATGCTTTCAGAGTAACAAAGAACAACAGAAGTAAAACACTAAGATTCGACATATTTAAGTGTTAAAATATCAATGTCTGTTCAAAATGACTCTTTATTTTTTTTCTCAGGCCTGAATGCTACATTTTAGCTCAACATCAAATCTAGTTTTGGTCTGGAAGAAAATGATCACTAAGATTTCCTGAAGTCAGTAAGTAAGTACTAAAGAAAGCTTCGTCCGATGCCGCCTTCTTTATTTTCATACTTCTAAATAAAATCCACTGCTTCCAAGCACCACTTAATCAGTAAACAGAGTCTGTCTGTGTGTAAAGTAACCTCAGTATCAGTATCAGCATCATGCAGTTTTGTACACTATGTGTACTAATTCTGCACTGTGAACTCACACTATCCCCTCTGTGAAACATGATAGTGGCTGCATCATGATGTGGGGAATTTATTAAAAAAAATTTTAAAGAATGGGCTTAGTCTCTAAGAAAACAAAACAGGTAAATTTACTCTAAAAATTTATATATATATATATATATATATATATATATATATATATATATATGTGTGTGTGTGTGTGTGTGTGTGTGTGCGTGTGTGTGTGTGTGTTTATAGATGTTCACAGATGCTTTTTATCCAATCTGGCTGGGCTTAAACTACTTGCCAAAGCTGACAGAGAGACGTAGTTTTTTTGTTTTGTTTTATTTTTATTTTTTTTCAAGCATGTGTATATTTGGTTTATTTTACAATTATGTTCTACTTTGTGTTGGTCTATAATAGAAAATGCCAGTAACGATAAAACTGAGGGAAATGTGAGGGACTTTGAAAGCCAGGACATGTCATCAAACATTTTAAAGTAATCAAATCTTTTAATGATCCCTCATTCCACGATCTCTGTTGTTCAGACGGGAGCCTGTGTCCACGTAAATCACTACAAATTATATCCCACCATAAAAAATAAAAAAAAAGCAGACAGTTTTACGGTCTGTGGGGCTTTTAAGGGAAAATATTTAAATAACTGTTTTGTTTATGTGAAAAGAAACTTCTCTGTCATTCTGTCTCTGCTTTCACAGCAACAGCCCTGGGAATGATTATTCCTAATTAGTCTAATTAACATCATGGAAATCCAAACACGTTTTTTGGTTTATTCAACAACACCGCATTAATGCAAGACATAAAGCATACACCTAAAAATCATTTTTTTTGTTCTGCTGAAAACATTCCTGCTCTCTAGCATGAGGGAAACCCAGCTGGCGACTGCACTCACTTGTTTATGATGCCTGCTGAGGAGCTCTGCACAGGGAGGCAGAGCCTTTAGTCTGATGAGAGCCTTTCATCAAGCTAATTAATGAAAATAATTGCACCTAACGAGAAGAATGTGCTAACCGTGCACAACAGCACCAATGAAAAATGATGTGTGCCCAAGTTTGAGTTAAAATATGTTGTGGAAGGGCGATTGGTTGATTTGTAATGATTAATGTGTGTTTACAGCAAAGAGATCGGGAAAGTTTACTGTTGTTTGTATGGAAAATCCACAAACTGAGGCCACAAAAATACCACAAATTCCGACTGAAGAAGTGGAGAAACTTCCTCTTTTCTGTTACAGTGAAAGTGTGCTGAAATCTTCCAAAACCAAGGAAAATTCTCACAAATCACAAGATTCATCAGGTTTCCTGTAAATGGATCCTATTAAGCATCAAAATCAGACACATTAATCTCTATTAAGTATTGCCTTTGCACATTGTAGCTGCAACAGTAAATGTTTTATTGTTTGTTTTCCTTTATATAGACCAAAATATATTATGACATTGAAGGCAAAATGCTATGGTTTTCAAAAGTACAAAACAAAAAACCTTAAAGATCTGGCATGTATTTGGATTTAGTCTTCTGAGTCTCTATTCGACTGAATCTCCCTTTAATAAGTCTTTTGAAGTACCAGCTTTGAAGCATAGCTTATGATCAGCCATGTTGGATAGGAAACATCTGTGAGCATCTTTTCCCACCTCAGCTTTTGCTTCCTTTTAGCAAAAGCTCTCTTCTTGTCACTGCCCATAAAAACCTGATTTGTGCAGAACATGCAGTTGTCCTGTCATTTGATTCTCCAATCTAAGATGTGGATCGCCACAGTTAGAGCTAACATCAGACTCCTCTCTGCTCCTGATGCTGTGTTCATCAGTGTTCTATAGTAAACTATTTATTCTGAGGTGGTCTCTATGTAATAATTATGTAATCCCTGAAAGTAAATTGTTGCACTGGATTTTATTTAGGGGTGTCATGGTAATAAAGCTGAAAATCAAATCTGTGCCACACTACTCAGATTTTTATCTACTTCCTGTTTCAATTTAAAAGAAGAAAAAAAAATACCTGAGAATCAAAACTTGTACGCCTGAGAGTAAGATCTGAAAAAAACAAAGAAAAAAACAATCACATACACTTAAAAGAAACCCTCTCAGCATGTGTTGTTCCAATGCAGTTGGGACTTTACGTTTTATTCTTATACAAGCAAATGGACAGAAAAATGAGCAGAAACGCTCTGAGTCATTCATAGTAAAGGGGAAATGACATTCTGAAGAAGAGAACTTACCAACAATGTGGTCTCGAGCGTGCACTTTAGTCCAGAACTGTGCTTGTTGCCTGAAACAGAGCGAAAAGGGCACCACTTATTATAAACACACCTATGAGCAATGGCAATCTGAATTTATGTAACGTATTTGCATTTGGTTTTCATTTTAAGATATGCATAATGATGTATGTGTGAGGAAGACAATTGTTCCTGCGATGCAAAAATGTACAATCATTTTGTGAAGAAACTGTGTGCTCTTTGCAGCATCCATTAGGGCTGCGAATTACCTTCTCTTCTTTTCCTTGGCAGCTGCTTTGACTTATGGGAAGTGAAAATGAGAGAATGTGAGATGTTACGACTTCAGCAAATGAAGAAAAGAAAGTTTAAGGAAGGAAGAGGAGTTTCTTGTGGAATCTACCTTTTCTCTTAACCAGCACAGCCACAAAAACCGCCGAGCAGAGAAATAATACGGCTGCAGAGAAGGAGCCCAGTACAAGAGGCCAGTCCACACCTGGTACACACACACACACACACACACACACACACACATACACACACATCGTCCATTGTCCAAAAAATAAGGAGAAAAGTAACATTTTAAATACAAGCTAAAAGATACATTCATATCTGACATGGCTGCAGATATTCCCCTATCCTTTCCCATTTAATGATTTAACAAATGAGAAATTACCTTTTGATGTTGGAGGGGAATTTCCTGAAAAATGCAGGAAAAGAAACTGTCAAAAATCAAAACATCTAAAACACTGCACATAGTGGCACAGCAGGTCTGTACCTGTAGTTAAAGCCAGAGGGACGCTTTTCTCAGAGAGGCTCCACGTGCTTCCCAACGGAGCCCTGTACTGGCACTGATAAAAGGTCACTGGTGAATCCTGGACAGGCACAGGGAATGTGACCTGATGTTGCAAAGCTTTTGCACGGTAAGTTGCCACAGGAAGTTCGCTGTCAGCAACGTAGAGTGAGAACAGAGAACCAGGATATGCAGGGGATCCTGTGCAGAGCAAATGCCACACGTCTGTCTGCTGCTGGAGAACCAGGGAGGGCACAGGAAGCACACCTAGGAGCAAAATGTAGCAAAATGCTCCGAGTCAACAATAAACCTGTAAAACTACATACCAGAGAGACTTCTAAATCTGTGTAAATAAAAATGATTATCTTATCCTTGAATTTTTAGCTTCAACTCTGTCAATATTTCTATCTCTCCATCATTCAAACTTTGTATCTAGTCTTTTGAGACCAGACTACTATCAAAAAAATAAATGTATGAACCAAGTGATTTACCAATGTGGCAGAAATGTACAAAACCATTCTTGTTGTAGAACTTTGATTAAAAAAAAAAATTTCTAACCTACAATCAATGCAGAAATGCCTGTCTGTTAAAAACACAGCTGTTAAAGACTCTTTATGTGTTTTGAATCTCTGATTTTTAGATCCCTCTCCTACAAGTATATATTGTTCTTTTCAATAAACTTTTGCACATTTACTTTTTTACTAGGCAGTCAAAAAAAAAAGAAAAAAAAAACAAAGTACAAGAAATGTATTTGAAAACCTAAGAACATATTTTTGAGTCTCCCAATGTGTTTTCAAATTCATGATTTTGGCCCTCAGAGCAAAAGTTTCGAGACCTCTGCCTTAAGGTGTTCTTGTGAATTGGCTAGACATCGGTTGCTGAAGTAATAACAGAAATCCTCACCTCTAATTGTGACTTGCACCACATTGCTGACAGATGAGTTAACCAATCCCTTTTTACTGTTGATCTGGTAGAGGCAGGTGTACTGCCCCTCCTCGCCTCCTCTTACTGGTCCCACATTGAAGACCCCTGGCTGTGGTTCAGGGTTTGACACTTGGCTGGCCTGATGCAGCGGGATGACAGATGTTATCCCTGTTTGCTCCCTCAGCAAAAGAAACATTGCAGGCTTGCTAGACTGCGACTGTAACTGGTTCGAGTGAGTTGGGACGCTACATCGGAAGTGGAGCGTGTCTCCCAGGGTCACCGCACCATCGGAGGGCTGCACGGATAAGACCGGAGAGGGACACGAAGAAATGGGAGGAGTCGGGGCGTCAGCTGTTTGGACAAAAACATAAAACAGAGAAACACTGAAATGTTATCTTGACCAGTCAAAGTGTATTTCTGAAGCACAGTCAAAACAACACCAGTGTCGCACAATGTACGAATTTGCAAAACATGAACCCTAAAATCTGAACTTGCTGCTGAAATATGCTACACAAACAAACAAACAAACAAACAAACAAAAAAATGCATAAAACACAATATAAAATCTACCTTTTGAAAGTAATGTCCTTTGAGTAGATGTAACAGTTTATTGTTAAGCCCATATTTCTGTATGAACAATGAACCACCAGGAACCACTAAGCCTGTTTTTGGGATGCAGGAGCAGGGGAGGAGGGCATTATTAAGCCGGTCCAAAAGAGAACCAGCATACAGAACATTGCTGTAATCTAAGTGAGATATAACAAAGCATATCCAACATTCATTGATGGAGTATAGGACTTTGTTTTAATCAATGAGCAGAACTTTTAAACTTTAAGCCAGAGTGTGTTGCCAGTTGATGTCAAAATGAATTCAGTAGGCGGATGGTGCTGTCTTTACCATATAGATTATCATTCTAATTATAATATCTGTTTGGCCTTTTAAGGGTAAGGAAACTCTGTGCTGGAGCAAGACTTGATCAAAATTTTGACTTATTATAAAAATCTGTTTCCAGCAATTTTAACAGAGACTGCCTGTTAAAAAAAATAAAAATAAAAATAAAAATAGAGTGATCAAGGTTGTACTGCTGCATGTTGTGAGGTATCTGGGACACAACCAGACATCAGAGAATTGATCATTAGACCATCGATACAACGGCAAGTTATTTGTGACCTACTTGGTTTTACATATCAGTATTTGGACCCAGCAGTCCAGGATGAGCACCACCTCTCATCCAGTCACTGCTGGAGGTAGAGGCACCAGCCCCCTCTGCAACTGAGACAATACATGGATGAAGTGTGTTATATCTACAATACTGCCATATTCCTAGTTCCTAACCAAACTTCCCTTTGTGAGTGGGAGTAGTGGAAACCAGTACCAGTGTTTGATCTTTTTGTCTGTCTGCGTGTGTGTGTATCTGTGGGTGTGTGTAGTTTCTATATGAAGTGCAGGATGTTACTACTGCTATCCACACCCACAGAGCTGAGGACAATAAGAGACCACAAACAGCACCTGCATGCAGAAGTGTGTTTTTTGGGGTTACTGTAGAGCGGATGGGAGTGTTTATTTTGCACCATGTGTAGAATCTCAACCGACTGCACATTTAACCTGCAAACCACGTGACTCATTCAGATTTCTACTTAACACTCAGATTCATTCTCCATATAATTCACAGCTGAACAGGTAACAGTGGTATTTTTAACGCCGCAGAAATAAACCATGTGGGTTGAAATAAAGAACAGAAATGTGTATTCTTAACTTGACACCAAAACGTTTTTTACTCAAAAATGAGAAAAGCTGAGGGAGAGCTTAATTCATTTTCAGGGCTGCTAGCAGTTGATCAAATGGGGAAGTTGTAAAACAGTACCTCTTTGTTCCTTTAGTTGCAAGTAGGGGCTGAACAGACTGTATAGTCCCTCTTGGTTCTTGTACAAGCAGCAGTAAAGATGCTGCTGGCCTGAATCTGGTTCATCGGTCCTGACGGTGAAGTGAACTTGCTCCACTGCGTAGTGCAGTTCACGCGAGTCCATCTCAATAAAATGAGAAAATAGTACACTGAATATAATCACAGAATATGTCAAACGCGCTTCACATAATGAAACTGTTTAATTGTTTAATTTAATAAAAGAAAAAAAAAACTCAAATTACTTTTTTGGTGTCACGGTACAACATGAACACAATGCCACTGTGGCCCCTGGGGGCTCGGCAGACTAGGACCACTGAGTCTCCTGACCTTGAGTAGATGTCCAAGGTAGGTGTTGGAAGAGTGGGAGAGGAAGTGGAGGCTGACACTCTTTCTGTATGATGGAAAGATAAAATACGACTTACCCAACTTCCCCTAAGAAATAACATCATCTTCAAACGTGGAAATAAAGGATTACTTCAACGGATGTTCAAGTTGATCCAAACAGACGATTTCAGATGAAAATTAGAACACTAAACCATAGAACTTTTTTTTTTTTACCGTAATATATTTCATTGTCAGTCGATAATAGAAAAGTACTGACATAAGTTTTCTCCCACAAACAGAATTTTTTTTTAACGAAAAGATCAAATTTCAAACAGATTTCTGTTGAAATGCTTACCCAGAAGTTGTAAGAAAGCGATTATAGGGGGATAAAGCCAGAGTGAGCGACCTCTGACACACGGCATCCTTGACCCAAAAAGAAGACTGACTGAAGTAAATAAGGCACCTCCAAACATATGCTTCATTCTCTCTCTCTCCCCTGTTTTCCTCTCTCTGTGTTTTCTTAATGCATCTGACATCCTCTTGAAGACAGAGCAGCGGGGGAAGTCAAACCTGTAAGCACGCTTCCTTTTTAGGAGATCACTGGGCGGATATGTGGTATGATGAGAACTAATAGCTGTCTTTACTTCAATCAGAACCAAACCGAATGTGAAAGGCTCTGTGTCAGCATAAAGAATTTACAACCCAGTCATCGAATGACACAACCACTGTAAAAGTTGTGCTTATGTTGCTCAAACGACATAAATAACTGCAAAGTTTTTTTTTTTCTCCTGATGTGAATTTGCCCTTCGTGTACAGTCTGTTATTCCCTTCCTTCTGTTTTTATTTGTATCTGTTAAACTACGTGCTTTGACTTGATGACTGGAATTTCCCCCCTTTGGGACAATAAAGGATATTTCTATACTATTTTAAAATGTGTTGAGTACTCTACTATTTCAGGCATAAAGGCCTGTCATACCATTAAGATGCAGTAAAGTAATAAGACAAGGCCTTTTTTATACAAAAATGATTTTGTCAGTGAAACAGTAACATCTTGCGGGATGTTTGAATGTCATCTATAAGAACAAAAGTGAGGATATAAAGAGTCAGGGAGCCCCTATGCTTTTTTATTATTATTTTTTAAGTTTGAATCTGTCAGAAAAACATATTTTTATATCTTATTAAAATGAGAAACAGGCTTTTTTAATGAGATATACATGTCACTGAAACTTTCTCGTAATGAGAAACTGCACTGCTGTATGTTCCTCACCCCTCCTTACAAATATTTATTTGCAGGGCAACGTGAAGGTTTATTTACGTATTTTAGCAGAGTTGTGGCATGTTTGTCTGCTTAATATAGATTTGATCCAATGAAAAGTAAATAAAAAGTCAAACTGAAAATGTATTGTTTTTTTTTGACAATAATATCCAAAGTTATAATAATATGATGTGTTTATTTGGCTTGCTCCTGTTAATTTATAGTTGTTCTGTCGTGGTAAAGACAATTGAGAGAATACCAAAGCTTTTGTGAAGGCACTCTACATCTAAATAGCCTGGTATGGATCTTTGGTTTTTGTCATTAGTAGTTGTTATTTTGTGTATCAGTTATTAAGAATAATGTTTCCTCCTAAAGTCTTGTGAATTCCTATCACAGTTTTTCTGTCAGCCCAGATCATCTGACTCCTCATTTGCTCTGAAAAACCCCTGATTTCACAAGTTCCCTGTTTTGCCACCATGTGCAGCATTTTTTTTTTTTTACATTGGAGTTTCTACAAGTTTTAGTTCAAGAATTCAGTGTTCCAAGCTTGTACAGCATTATTAGATGCAGTTTTCTATAAAGTGAGGGCTCTGCTTGTCTTATTCCTAAAATACCTAGAATGTGATTCCTATGGTTTTTATCACTGCATACGGACCTGATCTGTTACTGTGTGTTGCCATGGTTCTCAGCATGTCAGCATAATTGAACGGTTTCCCTGATTGGCTCCCTAGTGAGGTGGTGCTTTTCAGCAGGAACATTGTGGAGGTGCTGATTAGCTCCTCTGGGAAGTGTCTCTCACTGACCTGGGAAACGGAAAGTGAATGCAGATGATAACTCAAAGACATGTTATCCTGGCAGATCCTGTAAAGTATAATGACGCATTCTACATTTACACTGGACTGTGCAGTGTTATTGTATATCTTTCATCAGTTCTGACATAGACCGTTTAAAAGATTTATCTCGGGTTGGTAAGTTGTGATTTTTTTGAGTCTAGTGTAATGAGTTCTCCTCTTTTACTGGCATTTCTGTGTTGGTTTTGTTAACTATTTTTCATACTTACAGAGTAAATAAAAACCCACTTTTGAATTAAACACTTGTGTCCTCCTGCTTGCTCCCTGATACACACACATACACGCATACACAGACACACACGTTTGTGTTTCTATTCTTACTTGAACATTGCACAGTCTTCCATTCATCTGTGTAAAACTATTTACAGTGACTGACACACATGATCCTACTATTAATAACTGCTGTCCTTTAAGAGACGGACGGGTAGAAAAATCTATTTTAAATGTTGTTTTTCTTATCATATTGTCAGCCATTTTATGGAAAACAAATAGTAATGCTTACTGCTTAAACCATAAAAGTGTTTTGGATTCACATGAACTCATGTTGAGATTTGTCGAGATTATTGAACTTGAGCTTGTTTGGAGAATAAATAACAACCTTTGATAAATAAATTAATACTAAAATATAAAGAAATAGATTTTCCTTTTAAAAAATTAAACAGTACTTCTAAGTAGTTCTTTTCTTTGTAATTGTGGTGTTATTAACATACAAATAAGCAGAAGCAAAACTTCCTATTGGATAGCTGAGTAAATGTATTGTTCAGTCTCAATGTTAAGTAGGTTTTAGACAGAAATAACAAAATAACAGTAACAGTTTAAGAAGCTTGGAACAAGTGCCAATAATCTAAAAGGAAAACTGAGGAATTAATGAAAAGTTATTACTTATTTCATTTGCCTCTTTCTGTCCAAATTCATAATTTCATAGCAGAAAATAATTATTTGCAAAGAAACCACTTCAATTAAACCAAAGAGCTGTCATTACTGGCTGCTCTCACATTCGTTAATTTTTTTAAGTAACTTACTAATTACCAAAGGATGACATTTGTCATCATCTACCGCAGTTTGTGTGTGAATGAGTCAAGTCCTCCTGAATGAGTATTAGTTTTGCCTTTTTTAAAGTCTGTGCTTCACTGAGTTCTCCACTTGGTGGCAGTGTTCAGCTACAAACAGACACACCAAGACATATTTCATTTGGCATCAGAGATCCTCTGAAATATTTGCTGATGATTGAATGACATAGATGTGAGTTTAACTCACGTTTGCTGTAATTAAACATCATGTCGAGTTTATCTGCAGGACTACATGTACTGTCAATGTTTTCTTCTGTTTTGCTTGACAAAATTTCAAACTGTAATATGATGATACTTGTCACTGAGACAGAAAAATAGAAGGAAATGTATTATACTTGATAGGTATTTTATATTGAGTCTATTCTAGTTAATTTAATTCACTTCTTGGTGTTTCTGTAAATGAATCTTGCTGTGAAATGACTTCTTATTTATGTGTTTGAAATGTATTTTTGCACAATTTTGGTTTTCACTGCAATAGAGGCAGTTTAAAGTTTCAATAGGTCAACTGAGAAGCGCTCTTAAAATATTCACACTGTGAAATGCAATACTGTTGCTATCAAGTTTAAAATGCAGCACTTCCTTTTTTGTTTTAACCCTGCGTACTTCCCTGTCAGACAGCTTATGCTTAATCACATGATATTCTGCTGCAAACATCGAGTCCTGGACAGCAGGAGGAATTTGACTGACGACTGCTTTGCATTTCAGTTTGTCTGCTCAGTCAACGGTAAGTAAGACTTTCTGTTACAGGGTCAGCTCCTACTTGCTCTTAAAGGTTTCAAACATCATCATGATAATTAAATAAAATCCATGGAATAACTATTATTAGTGGCACGTATTAATATAATTAAGTGCCAAAGTCTAATGTTAACAAATTTAGTAATTTAGATCAATTTACTAAATAAGGCACCACCTAATTATCAGGAAATAATACTCAAATAGTTTTCAGGCTCAGTAATTGTTTCATGAATACCTGCTCGATGAGGTGGCGTAGTAAATAACGATAGGTTCAAGTTTATGCACTCATTTTCTTAAATGGCAAGCCTTGGGCACAAACAGAATAAATACAAAGTTTCCAGAATTATTAAAGTAAGTACTGCAGCCTGACATTAATCAGCAAACCTCTACGTAGCTAGTAATGCTCAGGTAAACTGCTACATAAAATGAAAAACTGGTAAACGTTGGAAATAAAATAGTAAAAAAGAAACATGTAAGAATAAAACCAATGAATAAAGTTATGCAGTGATATCAGTTTATAAATTTATGCCAAAACCTAGGTTGATTTTCAGAAATTTGGATTGGGGATAAATTAGCTTTAAACTGATTTAGTGTAGGATTAAATTAATGAAAGATTAATTTCAATCTTAAATCTTTAATCGATGATTGAAGGCAACAACTGGATACGGAGGCCGTTTTCGGAAAGTTGTTCTGTTAACAGATTTCTCCTCCTGAGCCGAAGAACTCTGCTGCTCCTCCAGAGTGATCATGGGACTCCTGGCTGCTTAACAATTGAAACAAATAACAATTTCACGTTGCAATCATGTGCAACTCCCTCTTGGTCTATCTCCTTAAATTCCATTGTAATACTTGCAGTTAGTGGTTCTAACGTGATAAAATGTAAAACACGTTAAGGTAGTATGAATACTTGTACAAGCATTTGTCAGATTTTTACATTTGCATGGTTCCATTTTTGAATTTTTGCAAAGTTGCATTCAAGTTTGTGTGAGAGCCAGTGGTTTCATTTGTGAAAAGAAATAGTCTAAAGTGCCAAAGTGTTGCTGTAGCAAACAGACTGAGGTATGCCAGAGCTCCCCTGGAGAGTGTGCAGAGGTGTGTTTGTGCATGTCGGGGTTAGGAAAAGAGGAGGAGGAAACATGAGAAGAGTCTCATTGTTGCAAGAGGAGTTGTAGAAGAGGACGTATTACCCTGCTCTCCCATGCTATTTGTCTTCTTAAAACCTTGAACTGCTACATGCACTGTTGTAGGATGATATGTAAAATCATCCGCGGCGCTTATCCTCACCGGTTTCATCTATTCTTCATAGCGAACCAGAATTCACCCCAGAACCTGCTGCTGAATCTTTCACCTGCACGTTCTTGTACGTCTCAGCTTAGACTAAAAAAGCAGCATTGTCAGGTCCAGATCAAAGACATGAACAAAATTTTAAAACAGCATTCTAAAATCACATATAAAGCTCTGCCATGACAACCACAGGGGACCCTAAGCGGTCAAGTGATGCTGTCTAAACGTGTTACTTTTCACCAACCAACATACATAATTTATCATACTATGGTGGGAATTTGTATTCATGTTTTTTCGCCATTTTCAGAAAACACTAATGACAACACAAAAATGTTTTTTTTTTTGTTTTTGTTTTTTTTAACTCTTAGTGGTTGGGTGAAGCTGCTTATTGTCAAACTATATTTAGTCTAATGACAATGGAAACTACCCAAATGATCCTAGTTAAATGTTTAAATACCCTGGCCACTTTGGTCACACAAGTTGACACAAACAACTTGTGTGCATGCTAAAGGTAGCCATCCTCCCCTGTGATCTGTTTGCTTATAATCAGTTCTTAAACGCTGTAGTAAAACTGCGGTATAGAAACTTTTAAATAAGGTTGTTTGTAAAGCTTCTTTTCACCCAACAACTAACCATGAGTGCAAAAAGCTTTTTATTGTTGTTCACATTCTCTGACAAATGGCCAAAACAATACAACTTTCCGCCACACTATGTACACTTATGAGCGCTTCTAGTTTTTAATTTATATGTTATTGACCATCTGAATCAAACATAAGGCCGTACCGTCATGAGTTGCAGAATTTTCCAATCAGCAAGGGACCGCAGAGAGATTCGACGGCTGTTTGTGGCCTGGATTTGCCAAGCAAATGCAGAAACATTATTAATAATTTATGCCTCTTTTTTCCACATAATGTGTGGAGATTTGATATTATTCTCTCTTAGGTTCCAAGTTTGTCAGAAAACTGATCTCTCCAAGAATTTTTCATCTGTTCTACACTGAATCTTAAAGACTAAATCAGCTTCAGAAGTGTTGGACCGGCTGAGTTTAATCTGAATGACTGTTATATAACAGCCAGAGTGATGACTGAGTATTATTTATGATAAACTGAAGGATATGAACAGCTACACTGAAAAATATGCCTTTCAGACGCCATGGAAATCTACTTTTTCTGCTACTGTATGTTTCAAACACAACACAAACATGTTTAGAGCATATCTCATTATTTAGCTTCTCTCATCCATTCCAGTTTTTCTTTTTCACTTTTTTACTTTCTCGCTGCATTTCTTTTTCTTAAACCCGTTGGCTCCCTTCTTAGATCTTTCTCTCCCTTTAATTGGTCCATATTTTCCTTCTGTCTCCCTGCACATAAACTCCTCTGATATTTAGTGAGGAAGAGGTGGAGTTGTCTGCTCTGCAGGCTTTTCAAGTTTAATGAAATAAGAGAGTGCAGAGAGGTAGCGAGACAGAGAAAAGAGAGCAAATATAAGCCTATAACATCAGACAAAGCTGGAACAACAGAACAGCAACAGCAACAGAGTGGAAAAGGGAACCAGATAGAAAGACAGAAGGAGTACAAAGGCCACGTTTGTTGTTAATCATTGTGCTGCTGCAAGTGCTGCAGAAGCAACACAAGGACTTCCTCTTTGACCTTCCTCAAAGTGTTTGCTCCTGTTTGACATCCGTCTAAAGTTCAACATCCCCTTAATTTCAACGTACTCATGTTTGCATTCGCAGACATCCAAAATAATTCTCACGCCTTGAACTTTGGAGAAAAAAAAATTGTTCACGTTGCAACCACAAGCTTCAGTGTATTTTATTGCAAATTGTATGTGACAGACCAAACACGAAGCAGTGTAACCTTATTATGGAGTATGTAAAGCTATGCTGAGGTTTATATCCTGTTTTAAAATAAAAAGTGCGATGCACATTTTGTTTTTTGCCCACTGTACTTTGACATCTATGGTGGCCAACTGTGGAGGAACAGGAAATCCTCCGCAGCAAACCATTTGCGTCAGATGTAATACCTCATGGGACAAAAGCTGCCTGCATAATCTAAAGTGAAAAAGGTTTTGTGTAACTCTTTATAAGTTGGACCGTGGTGCCTTAGTGCAGCTCACATGCATCTGTGGGCATCTGATGTCTGAACAACCTGCGGTTGACTTGAAAAACCCTCCGACTGCTCAAAAAAAAAAAGGAAAAAAAATCACACGGTTGACTGAGAGCATCACTGACAGTCATGGAAATCTTACATAATGTGATGCCACACTGGGAAGCATCTAATATGATACGATCTGATGGAACAAAACGGCAAGCTGTCCTTTACAGTTACCATCAATCCTGAGATCAAAGGAAAATCCTGGCAGTGCCATTTTGTGGTGTCAAGTAATGTCCAAGTTCTTTTTCAGATGTTTATTTATTTAATTTGAACCTTTTATTTAACTTAGCTCTTCTTTACATAGAGCAAGCTATATTGTAAGAATCAGTGCATCTTGTCATCAATAAGCTAACTGAAAAATAAGCTAGGTGTGTTTTATGTGTTTTATTTAAAAAAAAAAAACAAACGCTCATCCTATTGATGATGGACGGTTAGTTCTTGAAACCCTACTGTAAATTATGAAAATGTAGTTTAGGTATTGACCTTAAAAATTGGAGTTAGGATTTTTGTCCCCATAGTAAAGCAGTCCTGGTCACAAATTAATCACGAGGGATTATAAGAATCTAAATCAAAAGATAGATAGCATTTGTTGGGTTGGAGTGTAAATTGGTGTGAGGAAATGTGTGATTGGACAGAAAAAGGAAGGAATATAGATTCTTAATGTAAAATGATGAAAAGAAAACATAAAATGAGTATAGCTGAATGAAGAGAGCAGGCTTTAACCAGAGCAGACTCAGAAAACAGGTGACACCCCTGATAATGGGTCAGTGGACGAGTCGTTTTGCTTGGTATGAGTGGCAGAAGTCATTGCAGTGACACTTATAATGTCACACTTCCATGTCAGCTGCTGGCCTTTTTCTAACCCCATGAAAGCAGATGGGAGAGAAAAGTGTGTAGTGTGACTGACTCTGTCCTTTCTTTACAACCTAGAAAACATACAATAGTTAAACAACTTTGTGCTTTTTACTGGAAATCTTTATCAGTGTAATTTCAGGACAATTGTTCACGGGGTTGATCAACACTTATACAGTTATTGTAGTTTTATTGCTGAAGACTGAAATTTCCAATAAAGTTTGACTAGAAAAACATAATGTGTCATTATAAAGCATAAGGCACTGAGTTTGCAGCTGGTAAATAATATTTTATCTAATATTTTAAACATGCTACTCTAAAAACATTTAGAAAGGTTTTTTTTTAAAACAAAAAGATGTTCAACATTGTTGCTATGCATGAAAGTCCAAACAGTTTCATTCGAAGCACTTGGCTATAATCCTTTTCCTTTCTCTTCACAATCATTCACTGCTTATTGATGCATCACATTCAGTGCAATCCCATTAAAACAATTATTCAAGTTTGTCTTTGTAATGTTGCCAAAACTGAAAATACTTCTATTAATGAGATAAGTTAATTAAATACGTTTTTTAAAAAGCATTGGGAAAAATAACATCTAAACTTATACCAATGTCGCTGCTGGAAGCTTTAATTTTATACTCCTCGTTTAAGTGTCTCCCTTTTCATCTTTTCTCTGGATTTTTAATGAATTAAATAATTCGTAAGGAGATTTACTGCACCAGAATGTGGAGCTGATTTGGTAAACAGAAGCAAGCCTCTCATATACAGAACATAACACACACACATGCACACGCGCACACACACTCAAAGTGAAATCAAAGCAAAGCTGTGCAGTCTCGTCAATGACAGTCAAGGACACAGTGGCATCCAGCTGACATGATTATTCTGGAACTGCCCAACAGTAAAGGACGACTGCTAATGAACTGAAAGACCTCTTACTTACTCTCAGATCATCTCTCCCTGGGTTTTTATTTCCATTTTTGTACGATGTGCATAAGTAATGCTTGTATGCGGCTTGCACACAAATCCTACGGAGCATTTTCACAAATGCACCTGACATATATCATACATCTCATCATGTTTTTTTTCCCCTTCCACCCTTTCTTTGCCGTGTCAGCTGCCTGATATACATACGTACATCTCTTTGCTCTATGTATTATCCCCTTAAATTGCAAGGGCCAATTTCCTGGCATCATGATATGGAATAACACAATTCACATAAATCTACTACATCTGTTTCTCACTGCTTTTTGATTCATTTGCCCAGTTCCACAGTGTGTTCTGATTTATGTGGATCAGAACGTCAGTACATGCATGAGGTTGTTTTTCTTACTGTTTCAGGGAAACGTCTGATTGCTGATGTGAGATTATTGCATGTCACTACAGCTGTAGCTTGAGGGAGTGTTTGGTTTGAGCACTGTTCTCAACAGGAGAACAAAAACGGAGCCTGAGAGGAAGCTAAACATTATGGTTGCATGGCTTTTATTACAGCTGTTCCTCTTCAGCTTTTTTTTTTCTTTCTGGAAGTTACTGTAACCTAATTCTGACTTTGGGCAGACTTTGAGTTTCTCTTTTGGTCCCCACGTTTGTGTGGCCACTGAAGCAGGCTGTCTGGCACTGGACAGAGGTCACCTCCTGCCAGGAACATCTGGAAGGAGGACATGAAGCACGAGCCTTTAGATATTTATTTACAGAGCTGTAAATGTCCACGCTATTATTTATATATGTGCTAATTTACAAGCCCTGCTTTTAACTTTGTCCTTAGTGCACACAGTTACACAGCCATGATTAATTCCTCTTTGTGAGAACGTAGAGTACCGGCAGGAGATGCACTGATCAGAGATTTTGTGGCCAATTTCAGATCTCAGGTTTAGCATAATTAGAGCAGTTTGAGATTATAGAAAAGGCTGCCAACATTTCCAAATCCAGTGCTCTGTACTTAACCTTGGTGTTATCAACTGATTTGATGGCAGGGTCAACTTTTCCATTTGTTAAGTCAAGAAAATGACCCCAAGGCAGGTACAAGTTGATGTCTTTTGGCAGACCGGCGTTTTTTGTACCCATAAGGTCAGCTGTGAATAAACCAATTGTTTGGAGGAAGATGAGTTAATGACACACTTAGTTAGCAGCACTTAATTTCACAGATTACCTAAAATCGAATTCCTCTTCAAGGAAGTTAAAGATTGTGTAAAAAATTTCAACAGGTGTTTCACCAAAACAGGATGAGACACAATAACATCCCAAACCCTCACAGATGGCACCAATTCCTTTTTTTTCCACCATAAATGAGAAGTGTGAGCTTAAGAAAGAAAGGGTGTAAACTGTTGGTTGCAAACTTCCTGTGAAACCTGAGAGATGGTCTTTGAATTCGAATACTGCCGCAGTTGCCTTGGGGGAGTTTAAATATTTGTGCTTTGCTTATCATTTGTTGTTGTTGTTTTGGTCTATGTTGGAACTCAATCCAGCTTTAAAATTCGATACAGGACATTTTATTGTGTCTTTGTGGAACTACACTGTGTTGAACTACCTGCTTTGCTTAGCTGCAAGTTCTACAAATGTCTAAAAGAAAGAAGCAGTTTGTTTAGATGTGCAGTTTTCTAATTGATGTAAGGGGCTATAATGTCTGGAAATATTTGAGGGATTAAAAACAGTCCATGTTACAATGTTCACAATCTTGTTGCTGACTGATGGTTGTCTTTGTTATTTGAATAAATGCTTGAAAGAAATGTTACCTTTATTTTATATCATCTAAATTGTTATAAAAGTGTTTATTCTGGGCCATTCATACTTCATCAGCATGTTCTGAAAGGTGAATTATCCCCATAAATCGATACATCCGCCATTGTGAGACTTTTCCCTACAGGCAGCACTGACCCAGTAGTTTGGTTTAACTCATATTACAGTCAAACAGATGCCAATAAATTGATATGCCATGCTGCAGGAAATGACGCATTACTTAACAAATGAGCAGTAGGACTCGGTCTGAATAAATTCTTCGTAACTGGGTCCATTGCCACGTGTTTTTCAACACCAGGAAAAAATGTGCAAGTTGATGTATTTCATCAATTAGCAAGAGATTAAACTATGCAGACCAATGCAATACTGTGTTCTGTTTTTGATACATTTGCCTACGTTGCATTACAAAGTCAATTGCGGAAACAAGTTTGAGGAAGTTTGTACTACTCCCATTTCTAGCTACGAGTTTGTGGTTATCTTCATTAAAAGCCCTATAAATAAGTATGTGCTGTCTGCTTTATCATTCTTTCTCTGTTTTATTATGAGCCATCTGCCCTTTTTCCATGGTATCGGTGTTCAGTAGTACTGTTTACCAGAAGTACCAATAACATAACAGTCATCTTATGAGGAAATACTGACCCATGTGCAGTTTGATGTTTCCTCATTTCATCCAGGTCTCTAAACGTTTTACGAAAGTTGCTGGTCCTACTTCATCACCTGTTCTGATCCCAGATTTTTCACGCCCCTCCAGTTTCATCCTTTGCGTTTCACTTTCTATAACTTGTTGTGTGACTTGATCACTTTGCCCTCTGACTTCCTTTTTAATGGCAGCTAGTGTTAAATGAGCAGAGAAGGTGGGTTTTTGCTAGATTTGCTCATGGATGTGTTTATGCATATAATTTTGACACTGCTTCTGAAGGGTGACAGATCAGGAACTTCAGAGGGTTTTTCATTATAAAACATGATGAATCCAAAAACTTAGTATGTCATGTTCTACACTGTAAAGCTTCACCAGTAGTCTCGCCCAGTGAAACATTCTGATGATCCACAGGGTTTAAACTTAGCAACAAACTTCCCAAAAGGAGAGTGGAGATGTTGCTTCATACTGATGACCTACAGTATATGTGACTTTTTCATCTCAGTGGAGTTCCTACTACCTCAACGATGCTGTAAATAGTTCAACAACTTGGAGCCTTGTCCCACGCCGAAGAGTGTTTTGGTTAACATGACCTAGTACCTTTAAGGTTAGCTATATGTATGTTTCCACCAAGCTTAAATGTCTGGGACAACAATACAAGATCATTCATTATTTAAGAGTGAGAGCACTGCCAGTCCAGTTTCTCCGTTCTTAAAATCAATGTAGTACCTCGTTTGGAGTGAATGTTTTTTTTTTTTTTTTTTATTCATTTGGCTTGAATCCAAAATGTCCCCTTGCTGGAATCTCAGCGGTGCAGCTTTGAATCAATGTAAATCTGGAACACAAAATCATTTACATTTAAACTACAGGCAAAAAATTAGGTCAGAAAAGTGAGTATGTCCAAATATCATTAAAACATGCATGAAGTAATCAGTGTTACCAAAACACGGGATTCAGTTTCTCACTGAACATCTTATTTGAAGGGATTTGCAAAAAAAAAAAAATGGAGAACTGAAGCAGCAGGACTCTTATTGTACTTTCTGCCTATAGTGTTAACACTTTCTGAAAGCATGTGTCAAAATATAAAAATTATGTATTCTCATCTGAATGAGACAGGTAGGCAAGAAGAGAATAGTAAGTGGGTTCTTTGCGAAGGAGGAAAGGGGCCAACCCGCTTACAAATTGCAAGTAAACAAACAGAGACGGCCAATGGCTGAGCCACAGCCAACATCTTTGAGACGTAAGGACGAAAGAGCCCAACAGAGGAAGAAATGCTGTAGGAGGGGTGCATTCCTTTCCACATAATTAGGTTTCATTGCCTTTGCTCGTATCATATCTCTTTCCTTTATCTTTCTTCTCAGCATGTTTGTTTTCCTCATCATTCTATTACCAAGTGATTTCCGGCATCAAGCTTCAGGACTCAGGCTTCTCTGTCAAAGAGAGGAGAAAAGAATGAATCATGAAATTCACAGTTAAAACATCTCAGGGTGGAGATGGTGAGATGATAAGATCCCTGACATTTCCTTTGAACTTTAGCTGCTTTTAGCTCCTGCCACAAGTTGTTGGAGACAACTAACTAAAAAAAAAAAAAAGAAAAAAAGAAAACAAGCAGTAAAACTTTATCTAACCTTACATATAAACATTAACCCAAATGGATTCCAGATTTCCTTTTAAATAAATAAATAACTACAAACCGAAAGTCATTCCTCTCACCTTTTCTACAATGCTCTCACTCTTGGGAAAGTTACACGATTGTACACACAAAGGTCTAAAGTGTATTTTGTTTCTTAAAGGGTGCCTTTTTAATAATATTTCTACAAACAAAAACCTGGAAAATATTAGATACAGTCCCCTTTTTTATACCCTTACATGAAATATCATCAGAGGATGGGGGTCTAAATATATGCACTCCACAATTATTAGATTTATAAACAAATATTTATAATACATTTATCATTTCACTGAACAACTACACACAACTTTGTGTTGGCTTCCTGTAAAAAAAAAAAACACAAAAAAAAACATGCAACTTATGGGTGTAACATGACAAAGACGACATGAAAACCTTTACAAGGCACTCCACAAAATCATTCATTATAAATCTTTTTTTTTTTTAAGAGCTGGGATCCAATACGACACAAATACTGTACACATCAGTGTGCATCCATAAAATCCCAACAAAATACGTTAAGGTTGTGCTGTTCTAACATGCCAAAACATGACAAAGTTCAGTGGATGCTACTTTTAAAAAGGCTCAGTGTTTTTTTTTTTGTGTTTTTTTTTTTTTTCTATCACCTGCCTCCTTTTGGATCTTTTTTTGTGTGTGATCGATGCTGTGGAATCTGCTGCATCACTGAAGACTCTCTGTTTCTTGCTCCCATCACCTCCCGCCCCCTCCAGCCGGCCCACACAGGCTCTGGCCTCTTCTCCGTCGGAGCCAGACAGAAAGCGGGGCAGGCAGGGCTTGCTATGCAAATATAGCCTGAGTAGGCGGCAGCCCCTGAGCAGAGTGTGCAGCAATGTGAGAACTCTCGCAGACCCCGCCTACATCGGTCAGTTGCTAAGCAACCACCTGCAAAGAGGGAGGGAGCGGAGGGGCGGGGCCATCAATTCAACAACTGTTGCCTGATCTGAGCTCTCTCTCTCACTGTGTGAATGCAAGTAAGCCGGCGAGCCAGTCAGCGACCGAGAGGAAGTGTGTGAGGGTGATAGGTGCAGAGTGTGTGCTTGATGTGTGCGTGCGTGTGTGTGTGTGTGTGTGAGAGGGAGAGAGAGACAGAGAAAGGCAGTTGCACTTTGAGTCGGTGCAGGAAAGAAAGCCAGGCAGCCGGTGCAGTGCTTCACATCCTGCACCCTCCTCTGCCTCTCCGACGACTGAACCACTACCGGGGACTCACTCTGTGGACTATTCCGACGGCTTTCCTCTCCACTCGCCTTTGAAGGGAACACCTGTGTGTGTGTCGAGAGAGAGAGAGAGAGAGAGAGCGAGGAGACTCCGCGGACTTGGCCCCTGAGAGCAGGGCGGGTGGATGACTTCAGTGGATGAGGGTTTGGTCGGTGGAAAGAGGGAGCCTGCTACTGAACATGGGCTCCCCTCCGTAGTTGACGGGGTAAGAGACCTGAATGCACCCAGCCTGCTGAAATGTGGGGGTGATGAAATATTACTTGACAGAATGAGAACAAAACACAGAATCGGGTCATTAGAGAGGGTTTTAGAGGAAACACGACCAAAGCAGTGACTGCTTGTGTTGGTGGGGGGAGTTAAAAAGGATCTGTGGGTCCATTGTGGCCCCGGTTTGTGTCTGAATGTGGTTGTTAAACATTGTTGACCCTGCCCCACAGCCTGCCACTCCTTCTTTCTCAGCTGTTGGGGTTTCATCCCTCTCACACAACATGTCTCTTTAGTCCACTCACTTTTCATCAGTGTCTTCTTTCCTTAGTATTGTTGTTTTCTCTCTTCCTTCCCTGTTCTGTTTCATTTGGCGATCCAACATCTTTGCTGATGGTAATGGGATTAATTGGAAATTAGGGTTGCTGGGAACAACAGGGAATAACGGCAAGTGAGTGAAAGACATGTGACAGGTGCGGGACTTTGTATCCAGGTAGATTATTTGTAGAGGAAAGACGAGAGAGGAAATGGGATAACAGGTTTGTTTACTTTAAAAACATCATGCTGCACATAAATGAGCATTTTTTAGTGAGTTTGGATTCCATGCATTTTGTCTTAATGTGACATACTGGTTTAAAACCTTTCACATTTATTTTCAAATGTATTTTAGCGTTTTTAGATGCACCCACTTGTCCATCCGTAAGAGTATCCCAATGATGCATTAATGATGTTACTAAGCTCATACTGAAAGAATAGCATATCAGAACTCGAATTTGATTTTGCATTTATATTTTCATCTGTTAAATTTATTTGTGAGCGGGTGGTCATAGGTATTGAAAGTCTCATTGCAAAGAAGTAGCTCTGATCATATATCTTATTAAAGATATTGCTCTGTCTTGTATTTTGTCACCCACAATTGTCCACAAATGATGGTAACTCTGGTCAGGACGTCCAAGATTTGTTCTGCGGGATTTTGCCAAAGCACAGAGATTTTAACAAGTGCACTGAAAGGTAAGACCCCTGGCATTTCTGCTTTGTTTTTTGTATTTAGCTTCAATTAGATCACAGAGCACCCAAAAGCAATTGATAGACTTTAACATGGACAGTGAGGTGTTTAAGATGAATTTTAGTTGGAAGTATTTCAACTTTGTGTCTTCGTCAATTTGACTTCCATGAACTCCATCCCTGGTGGATGGTGAAGCACACGATAACAGTGAAAACAATTGTTGAATCTATTAATGTTCCCGTTTGAATTTTACCTCATTTGTTTCTTTGCACATTTGGCATTTGAGTAAATGTTTTTGTGCGACTTGGCTAATTATATAGGGATAATCAAAATATCACGTGATGCTGAAGTCGTGCAGAAAACATTGTTAGTATCTGGAAATAATCTAAGGAATGACCTGATTGTATGGTTTCTATAATTACTTGATTTGAAATCATTCCAAAGGTCTTAAGTTAACCATTCAAGTGTTCTTAATACTGAAATCCCTATTAAATGGTTTGTTGTTGCCACATTTTCCAGTGTTCTGGGTGTTACAAGCATACATTTTGAAGTAGAACTTTGATTAAAAATGTGAGAATACGAACAAATGACGATGAAAAATACAATTTGACATCTTCAACAGAACTCTCAAAAGTTTCCCCATGCCTCATGTGATGTAATCAGTGGCGTTTTGTGTGTGTGTGTTTTGTGTGGAAGCGTGTGTTTTGGACTGTATATTTTATAATAATTAACAACAAAAATTGCAAAACAAATAAGCTGAAAATGTGTATCTGATTAAATTTGGTTGATTGTACAGAAAATTCAGACTACTAGCTGTAAAATAAAGTATGAAGTAAATCATGTGGATAAGTAACAGTAAAAAGCAACATTTCATCCTCTGTTCAACAACATTTAAACATTTGCCTTTCATATGTGAAGCCGAGCTTTATTTGTATTGTCAATAGCAACCTGTGACGTCAGACAGCACTGTCATTTTGAATACAGCAGGTCTGGGACTGGACATTACATAATGGGATTGGACTCCCTCACCAGAGCAGATTTGCTGGTGATTGTTTCGGGCTTGAAACGGTCCCAGACATCTTTCCCTCAAAATATATTTCCTACGCTTCCTTGCTGTGATTGATTTGAAAATAATTTGATTTTGGCTTCTTAAACGGGACCCGCTGCAGAGCCTGTTTTCTTTGTTAGTGTACAGTATTTCCACAAGGACCAGAATAACTAGATTAAGTCGGTGCTAAGATGTGCCGAGTGGAGGGAGGTTAATCTGCAGTAAGCAAAGCAAAACAAAGACTCGAA
The DNA here is from genome assembly GCF_051168715.1 of Poecilia mexicana. Classification (NCBI taxonomy): domain Eukaryota; kingdom Metazoa; phylum Chordata; class Actinopteri; order Cyprinodontiformes; family Poeciliidae; genus Poecilia; species Poecilia mexicana. The sequence continues at coordinate 14,362,029 of NW_028263370.1, read as the reverse complement.
TACAAAGTGTACATTAGTTTCTAACACGTTGGCATTGAGAAAAAAGAAACGACAATCTGTAGACTAAACAGAGCCACTAACACAGCTACGGGTTTTGACTTTGAGTTTATGGGGAACAACGACAGACGTTCTTACAGTTCTTAGTTCACAAGTAACAGCTGAAAAGTGACAAGGGCTTCACCACCTGCTGAGTCTGCCAAACCTACAGAGTCCAGCCCTCCTTCACTCCTCCAATCAATGAAGAGCTGAGGTGTGAGGGTGTGGGGTGCTGCTTGACACCCCCCTCATACCCTCTCCAAGAGAGCGTCAACGCAGTTTGTTAAAAGCTGTGATGACACAAAAAGAGACAACACCTTTCAGCTGTCTTTAACAGATGGGATACAAATTCAGGCAGTACTGAGACAAGCAGTATAGAGCTGAGTGTTGTTCACATGTCCAGTCATGCATTCAGGAATCAAGCCTTGGCATTGGATTTCACTCATTAACAAACACACGGCAAACAATACATCAGTGACACTTAAATCACTCACCAGGAGGATGTATTTCAAGTTCTCCTTGTTTAACGCAACCACACTTTAAGCAGATCTGAACGTGCACATACGTACACTCTGGCACATCAGCTAACGTTGGGATTCAAACACATTTGTTGACTTGAACTGTTGTAGTTTCTCCATCAACCTAATGGTGAAGTCATTTCCTTCTGATTAAGTTGAGTCAAAAGTGAAACATTAAATGTGGTGCACAGTCTTCCCCATGCTGGGGGTTTCACATGTGTAACTGAACTGGGTTTTGTTGACAATACCGCCACTCAGCCTTCATTGGGCCTCAGCAGTCCCTCCCTACATTGTCCCTTTGTCCATTGCAGCATTCCTGGTAATCCAAGCAGCTACCTGGCTGATGGTCTCTTACTGTAATGTACCATTCAGTCTGAATGTAAGAAAAAAGGAAAAAAAAAGTTCTCTCAATCTTCCTAGTCGTGCATTTCTGTTCAGTTAGCATGTCGGACGTTTGCTGAAATTGAAGTTTCTTAGTGTTTGGCATGATGGTAGCAAAATATGAGTCATTGTTTCCCGTTTGTGTAATGTGTTGGTGTGCTCATGCGTAGGAAGAGCGTTGCCTTGCAGAGGAGCAGTATAATATGGACCCAAAGGGAGATACATGCACAAAAACACAAGCTGTCCTGTATCAGCCTGTCTAGGAAAAACTAGAGTGGAGATAAATGTCGAGGTACGATGATTGTTGCGGATATGGAAAAAAAGGCTTCAAATGTTGTTGGGTAATTTTATATTTAAAATACTAGAAAATTCCAACCTTTAAATTAAAAAATGGAGGATATACCTGTGGTTAAAAGGTGGTTTAATCAAAATCACCAGCGTCATAAATATATTCCCTTATGTCAGTGTTTTGGTGCAACTGCCTTTTACCAAACATGGCAGCTGTTTGCATTCCAATGTTTTTATATTGGCATGTCCTATTATTTCAAAACTCTATGGACAATTCAACGGGCTCTTGGATGACAAACATGCCCACAGCATCACATATCCTCCACCATACCCAATACTGGGCATAAAGTGCTTTTCCACACATTGATCTTTTGTTTCATGCCAAATGCATCTGGAGTTAGTCCATGAAAAATCTCATCTGACTAAAGCATGTGAATACAGTTAGTCTTAGTGTATCAACTTAAAAAAGTAAAGTATGAATTTATAAAATGTTTAAGTTGCTTTAATTGTCGTTTAAAAATGTGACTAAATACTTAGAAACACAGTGGGATGTGTAAATGACTTGCATATTTACTTGGGGGGGGGAAAAATCCCTTGTGAAGGCTTTGGATTTAAAGTGGCCTTAAATGTTCAGAAAAGCCTAATGGGCTTCTCTGTCCCAGAGCTTCTTATTGTCATCTGACTGGATCCAGGACTTTGAGGCAGCCAGATTTAACGCCGAGTATCAAAGCAGAGGTTAAACGCTGCACCTTTTAAGTTAGTTTTGTTGTGGCAGCAATTCAGGAGCTTAGAAGAATGGCAAAGAAGAGGGGATAAACGAACAAAGAGGGAAAGATGCAGGAAACACCTCTGCAGAGAAATGCCTCGTCTCTCTACTCTGCCCGACAAACACCAGCAGGGAGACACTGCTGCCATCAGTCTGTCGTTTCCTCAATCCCTCCATCTTTTCTCTCTTTTATCCCACCCTTTTCAGTCTCTTTTTTCTGCTCAATCCTTTTCCTGCTGACTCACACTAATTCGAAGCACCAGCACAGTGAGTCGATAAACCGATGCAAGTTTATCTGACCGTTCATTGATGTTTCACTGAGATGTTGCTCTCCTCCTTTGTTGAGTCCGTTCTGTTTTTCTTGCTAACCACTCGGTTTGTTTGACTGGATGACGAAATGACTAGTTACCATCCCGACTATTTGTGCAACTGGTAGGCAACAGGAAAAAACGCCTTTAAAAGCCCTGCAAGCTAAATAATTCCTTTTAATCTAATCGTGCTCAGAAAACATGCCAAAGATGTTCCAGAAATCTTCTCTGAGGGCAGCTTTCAGAACAGATCTCAGCTCTTTGAACATCTTCAGAGACTTCAGTATCTCTGGTGAAAAGCGAAACCTCTTATTTATGAGAGATCTGGTGTGAATCAACCTAAAACAAAATGGTTGAGTCTTGTATTTTGCTGGGGTTTTTTCTGCTTTTAAGTTATTTATGAGTAAAAGAAAAACTCTGCAAATGTCCGTAACATTCTTAATAAACATATAAGTGAAATCTCAAAGTTGCAGTTATGGTCTATGTTATTGTTTTTTTTCTATATAGAATCAATATGGATGCTCCGGTGCATGGCCATCCATATTGTTCTTTACTGTGACGTATATTAAAGCTGGTGAGTTGTTCTGCTCTAAAATGATATTGATCCTCAGCACTCAGCATAGACTGAATTGGTTTGAGCAGAAGCAGAAGTAACTTTTGTGTCTGTATATTTAACGACAGATGCCATATTTGATGTTTGGCTTGAAAAATGCTTTTCTTAATTTCTTTAATATTTAACTTAAAAATATTTGTTAAATATTACAAATAATGATTAGTTTTCCTGTTTGAGTTTGTCTTGAATCCCCCATATTTTAGGGCTTTTGTTTTGTGGTTTAATTGTTGTGCATCAAAAATGCCTTTGCTGATTTTGTGTCATTTTTAGTTACTTATGTTTAAAATATTAGCCTATGTCGGAATCATAGACTTACTTTCTTATCCTTTTAATTGCTGTAGCAAACTTTACAATTCCAGTCACAGTTTATCTAGTCTTATCTAGTCTTGCTTTATAACTAATGCTAATATTTAGCATTAGTTTCAAGTGGGCCTGTCATCTGTGTGTATTGGCCATCTGGAACTTGTTGGGATGAAACTTCAACCAGAGCAAAAGAAAGTAAGTCAGTCTTTGTCCCACTCAGTCAGTATGATGACTTTACAGAATCTTTGTCAGTGCAGACAGAACATCTGCATAGCTCAACATTTAACTAAGTAAAGTTGCAGTGTGGTCATTGATTGCTGCAATATTTGACGAGCACTTGTGTAACATCTGTTGCATGAGCGTTATGTGGAGTCTGAGGTGTGATGCTCATTACCACAGAGTTATTTTCATATCGCTAAAAAAAAAATCACTCCGGCTTAGCTGGGGAATAAATTGTGTGTTTTACAGTATGAGATGCATAAAAAGGCAATACTGGAAGGTTCTTTACTTAAGACTACATCTAATCTCAGCTGAAACTCAAGGCAGTTATCCCTTCTGAGAATAAAAGGGCCACGACTATACCTTTAACCCCTTGGGTTATTGGGTAAACATTTGGGTGTGAAACCACCACAGTATAGTGATGGTTGCACTGACTTCACATGACGCAAATATCTCAATTCAAATTGCAGCTAAAGCTTTTCCTGGTAGCGTATGTTTCGTACGGCTGCTGCAGCTCTCCCTGGAAATCCCTGCTTCCTTTAGACTTACAGTGAGCAATGTGTCTCAGTCATGTGACTTTGACACATGACTGAGACACCAGCTATGTCAATGGCATGCAGTGAAATTCTGCATGTCATTGACATAGCTGGATAGCTGGAAGGATTTTCATTTCTCTCACTTCCCACACCTGATGTGTACTTTTAGTTTTTAAGATGCTGAACCACACAAAGTGTAGTTGGGACATTCTGATGGAGGAAGAGAGAGAAAAAAGTGGGTTAATCGCAATAAATATCACAGTTTTGAAGAAAAAAAATGTCAAAATCACACATTTAGCTGCTATTGAACCGTCTTAATTACTCCAATATAAGATTGTACTGTTGGCCTTGCAACCACAAGATGATCTAGGGTCTAATAGCTGTACTATTCTATAGCATAGCAGACTTCTGGGAGTTATCCTTTAAAGGCACAAGGGACGCAGTGGGAAAAAAAAAGATGAGTCCAGCCTGTTCAAAAATGTGCATGGTATTTTATCTGTTGATTGCAACGTGATGGTTGCTGTAAGCATGTGTTCCTGTACCAGAACATAAGCAGCATTAGTTGAGGAACAGATAGGAGAGAACAAAGGTTTACTAAAATTTAACTTGAAGTCTGCGTACCTTTCTGGAGCAGCTGTTTCTTGGTTACTCACTGTGAACCAAAGTAAAAATACAAAAGGTCCAAGCACAAAAGTAGAATTCCTGCACAAAAAACACTTTATCATTCTGTTGAACTGCAATCACTATCAATCAGCTGTCATCTTTGCTGCTTCTCTTCTTATCTGCTGCCAAAATTCCAAGAAAAGTTTCATCCCCCAAACAGATTTATGGTTTAAAAAAAAAAAAAGATTACCAGTGGTTCTGTTTCATTGATCTGGCTCCCTGGTTTTGCTTCAGTTTCCTTCTCCATTGAGGCCACACCATCAATGTTTGCAGCTCAATGGGTTTCTAAGCCCCCTCATTTTGTCAGGAAGCCTGTAAACATCTCATGATGCTCTTTAAGTTGTTTGTAATTTAGAAGAAGAGCTTGTGCGAGGTACATGAAGTCTTGCGAGTGGATTCACAACCCTTGAACCGTTTCACATTTTGCTTTGTAACATTCACTAACTTGGTGTTCAGTTTTTTTCCATTCAAAACTGAGTGGAGCAACCTTTGCTATGGTTAGAGCTACAGGTTCTTTGAGGTACTTTTATATCATCTTTGTGGCTCTAGAAGTTGCAATGCCCATTTTTCTTTACAAAACTAAGCTCATTCAGATCGGATGGAGGGTTTCTGTGAACGATACTTTTTTACGTTTTTCTACACACTTTGACTGAGTCATGATGACATAAATAACCTTTGATCCAATCCACTAAAGGGTTATTCTCATACAATTGTTTTGGACTGAATTCCTTTGGGAAGGTGAACCAACACCCAAGTTTAAAGTTTTGCTTTCTTTCAACACCGCCTTCAACTGTGGGGATGGTGTGTACAGGCTCATGTTCAGTGTTGGATTTCCATACCCTGTTGCATTGTAGGCCAAGAAGTTGTCGTTTGACAAGTGCACCACATATTTGCCGTGTCTCCTACGTTTTATGTTTTCTTTCAGCTGTCTGTCTTCTTGCCAGTCTTTCAAAAAGGGATTTTTGAGCTACTTGGCTTCAGTTAACAGATTCTCCCACCTGGGCTGTGAATGTCTGCAGCTATTTGACGCTTCATTGATTAATGCTGTTCTTGCTTGGCCTTCGAGTTTAAGTGGATGGCCACATCTTTGTAGGTTTCAAGGTGTGCCATGCAATGTTTTCAGGTGATGGATTGAACATTGCTCAGTGGGATGTTGAAACTTGGGATAATGGTGTGTAACCTAACACTGGTTTAAGCTTTTCCAAACATTTCTTCCTGGTCTGTCTGCTGTGTTGTCTGGTTACTAATATTCTCTAGCAAACCTCTGATACATTTACGGGACAGCTGGATTTATACTGAGATTAAATTACACACAGGTGGGCTCTATTTGTTATAGTACTTAGACCACTTCTTAATTTGGTTGTCCCACTAAGGGACAAAGGTGTACAGAAAATAGATGGATGGATAGATTTAATTTTGGGATTTTAGATATAGATGGCGGACTTTTCATATTTTTGTTAGTGAAACTAATGTGAAAACCAAATATCGTTTTTCTTTAACTGCACAATTATGCACTTTCTCTTGATTTGTCTCACATCAGGAATTAAACTGAATTAGATTATACAACTGAAAGCACAACCTTGTTTTTTTTGTTGTTTTTTTTTACATATTTCGTCACTGTGGTGAAAATGGTTATGTATAGTGATGACTTGCAACACTGTCCGCAGCTGTTGCAAAATATTCCCTGTAAAACCCTGTTACTAAAAAGTTCAACTCAGTGGACCCAGTCTGTGTAACTCTCTGCCGATTATTGACACTCGTCTGTTTCTCTGCTAAACAGCCAAATCCACTTGTTTTGAGAAAACTCTGTTTTGCTGACCTGTACCTGGTAGTAACTAACCCTGTAGTAGCAGCTGTACAACAGCATCTACAGGTCAGTGTTTTCATCGCTCTAATCCTCTGCAATGTTGCTCAACTACTGAGGCATAAAAATTTCATGACTCAACAAGATGAGTTTCAGGATGAGCTTTGCGTGGTTTCATTGGCAGCCAAACATTCATGTTTTTTACATTATTTAACTTATTCCCAACTGAAAACAAGCCAGAAAAATAAACTGAGCTTGTTGGCATTATTTCACAAGTCCTGGGTTTCTCCTTTTATTTTGTTTTTCTTTGTCTTGAACTTTTTCTTTTTTTGACAACCTTCCTCTGAACATTGTTTTTGTGTCCTTTTCAGTCTTTTTCTGTCGCTACGCTACCTGCACTTGATGTTTCATAACACGTGTGGCATGTTTCAGGAGGCCTTCAATAGACTCTGGCAAGTGAAGAAACTAGTTCGAATGTTTTGAGACAGACTGAAAGTTTCTGATATTATGCCTGGAAAATGGCAGTCTTATAAATTTATAATCTAATTTATAATTAAAAATTTCCTCCGAGATCAATAAAGTATTTTTGAGTTTGAATTGAGTTAGAATTTAATCAAGTACATCTACATATAAGATATATTCAATAACTGTGCAGGTAGAATTAAAATAAAGGCAACTTGGATGTCTATATCTTTTTCTTCGGTGGTATTAAGCTCACTTGGGGGACCAGGAAGAAGTGTCGGATAGAAATTATACTTTGTATTTTAACTAGGTCGGACTCAGCAGCAGCAGAGAACAATATTTTCATAGAGCCAATGGAGAAGGAAATGTATGCACTGAGCCAAACATTCAGTGGAGAGTACTTATGTTAAGATGCATTTGTTCAACAAGATTCTTGACAGAATTATCATCAAAATAACTGTAGCCCAAAATCTATAACCAGCTCATTGACTGTTTTTATTAGAAATTATATTCCTACCAAGATAATTGACTGGTGAGGGTATCAACTATCAAACAGGTATCCCCCCTTTTTTTTTTTTTTTTGGAAGAACAGCAGTCACTGGTTTTAGCTCTGAAAATCTGAGTAGAGTAATTCATTCCGGACATTTTTCAGAAGAACGGTACTTTGATTTAAAAAATAAAAGCTGATTGAAGAAGTGCGGACAATAGGTTGCTTAGCTGGAAGGATTTCTGATATTGAACCCACAAATGAGAAAGTCCAGAATGAAAACTGAATTGAAGATTTGTCAAAAAGGCTCAAAAGAAGAAGCCACCGATCGGCTCCGACGTGATCAAAGGTCAACCGTAATCTGCGCGGATCGTAACAGAGGTGAAGCCTCTGTGTCAGGACAGCTGTGTTTAATATCTACTCAAGGATATTAAACAACTTGAAACAACCTGTAGACTCGTGGTGGCAGTTGAAGCCTCAGGCTGTCAAAATACATACAGAATGTGCATGTGTTTTTATTTTTCATTAGTCCGACCCAGTGCTGCTTGGAGAGTGTACATGTATGCATATGCCACCATCCATCAGTGTCACTTTACTTTTAAATTTTAATTGGCTGCTGTAGCACTTAAATATAGTATGCTTGAGCAAAGTTGCAGCCCCTGTTAGATCATATTAATGCACGCATGTTTCTGCACACCTCAGCGATCAGCTGAAAGGTGTCGACATGAATGGGGAGTGTGATCCAGATAAAGTTAGTCATGAAAATGACCATAAGATAAGGTAAGTCAGGATCCTGGAACAACTGTCAGATAGTGATTTGATACAAAACAGCAGGACTGACTCAAATCCAGGTCGAAACCAGATTGGCTCCAGATGATCATCACCTCTTATCATGTACGCTTAGTTCTTGCAGTCAGAAGATTCTGAGCTCTGCAAGTGAATCATCCGTACGCTTTGGCGCAACGCATCTGTTGCATGTTTGTTTATCTATTATTTCAAAGGCTTTACATGAGCAGATTAATTATTCATAGAATAATATTTGTGATTTAGATCTAGAAGTTAGTGGGGAACTAAAGTTTGCTCTGTACCATCTAATGTATTAAAACTGACATCATTGAAGTTTGTGTTCAATTCTCTGACTGCTTCTTTACCTCATCACACAGTGTGTGTCCTTCTCAGCTACAGGGAAGGAACGGTAAAAGACTTGTCTTCTTCTTTTGTTGTGTTCGCTGTGACTCGCACTCAGAGCCCCGGTCGGCCCTTTGTTACAGAGCACAGCCCCCATTTGTGTTCAGCCAATGACGGTTGCATGTAAAATGCTCGACAGGGGCTGTTTGAGTTGCTTGGTAATGGCATGAGGCTGCACACAGCTTTAAGCTAAACAAACGCTTCAAATGACTGTTTCAGAGTTCTGACTTCACATTATTTAAGAGTTTGTGTTTTTTTCTGTTTATTTTTAATTAAAAATACTTTCATAACTTTTGGGAAAAATACATTAAAATAGCTGCAGTTGTGAATGTTATGGGGTTCCTACAGAGTCCTGAATAATATGGGAAACAAAAAAGTAGTGTGGGCGGATGGGGATGGAATATTTCCCTTACCTTGTTTCCCACTTTATTGTTTAATGTTATATTTATCAGTCTGGTCCTTCCACCATCAGTCTTTTCGCCTTTGTGTCCATTATTCATCAATTCATTCTCCAGCAATGTGTCAGTATGTCTATTTATTAGTTCATCTGTCCAGGCTTTCATTTGTCAGTCTGTTTATTTATATGTCCAACCAATCGTTTTATCTCTCTATCCATTCACTCGTTAGTCTCCAAGTCAAGTCATTTATCATCTGTTCATCTATCAGATTGTCTGTCTGGTTGTCCCTCTATTCATTTATCTGTTCATCTCATCTGTTCATTGATCATTTCTTCCATAAACAAATTTATCAATATTTCCATCTGTTTGTCTATCCATCCATATGTAGAAATATCTGTTTGCAGTTCAGTTAGTTTGCATTTTTAATTGGAACCATTTGTTAACTGAACAAATGGTTCCAATTGTTGTGTTTAAAATGGAAACTCATACTTATGTAAAATTGAAAGATAAAGTCAAAAATTTTGCTTAGTTTTTTTATCAGTGTATAATATAACCTAAGGTCAGATTAACTTCCTAATCTGACCATAGATAAATGTTTTCCGTCACACTCATCAACTTTCATTGATCTATTTCCTCTACTGTCTATCGCAACTTCTGCCATCGTGATCCCCACGCTCAGTGAGGCTCTTAACTGTTTCATATGCAGAGCTGACTGATGTCCACTGATGCATTAGATCAGATTTTAACAGGTTTACATGACACAAATAAGACAAAGTGGGATCTCTGACCTCTGACCCAATGCCCTTACCGTCCTAAATCTATAAGGACCTGCTGTGTTAGTGAATAACTAATCAGTGGAGGAATGTTGGGAATCTACCTACTTTTAGGTAGATCCCCTCCCAGAATAACCCCAACATTCCTCTTACCAGAACTGGTAGTCCCTTACCAGAACTACTGCAACAGTCATAGTCAGTCTGCGAATGTCTGTATTTCTACTTTTTTCTCATCTCTCTCCAGGCTGGCGAGGAGGAGCAGGTCCTCCCGGTCATCATGTGCTCTCGGACCTCTCCTGACCCCGTCCCCGAGTGCCAGTTGTTCCCTGACGAGTCGGAGGAGTCGGAGGAGGGGGTAACAGAAGAGTGCAAAGAGAGGGAGTCAGACAGAGACAGCGCTGCGGAAAGCTCCCAGGGGTCTGACTCTTCAGAGGGTCTCACCAGACACTTGGACAAGGAAGACACACTGGGAGAGCTCTATTTCTCCGGGGACAAGTAAGCACAGTTAGAGCCTTTTTAACCTCTGTTTTATCTCCTGTAGTCGTCATTCTGGGAAATGTCTGAGTGATTCATTGTAGCGTCTGGTTTGTTCTTACAAGCTTAGTTTTAGTTTTTAATTGACCGTATTAGACATTTTCTTTTGGCTTTCTCATATTGACATGCTAGCTATGCAGTCAGAGGGTAACATACATCTTTTTTTTCCCCTCTGTCAGGTGTGCTCAGGCTAGTATCTCTATAACCTCCGACCTTTCCACACGTTCCTCTGCCTCATTGAACGAAGAGCAATTTGAGGACTACGGTGAAGGGGAGGAACCAGAATACACTCCCAGCAGCCCCTCTCCAGACGACGAGACTCGGACTAACGGTTACTCCGACCTCGGCTCGTCTGTACCCTCAAGGTAATGGAGGTCTGAGGAAGAAAACGTTTAGTCGCGTGTTTTGATTTTAATTTTGAGATCATTTTCATAGTTGCAGTCAATGGCTTTTAGTCTAATTATGACATTCACTTTTCACCTGTTTGAATAATTCATCAAATGTCCTGTTGATGAGTCATCAACAGGAGAATTCATCAATGGATAATAGCGGTAGAAAGTGCAAAGAAAAGGGCGGGGCTGAGAGGATGAGGGAAAATAAAAAACTAAAACAATAAGTTTAGAAAATAATTCTTGAAAACTGCTTCACAAATCAATATTACCAATATGCAACCCATTTGTGTGTGTGTGTGTGTGTGTGTGTGTGTGTGTGTGTGTGTGTGTGTGTGTGTGTGTGTGTGTGTGTGTGTGGGTGTGTGTGTGTGTGTGTGTGTGTGTGTGTTTATTTTTTCCCCAACAAAAGCCATGTTTAACATGATCACTAAGTTGCCGCAGTAACTTGCCCCCTCTTTTGTTTTTGTTGTGTTGTGTGGTTTACAAAGGTTAATTTGTGACGAGGCAGAAATATAAAGTGCTGTTTTGTTTCTGGATCTTGAACTCCATTATTATTATTATTATTTTGGATATTTAATCTGCAGCCTGTTGATCTCCAGGATATGTACTGGAGTAATACTTTCTGAGTTTTGACTGAGGAAGTGCAGCTCAGGAGTTGAGGCCCTGCAGGCAGTGTTAATATTCATCACTGTGTTTAATGGGACTAATCTTCTTAGTTGATTGACTGGCAGTACAACTCCACACTCGTTCCGTGCATACCAATCAGACAAAAGACTGCAGAACTGGGATTAAAATTCAAAACGGGGATGACGTCACGAGAAAAAAAACACAACCAAAAAGACACAGATCCTTCCTTGTGTCAGTCTCGTTTATTTTCTTATCACTTGTTCATTGTTGTGCCTTTAGCTTGTTAAAACACCGGAATTACGTTTTGCAGAAAAATCAATAGTGTGTGTGTGATTGCAGCGCGGGTCAGACCCCTCGGAAGGTACGTCACCAGTACGCCGGCGAGCTCATGGACGTCTACTGTTCCCAGTGCAGCAAGAAGGTCAACCTGCTCAATGATCTGGATGCTCGGCTCAAAAACCTCAGGGCTCACAGGTAACACACGGTATAGGTTGCATTACCAACCTTCGGAACCGGGAGGGTTTTTCTGACCTCAAATTAATTCAGCAGACTAACAGGTTACTTTTATCTATAGGAAATCGAATCAGACTTCAAAAGAATTGATGACATCAACATATGATGAAGTTGCTTCAACGCCAAATTGTTGGAAATTGTAGTTGTTGCTCTGTACAAATTTATCGAGCACTTTAAAGTGAAGCGCGGTCTTCTTGCAACTTTCACAAAGAGCAACTATGGAACTCTTGACTGCTTCTCTGATTAATTTTCTCCCAGCTCGTTCTCTCAGTTTTGATTGACAGCTGTGTCCTGGTAGGTTTCCAGTTTGGCCGTCCACTTTTCATCTTCAAACGTTGCTCTTTGAGATGTTGAAAGGCTGTGATATTGTTTTGTAATCTGATTCTGCTCTGAACGCCCCCACAGCTTTCTCCCTCACCTGTCTGCTGTGTTCCTTGGTTTTCGAGATGCTGTTTTCTTTCTAATCTTATCAAAGATTCTTCTGAGGCTTATCTAAAAGTTTGTTTTCAAATGTATGTAATTAACTGGACGCGTCTTCACACATTTGTTGCATGTATGAAAGGATCCATTAAAAGCAAAACTGGCAGGGCGGCCTGTTGATTTCGAATTATCTTGATGTTTTTCTTCCTTCTTTGGAAGAGTGACAGTGGTGTATAAAACAAAATAATTTGATTATGCATGACAACAAACATGTCACAAAGTAAATAGAAACAGTTGCTGCCAGCTATTTTAGGCACTCTACAGGTTTTTTTTTTTTTTTTTTTTTTTTTTTTTCCATGCCCAATTATCTTCCTCTCATGTTGTACTGGTGAGTCACTGTTTGCTTTGAGTGCTCCTTTACCATAATATAATAAAAGTGATGCAGTATTGTCACAAAGGTGTTCAAAGAGCACCTGTTGCACATGTGTATGTAAACACACACAGACTAATTGATTATTCTGTAAAGCTGTCTCTCTGGTGCTTACCTCAACAGCCATTGTTTACAGGGTTGCTATTTATGGAAATATAATCCATGGCCACCATTTCTGTCTGTATTGTTCACCTAAAAGCAGTAATGCACAGACTGACGGGGAATGTTAAATTAGCAGAATAATGGTTGTTAATGTCTCTACTTCCTTATTTTGTGTTGTTGTTCCCCCCACCCCATTTTTGAAATCCTCAATGGCTCTCTTGATAATGCTACATTACTTTTATGAATAATAAATCAGTCATAGGAAACATACTACATTTGAAGGGATGGAAGTGAAAGAATAAAAGAGAGATGTAACTGAAACTAAAAGGAAGATAACTGAGAAATATTTCAGTTGTTCTCTAAGGAGGTTAATTTAGATCTAAAAGCATAATAAGATTACTTACATCAGTTTTCCCTGCCACTGTATTGTAATTCTTATTTTGTATACAATTATTTATGATTTTTTTGTATTAAAAAAACAAACAAAACTAATGTGTTTTTGTTTGTTTGTTTGTTTTCATCTTATAGTCCCAGCAGAAAAATCTCCAGCACTGCCTTTGGAAGGTAGGTCAATCTGTATGTATCTATTTGTGTTCATAGCTATAGCATGTATGGCTGTTTATCTGAACCAAAGTTCAGTCAGTGGTGTGTTTATGCTTTTTATGGCCTACACTGCTTGTGTTTGATCTGTTTGTTGACATTGCCACCAATAAATGGAGGAAAAAGGGCACTCAATGCTTCCTTATCACTTAGGTGTTTGCTAATAAACAGTTAATCACTAACTGGGCTTTCAGAGAAAAATACAAGTATAGTGAAGAAGGTAGATGGGTAGCGAGATGCACGTTGCACAAACACGGACCAATCACACAGTAGTTTTGCATGCAGACAGGGGCGAAAAGTTCGCCAGCAGGTTGAGACAAGATGGGGTGGAAATGATTCTGAACTTATTTTAGCAGTGTGTTCTTAATTTTAGCAGGCTTTTAAGAAAACCTGCTTCAAAGTTACTTATCTGATTTTAAAAAAAAATTGTGGAACAGCTAATCTAATTTATTTATGTCTTATATTTGTTATGTATTTTTTGGACTAAGCCGCTACTTTTTTCCCATGTTTTGAACCATGCGACTTGTAGCCTCTTGCGGCTTTTCTGTTGGTTTTTCTTCAACCGCCAGGGGGCTCTTTAAACAGGAAGTGAATCATTGGAAGTCAAAATTGGAAATCAAAGAAGAAAGTGCTGATTTTCATTTAGAACAAGTACATGCTAGCAGCAGGAACGACGGAGAAATGTTCTCAAACTCATACCCCCTCGACATGGAAACCACACGAAGAAGTTCATATGATGCAGCTTTTAAGTTGAGGGCTGTCGGTCTGGTAGTACAGGAGGGAAATAGAGCCGCCGTCTGCACGTAAGATCGGCGTGAACGAATACATGGTTCGGCGTTGGAGACGAAGGGCAATGAAATCCTGGTGCGGCTTATATGTACATTATCATTATTATTATTATTTTTTAATTGTAGATGCGGCGTATAGTGAGGTGCACTCTTTAGTCCGGAAAATACGGTATGTTTCCTGGCTCTGAAATTATTCTATTTTGCCTTTGGTTTCTGGGCAAGAGCTTTTTCAGCAACCGCTAGGTAACCAATAGCACATGAGATGTCTTCTCTTGAAGCTATTGTCCTAACTGTAGCGACACAAACTGAATTATAGTGACAGAATGAAAATGGCCTGTCAGACCTGATATATGTACTCAATAAGGTTTGGCCCCATCTCCCTGTTCTTTCTGGTGTACATGTCTGGTTTGATTACATCCACTGTTTTACTGCTCTCTTCATCTATTCTCTTGTTCCTTGTCGTCTGTATTCCCTCTCTTCTTTCTCTCTTTTTCTTTCCTCTTCTCACCTTTCTCTGCATTACTCTTGCTAATGGAGCAGAACCTATTACATCTCTTTTAAAAGGGGTTCGCTGTGTTAACATCATACAACAGAATGTCAGCCAGGCGAACTCAAATGCATATACTGAAGCACTCACCAGTGCATGTGTGCATGTTCCCTAAGTGCATGTGTTTGTGTCTGAGCAGGCAGCTGCTCCATAACAGCAACCTCAGCAGCCGCAATGGCAGTACAGAAGACCTTTTCAGAGACAGCATTGACTCCTGCGACATTGACATCAACGAGAAGGTGAGAGTTCATTTGTTTCGTCTGTGTCCTCCGGCGATTTGCACACGTGGTGCTTAGACATCTTAAAATGTAGCATTGAAATGCCAGAAAATGAAATGAAAGAATGTTGTTTATGGATGTATGGCTTAGTGGAAGGAAAGAATATCTCAACTCTTTAATATATGAAAGGAGAGGCTTTTTAGATAGATTTGCAACTTGCCCGTGAAATGCCTCGTCTTTGATAGAACCCTGGGCCCATTAGAAAATCAAACTAATGGATGAGTTGTTTATTGTGTGTGTTGTTAAGTTGATTATAAACAGCATATCATATTTAAAAAAAAAAATGCTTCATATTATTTGTCTCCTATTTGATTGTTGTTGTGGGGTTTTTTTTGCAAAGTTTTCAAATTTTTTCTGTGAAACAATGTTTCAAGTCATTCTCCTGAGTATTTGAATCATGAATGTATATTTTGAACACGTTTACTTTGTAAACTGAACCTGTTTCTGCCAGGTGAGTTCTCTTGAGAAGAAGGTAGCTGAACTCGAGAATGAGATTCTGATGAATAGTGACCTGAAGTCCAAACTGAAGCAGGAGAACACACAGCTAGTACACAGGTAAGGTCCACTCATTATTGTTCTCTAGGTTTTAGTTGTAATTTAAGGACCCTTCACATCAAATTAAGACTGTGTTAAGGAATCTTCTAGATTTTTTTTTTTTTTTTTTTTTGATCTGGTGAACTTACGCCACTCGTGTTTGAACTCAGGCGTTCCCTGACCGTTAACCAAAGTGAGAGTGTCATGGTGGAGTGTGGGGAACCAGGGTTACAGCAGTGGTTTGGTCTGTTCTGCGGTGCCCACATGCACCTGCATGTAGCTGACCTTATGCCCAAGCTATTATCTTCATACTCCTAGACAGCTTTCCAAATAATGTATCACTTTTGCATCATGGCTATTATGTGCATTGCATTGCTACCCTACTGTGATTATCACCTAAAAGATGCCTTGAAGGTAGCTTTAATGCGGAATATATACTTCCATTTCAATATGTATGCCTTATTCAGGACCCTTGAACATAGGAACCAGCTTGTGAGTGTTTCTTGCAGAAGCAGGACTGAGTGCTGGGGAGAAGTTGCAAACCGTGTCCAGGTCCAGCTGTGCTGGTTGCTGGGAGACTGAGGGATGCAATGTTTTTCTGTCAGAATGCAGTTCGGACCTGTCAGACTGAGAGTCCTGCTACCATATTTAGCTTATGTTTATATTTATTTATAGAAAAGCAGGAATAAGTCGGATTGGTTGTTCAAAGAATTGAATGGTTGCAGAGTGTGTGGACATTGTAACTCCTGTGTGACAACAATAATAATTTCAAAACACACAGGCTTTGGATTGTATGATCCCTTGTGGCTGCACCCACCAAGGTATCCTCCAAGAGCGCTGCAGGGCTTACTCAGGATGCTAAACTCAGTGATGGATGGATGCATATATCTACTTAGATAGATCTACCACATAGCAGGGTCTGAAGTTGGAAATGAGATGGTTCTTGTTGAATTGGTGATGAAAGTTTCCATGCCACTTTTATATAGTTTAGTCTTAATCTCATGAGAAGTGGACCTTAGTAATAAAAAAATAAAACCCTTTCAATTCAAATTTTACTTTAAAGGTAATGTTCTGTGACAAATTCTTCATGCCAGGGTAAATGAGCTAGAGGAACAGCTGAAGGACCAAGAGACTCGTGCAGAGCAAAATTTCCAGGAGGAGTTGAGAAGACACAGAGAAGCCTATAGCAAAATGGAAAGAGACAAGAACACACAGATAGAGCTGCTGACCAGCCGGTAAGAAACACACAGGCACTCTCACACTAACGCGACCGTTAGACATTAACTTTATATGCAGTTTATATTACTGCATATAATGTTAAAGTTGGACATTAACTTTATATGCAGTTTATATTTGAGTTTCAGTCTTAAACCAGAAAAAGCTTTGGGGTTAATTTCACTTGTAGCAAAAAAAATTATTTTGGTATCAAATTTTACTATGATACCATTGTATTTGAAATTGAGACCAAAGTCTCCAAAGTAATGTTTAGCCTGAAAAACATGGAGTGATAACTATACTTGGGATCTATACAATGGACTGTGCAGTCTGGGGAAAAAATAACCATTCAGCGAATAAGAGTAGGGCACATTGTACAAACATATGAGAATCTGTTACTGTATTTAATGCTGTTTTTCAGGCGATTTATTTGTATTTTGTACGTATTTATCGTTGTTTAAACTGTATTTTTGCCGAACTCTTGTGTTTTCAGTATTAAGAATCTGGAAGAGGAGAACAGTGAGATGTCTGCTAGTATGTTTCGACTCAAATCTCAGACAGAGAAGCTTGACGAGGTGAGCAAAGTTTACTTTAACTTGTTAGGAACTGCCATACATAAAAAAACAAATGCCATTAGATCTTTAGCACCTGCCACCTAGTGTCAAAACACTGTCACAACAGACAAGTGATTGTTTTAAGAAAGTGTGATGTATGGCCTGTAGAGAACTGTTTAGTTAATATTTAATAAATCATTTTTCAGTGTTTGCAGTGTGTATATTTGCACACAAATCCTGCCTTTTACTGTTAGACCATTCCTACTGAACTGGGATTTCGGCGTATGTTTACCTTTTAATTGCTGTTGTTGAATACATGATGTAAATTAAAAGTAGGTTTTATTGCACATGTAAACGGACCTTCCAGATATTATAATGAATAAAAGAAAACAAACTTTTAACTTTGTCCGTCTGTCACCAGGAGAAACAAAGGATGACAGACAAGCTGGAGGATACCAGTCTGCGGCTGAAGGATGAGATGGACCTGTACAGGAAAATGATGGATAAACTGAAACAAAACAGAGAGCAGTTCCAGAAAGAAAAAGACGCCATGCAGGAGGTGGGAGGGTTATCTAAAACGGCCTTTAAAATTTCAACATCTGATCTATCAGTTGTCTGTTATTTTTCTCTTCCTGCAGAATCTTGTGAGCTCATAGGCCAACAAAAGTCTTTCCAGACATGGTATAATTTTGTTACTCAGACGATTCTGTGTTGTATAGTTAATAGAGGACCTGCGTCGAGAGCTGGAGCATTTGCAGCTGTACAAACTGGAGGCGGAGAAGCCCGGTCGGAGCCGCAGCTCCTCGTCTGGACTTTCAGACTTTAACAGCAGGAGCAGAGAGGTGGAGCTCGAGCATGAAGTTAAGAGACTGAAGCAGGTGCAGATAAAATCATTTTTCCAATCCTTTAATCCAACTTCATTTCTAAGTGCTTCAGGTTTCAGGTGCTTAATGTGCGTTGGCATGTAGGAATGAGCGTTTTTTTTTTTTTTTTCTTTACAACTTTTCAAACCATTATTTTTGGGGGGATTTTACAGCATGAGAATACTTTATGTAACTATATTCAAACCCTCTTTTTTTCCCTTCATCAAAAAAAAAATATTTTGCCCATTATCATAATATTTCATTAGTAGTCGTGTTCCAAAGAGAATTTCCACGCTGTTTCTAGGTTTCAGCGTTCTTGCAAGCTCTCTAACAAAATAATGTGCTTTCTGTGCTGCCAGAGAAGTAAAACGTGTCAAACTTTTCATAAATCAGTGAAGGCCCTTACAGCGTTTTTATGACTACGGAGACCAGACTGACCTGCGGTGCTCACTTCCCCTCTGTTAAGTAGTACATTTCTGTTCCGCTTTGCCAGCAGGAATGACAACAAATCATAATGACCCCTGTTAGCAGCTTTTAAAATCCCTTCTTTACTGCAGCCCTGCACTGTGTGAATTACTGATATTTTGACTAGGGAGTTAGCTCAGGCTGAACAGTGTTGTGTTGGCTTTTATGGGAATACAAGTCATAGTCTACATTTGAGAGTAGTATATTTTATTGAATGAACCTTTGTTTCTGCTGATTATATAGATTCGATCACTGCTGATTTAAATCCCACCTTCGGATGCGATATGAATCGGACTCAACAGATTTATGGTGTCTTGAAAAAGTCATACGTTCTTGAGGTTTTTTTGCAATTTGTCCAAAAGCTTCAATGCAGCTCCCCTGGGATTTTATGTGGTACAACAACTGTGAAGTGGAAGGAACAAAATGTTGCTTCTTTACTATGTTAATGGTTTCAGTGATAAAAATCTGAAACGTTTGGCATGCCTTTGTAATCAGCTCATTTTACTTTGATACCCCAATATAATAAGTACAATAAATTTCCCTCGGAAGTCATGTAATTAGTGACTTTTGCATTCGATGTTCCAGATAGTCCTTCGGGTTATTATTGAATCTCAGTATAAACTCTGAAGGGCTCAGAGGTTTGCTAGAGAAACTTCATGCTGACAGGTCAGGCGGAAAGCTTTGAAGAAGAATAAATGAGGGCTTAAAGGGAGGAGTCCCAGTAAACTAACTTTGCAAATCAGATTCATAACAGAACGCTGGAAAACAAAAATTGTGTAAGACTTGAAACTGGGAGGGAGCTTTACCTTCCACCAGGCCAATAACCATTACCCAGCACATCAGATAATGATGCTCGCCTCCGCCTTGTATGAGACGTACAGCATTGTCATCAAGTAACAATAGGACCTCATCGAGGGCCTCATACGTTTATCTTGTTTTATTCGAAACAAATGTCTTTACAGCTCCACCCAAAAAAAAAAAAAATCTAAAGTTACTAAACTGCCAGCTGGAAGTACACAAGCTTAAATTCTCTTTTATTGCATTATAACTTCATAAACACTGGCTTTAGAGTCAATCAATTTTCCTACTCTTGCTTCATGTTTTTAGTGGCTGATACTTGGAACTGATGATTTAATCATAAACTCAGAATAGCAAGTAAATTAATATTTTCTACCTCTATTGAGGAAACTTGTCTGGTAAGGATATAAAACACTGCACAAAGACCCAGAAGAGCCTCATTATCTCATTCCCTTTTATGGAAAACTAAAATGTGCCTTGAGTAATGAGAATTGGCTATTTAATAGCGGCAGAAAAAGAAATGACCAACAAAGCTGACTCAAAAAAAAAAGTTAACAGGATGGAGATAAAAATGAACAGAGTCCAGCTCTGTTCAGGATGGACAATCTGGTGTAATGACGGTAATGTCTCATTCTTTATAAGAGACATAATGTTCTGCATTTTAAGAACCCAAAGAGCCCCCCAAGTTTTTTTTTTTTTTTTCTTTTTTTTTCTTATTTAAATAAGCATTTAGGTATTTAACTTTTTAAACACCCGGTGGGCCAGAGACTGAAACTTTGTACCAAATCAAACCTAATAAGCCCCTTTCCTTTAACCCATGAGAAAGGCAGACAGTCACACTGAACTGTGCACCTCTGTAAATGTGTGTATGTGTGTGTCCAGCAATGTGCATCCCAGGACTTTCTTCCCCCCGACTTCCATCTCCTGGTGTTGTCTGGGGCTCAGCGCTGCCCCAGACTCACGGTAAAATTGCCTCTGTGACCTTTGACGTCCCAATTAACAACTAATAACACTGGAGTAGAGTAATCTCGGCCAAGTGCGATTGGGGTCAGCGCTGCAGCTCCCTTGTTTAATGGCGGAAGGTAAAACAAGGGAACAGCAAACTGGCTTCCTGTCAGCAGTTTTAAGCAAACTAAATCATAAAGCTTTTTTTTTTTTTTTTTTTTTTTTTTTACGCAGCAGACCGTGCAGGGAAACCGTTAACATAACCCGTGCTGTGTCCTCATTAGCTGTGTTTGCTGCCTGATGAGCAAGCAGGCGTTGTGTTCTTGGTGTACGTGTTAACGTAGAGTAGTTTCTGCTTTTCAAAGCTTGTTCTACACGCTTATCTTTCCGTCCTGTTTTTCTCTCCCTTACCTCCCGCTCTGATTTGATTTTTTTTTTTTTTTTAGGAAACCCAGAAGTTGAGGGAGCAGAATGATGACCTGAATGGTCAGATTCTTAGCCTAAGCCTCCACGAAGCCAAGAACCTGTTTGCCACCCAGACCAAGGCTCAGTCTTTAGCTGCTGAGATAGACAGCGCCTCCAGAGATCAGGTGAAACTTCCACCCATCATTTTCTGTTGTTTTAACTACTGACTCTCTTCTAGGTTGTTCTCATGCTGTAGTCAGAGCTCATGAATTTCTAGGACATATCACGGAATGACAGTGTGATAAAGGTTATATTAGTCATTAAGCTGGTGTAGCCAGGTTCATTGGCTACATCTTATGTATTTTGTAACTGCATAACAACAACAACAAAGCACGCCCATCCTAAAATGACTTCATGTAATCTTATGGCAAGTTCTTTAGGGTTTTATTATTCAGTAAAATAAAAATAAAAAAAGTTATGTTTTATAATTTAATTTGATTTACTTGGAGATATGAGAGTTATTTTTCATTTCAAACTGAAGTACCATCTGAGACAGTTGTAATGCTTGGCTCATGAGGGTCATTAACAGTAGTCTTCTAAGATTAGGCGTTCACCTGTACAGAGTCCAAAGATCAGTAAAAACCTGTTGGCTAAACGATGCACAGCATTTATACTTGGATCTGCTGGTATGCATCAGGAGTGTAGTTTGGTCAGCAACACCTTTGGATCTCTTCTTTTGGTCCTGTTCTCACATTTCAGGCACTTTGTTTAGGTAACATTGTTACATGAGACAGATTGTGACTGTGACATGAAAAATAAATGGTCACTAAACTAGCATACCAACCAAGAGCGGGAAGGGTGAAGGAGGTAAACCGCATGAATGGTGGCAATAGCAGAGACTGTTTATGAAAGAAGACCTTATTTATGGTATTAAAGTGCAAAAATATACACTTATGTACCAATGACAGTACCCCTGATGATTGGTCAGGGGTACTATCATAGGTACACAAGTGATTTACCCAAATAAAATCAAGAGACCATTGGCCAGTAAACATCTTTGGGTAATATCTTAGATGGGAGTGATAATAAAATGTGTTTGGCGTCCATGTTTCTCCACAGTTGATGGAAGCCCTGAAGGAACAGGAGGACATCAATTTATGCCTGCGGCAGTACATGGACAAAGTTATTCTGTCCATCTTGGACCACAACCCTTCCATTCTGGAGATAAAGAACTAGCAGTCGCCTATCTGGGATGAAAATCATCAGTCCTAATGTCGAATGGTTGCCAGTTATCTGTTCTGGGAATCTGTACAGGAGGACAGCAAAGATGAGCGGACTCGGTTTGTGTAAATGGACCTGCTTTGCCCTCTGCTGTTCGTTCCGAGGACGTTTTCTCCCCACGGACTAATATTTGGCGATTGCATTTTGAGGGACTTTTCTTAGTGAGCGAATACTAAACAACTGATGGTTATGCAAATGTGACTGTTGGTCTCAGTCTGCACTGTTTTCTTACTCTGCTGCTCTGTTCTGTTCATATTGTTGTGAGTTTTTTTTTTTTAATGTTACAAGCTGGTAGTTTCTAAGCAGGAATAACTTGAGCCCAACCTGCTTTTAAGACTGACGCAGTCAGTCAGTGGAATGCACTGGAATTAATCTAAAGGGCATAAATACTGGAACAGCCTAACACATCTTACCTTTATAAAATAATTGCGGTATTATTGAAAGACAAATGACTGGTAGGGTCTATTTTTTGGAAAAACAGCAAGTCGGATTAAAAAAAGGAAAAAGGCGGCAAGAGGATGGTTACCCTGTTCCAGACAGACATGAAGGCAGCCATGTTGCCTGACCTGTGTGCAAGAGATGATGAATGCATGTAATTGTTAATTTGGACAAGCATGTATTTTGAAAAGAATAAGAAATGAGCAAAGAGTGCTCAAAGAAATGTTTTTGGAAGTTGAAATAAATAATGAAATGCTTGGGAATGGTGGACTCTACATCCTACAGAATAGTTTACTTGTGGAATCAGTGAAAGGTACACTGAAGAATTTTTTTTATGCTTTTTTTTTTTAATCTTAAGAATAGTCTTCCAAAAAAAAAACTTTGCATCTATGTCAATCAGAGCAATAGTCCTTAGTTGGTTCAGAGGGTTTGAACTGATTGACAGAAGCTGCAGCCAAGGAATGTCTTTAAATCCTAAAGTGAGGCCTGAGCTGGAAGAGATTTGCAGCTGGTAATAATATGCCCAAACAATGTTGCACAGGAACGTTTTGATATGAATGTGTGGGGGGAGCTACGTCTGAGTGATTGATGGTCTCTGTAACAGGCCGTTTAAACGCATCTATAAACCCAGAGAGATCGACCTACAAACCAGACGCTGAGCGTGCACAGGAGACTCACTTTTTTTTTTTTTTTACCGAAGACTGGATCAGCAATCTCATTGCCACCTTCTAACAACAGATTTACATAAAACCCTGATTTGCTCTGTGTAACTAATAAACTGCTGTAAATATAATTAACTTAAATGTTTTACTTCCTGTGTGGCCAGAAGGCATTTGTAATTTAATGTAATTGGTTAAAACATGTTTTAATACAGTATGTACTACTGCAATTGAGGATTACTTTAAGGGGATAGGTTGACATTTTTGAGGTGAGATTCTGGTAAAAGCTTACAAACGGTTAATCTCTTACCTGCAGCAAATAGCTGTCTCTTGGTGTCTACATTTAGTATAAACTCATATTAGCTGGTCCCAGAGGATAATGCTAAGTTCTAGTAGAGACTTCAGTTGCCATGTTTGCATTGGGCGTTTATTTGTTTTGTTTTTTTAATAATAAAATAACCATAATCATTTACATGGACAGATGCAGTGTGCCACCACAGAGCTTCCGTTGTGAAACATAGACTGAGTCCACAATATCTACAGTAAAGCATTTCTATTCAGACTAAATCCCTAACAGAAATGAACAAAACAAAATGCAATAGAAAAATATCTTGTTTTGATTTAAATTAGCCTGTTTTTTTTATTTATTTTTACACACCCATACTATGCTTTAATGTCCCAGTATGTGTTTCACACAGGACGATTTTTGGTGGTACACATCCTTCTGTCTCTATATTTGCATAAATAATTATTAGTTTTTCTATAGATAACCACCTAAAGCAAATGTAACAACAGCATAAAGGTTTATAAAATACTATTTATATAAATTATTTTTGAGTTGGGGTTTGTTTTAAAGCCCCTGTAATCCACTATGGTCTTGGTCATCCTCAGCCTAGCCCTTAGCTGCAGCTGGAGGAACCATCTAATCTGGATATTTACCAAATGAAGATGCTAACAGAGTTGCTACAGGGTAAAATAATACCGCTTATAGTCCTTTAACTTAGGAACTTAAGTCAAATTTTCTGAACTATCCCATTAAAGTAAAGGAGGAACAATCAAAATCTGCTGTATTATGTAATTCTCACAAACTTGAGTTTTGCTTCCTTGCACAAAAAACATCTTGTTTTCTTTTGCATGGCTTTCATTTTCTCTGTCTGTGCCTTCTGGGGACTTTTTTTTCAAGATGAACTTGCTCTAGACTTACACATTTTTCAAGGTACACTGTGTCTGTCAGACTTGTTTTCCTGACTTGTAAATGTTGTACTTGAACAGTAATCATTTGTATTGATGTGCCACTTACCACTCTTTTTCAGACTGGTACTAAAAAAAAACTATTTTTTACAGTTTTATCAAAGAGAAACCAGCTTGTTGCCTAGGTGCTTTGTTGGATGTATAGCACAATGCTTTGTATGGTACTTAGACTGGCTCATGTTTTGTCTGTATAGTGAATGACTAATAATTATTTTTTTTTAATTAGTGTCTATTTCTTTTGTTTTAATTTTTTGTTAGCTATGGTCAGATGAGTAATTTTCACTTTGCTTCAAACTGACTTTTTGTATGGTTGTAAACCGTCTTCCTAATTCAACTGTGAGCATTATGAGCAATATTAACTTATACAAATACTGGCTCATCGGTTCTTTCAATAGCTGCTTGTGCCATCCTCAATTTGAATAAAATCCAACACAACATCAAGTTGCAAATCTGAAGTCTTGTTGCTGTTAAAGGGTTATTCATTGAGGTCTAGGTAATTGATTTGGCAATAAAAATGTTTGGGCTGTGATAATGCCTCATCAGATTTTATCACTCTGACAGCTCTCAATTGAAATTGCAAGAAAGGCCAGCTCAGGTTTGCTAATAACTAGATATACATGCCTAAGATGTTTTTGGATTCTGTTCCCAGGGTTGTTTTGCATTTTCTCTTCCAATATAGCTTTAAAAAAAAATCGCATATATCTTTGTCAACTGCCCAATTTCAACACAAAGGTTTAATTTAAATATGCATTTAAATATGCACCAAATGTTTCAAGTACATAAATAAAAGTCAGCTGGTGCCTATACAGTGTAGGGATTTTGGCACAATTATTATTTCCAATGGTCATTGAGGGAGTGGAGAGGTACATCTTGAATAAGTCACCAGTCTAATACAGCTGAGGCAAATAAATAAAGCACAGAATCAAAAATAGCAACAAAAAAAAAAAAACACACTACAGAAATCCATAGATAAAAATAGGATGTGCTGAAGCGCAAGAAAAGAAAAAGGTTACAAAAATAAACTGAAACCGAGTCAAGCTGAGAAAAGTAAGTAAATGTATTTCTCCGTAGCTTGGCGCCACCTATCTGTCACCCCGTTTAAATAACTTTTTTTTTTTTTTTATTTGGGCCGATTGGTGCTTCGCGGGTGTCAGGCCTGCCTGCAGCTTTAGCTACAGGTAAGAAATTAATTCTGATGAAGCCCCGATGTTAAGATAACTAATTCATTTTTATTTTAAAATGATCATTTCTGTTTCCCGGGCGCTTAACCTGTGTGATGGTTGCCGCTTAACGCGGTAACTTTTATAGCTAGGAGCCAGTCAGTCAGAGCGCTACGGTTAGCTAATGGAGGCATGCTGACACCAGCGCGGTAACGTTGAAGTCAGCTCAGAGAGGAGTTTTTCCTTTCAGTCTTCTGTGCACATGAAGTCTGACTCCAGCTCAATCTGAGAGGGTTTTTTTTTTTTTTTTTTTTTTACCTTTAAGCGCGATTTAACCCTGATCTGCATCCAAACATAAACGTCGGAGAAAGTCTGAGGAACGCATTTTGAAAACAGTAGCTAGTGCTGGATTCAGAGTAAATGCCCGCAAAGCATGACAGTCAGATCAGTTTACTAAACAATTTAAAATGTACTCTCAGCTGTTAGATGTCAGATATATCTCGAAATGTCAGTACCTAAAAAAATAAAACTAAGTGAATTTCAGTTAGACTATAGTTTCGGTGTTTTTTCTCTGCAGGTTTTAAGTTTACTTTAACAGAACATTAAAATACTGTTAATCCTACTGAAAAAAAATAAATTTTAAGCAGAAGTGTCAGGCTTCTGAAAAGCGTTATAAATTTGCTGCAATCAGTACAGGGCTCCTTTTGCATGATTTGCTACATGGATGTCAATGTTCTGCAGAGGCCTGTTAACAAGCAATCATTTGATGCAGGTGTGTTTGAACCAGGGCGGGACCTAAAACATGCAGGATTTTGACTTTGAACCCTCCTTGAACACACTTTGAACACTCCTGATTTACTGCATCAGAACGGCGGGGCTCGGCTGATGTGCAATGGAAAACCAGGTTGTTTTGATAGCCGACTTCAGGTCAACTGCGTTGTTGGGTCTGGGTTTTCTCATCTTCATCTTGAATAGATTCTCTATGAGATTTAGGTCTGGTGAGTGTGCCGAAATGACGAAGCAACCAAAAATGTTGGGACTTTTTCCACAATATTCAAAAAATGTTTTTGAGCAGAACTTATACTAGACTAAAACTATTTGACACTTAACAAATTTCTGCTGTTTTGCTACTCTAAATGTCAGATATCAGGAAAAAAGATAACCAAAAAAAGATAAAATGCAGTTTTCAAATGAAGGGAAGCAAGCCATCTAAACACTAGGCTTGACAACTGCCCATCCTGTAGAATCAAGAAACCACCTAAATAAAACTTGTTTCACAACATGAAGTAGGTTAGATTAGCTCCAAAAAGAAAAGAAATTAAAGGAAAAATGTAAAATGTTCATTGACATCCAGTCTGGAATAGATTAGAAAGCCATTTGTAAACCAAATGGAGATCCACATAGGGAACAAACAAGGGATGGAATTGGGTGGAAATAGGCATTTTTTTTTCCTATTGTTTTGAACTGTAGGAACTTTAACAGAGTTCCTAAAGATTAAATTTACTTGTTGATACAACACTGGGTTGTGCCTGGAGTTCATGAGCCTATAAATGCCTTTATACTCTGTATAAAGTTGAGGGTCTAAGTCATTCCTCTGAAAATGGTCACTAACTTAACTGAACATGAGAACAAAAAGCACCCAAAAATGAAAAATCTGACTCTTCAACTGCTACGTATGCACAAAAGGGTGATTCTGAGAGTTTTTTTGCATCGGAGCATTTTTACGGATATTCACAATAATTGATATGATCACTTTTTCTATCACTTTTTTAATATAGGAATGCACCAATATAAAAACTCAGGCTGATAATAGATATTTTCTGCTATTGTATGAAATTCCCTACTTCTTCAACACCATCAGAAAAACACAGCTGACATTGTCTCTGTGCCTCAGTTAAACATCCCACAATCCTGTGCTGCATTATTGTCACACATCCAAACAAATGCCATGACCATCCTCCTCCTGAAACACTAACAAGATTCAAATAAACTTTGTCTGTTAATATCACAGCAGTTTTACTTATCAATACAGATATTTTAAGAAGGTCCCAAACAGCAGCTGATACTGATTTTAATGCTGATTTCCTGCATCCCTTTATTTTTAGGTTTTTGTAATGAAGGAAATAAAAAGAATATGTACTATGACGTGTAATGAATCCTTTAATCTTGTGTGACAGGTGACGTGATGCCTCAGTGTGAGTTCAGACTCGAGTGCGAACCAAAGGGAGCTCAGCACAACACCTGTAGGCCCAACGATCTGCCCAACGGTCACATTCCTGATGCATGTTGGGTTAAGAGGGCAAGGCGCCGACATAGAGCCAGCAAGAGTACTAATGCTGGCTCTCTGGACCGTAGAGACGGGAGTACTAGCGTTGTGTCTAAGAAGAACCCCTGGAAACATAAGGATGCTTTTTCACCTGTCACCAATGGTACGCCAGCTGGAAGATGGAGAGTTGCAGATGTGCCTCGGTACACCACAGCCAATGGCCACCAACATGGAGCCAGCGAGAGTACTAATGCTGACTCTCTGGACCGTAGCGACAGCAGTACTAGCGTTGTGTCTCCGAAGAACCCTCAGAAACAAAAGGATGCTTTTTCACCTGTCACCAATGGTACGCCAGCTGGAAGATGGAGAGTTGCAGATGTGCCTCGGTACACCACAGCCAATGGCCACCAACATGGAGCCAGCGAGAGTACTAATGCTGGCTCTCTGGACCGCAGAGACTGGAGTACTAAAGTTGTGTCTCCGAAGAACAGTGGGAAACAAAAGGGTGCTTTTTCACCTGTCACTAATGGTACGCCAGCTGGAAGATGGAGAGTTGCAGATGTTCCGCAGTATGCTACGGCCAATGGTGCCGCCAGGTTTGGTGTCACTCAGTACTATAAGCCTGAACGAGCAGCGCCAGGTCCCAGCCTTCCTGCATCCAAGAAGAAATGTAGGGGAAAGAAACGCTCCGGAAACAAGAAGAAAAGGTACGCCAAGACTTCTTCTGTCAGCATCGTTAACTGAGGAACACGTTTAGCCAGGTCTGCTGTGCCTTTTAGGCAAATGTCCACAACATAAGCGTTAGCTTTTGCATGGCAATCGTACAGCCTCTTTTAATATGAAATGCCACCTAAATGTGTCTGGTGTGGGTGGACTACAACACAGTGCTAAAGTAGGGCTGAATGATGCGGCTGAAAAATGTATCACAATATAACCTTTTCATATAAGTCTATTGATAATTAGTTGGGGTTTTTTTTGTTTGTTTGTTTTGAAGTACTACCCAAACCAATGACAGTTTTAAATGTTTTATCCAGTTTTCACCCCATGCCATTGTTTTTATTTTTAAGCAGTTATGAGGCACAGTGGCAAAATCTTAAACTGCTGCTGTGCATGTTACACAGCAAGTTGTTGCTAGGTAACCAGAGTAAGTGAGTTGCTAGGTAACCAAAGAGTAAGTGAGTTGCTAGGTAACCAAAGAACCGTCAGTCTGTTCCACCAACCTTGAG
The DNA here is from genome assembly GCF_051168715.1 of Poecilia mexicana. Taxonomy (NCBI): domain Eukaryota; kingdom Metazoa; phylum Chordata; class Actinopteri; order Cyprinodontiformes; family Poeciliidae; genus Poecilia; species Poecilia mexicana. The sequence continues at coordinate 14,332,995 of NW_028263370.1, read as the reverse complement.
AGGTTGAGCAGTTAGTCGTTCCTCTGCCTACATCCAACACCATGGGTCTTTTTTACAGAGGTGCGGACATGACCTTTCCAGAAGGCTATAAGCCACTCCTGATGTCCTTGCAAGAGAAGGAAGACTGGGACGAAGAGATCCAAGATGTCACCCTCAAAAAGAGGGTGGAGTTGAATGTAGTGACCGTGCCTTATGGTAAAACAGACTTTTACTAACTCCAGAATCCATTTCTCCGTCAATGTACAGTATAATCTCTACAAACAGAGAAATGATAATATCGTGATCAGATGTGCCACAGGAAGTAGGAAAATCAGTTGAAATTATGAAACTACATTTTAAATTAATTTCAGAAGAGTGCTTTTTAAGGCCCTGACTGGCTTCGTGCGCCTTCTGCAGGTCCGGAGGATGTGCTCCACTTCTCTCTGCAGGATTTGTCACTTCGGCAGAGCAACATGGCCGATCCACCGGTGGCGGCTAATTACAGTCCAGCTGTGCACCACGCACACCCGATGCGGTGGCGCCGCTACCGCTTTGCCACTGAATCAGAGCAGTTTGCAGATGCAGAAGAGGAGGGCGAGGAGGCAGGCGGTAGTCACATATCCTAACCAACGTCTTATGAGACCTTGGTGCTTAGCATTTTTTACAGTTGTCCCTATGCGGGGATCCTGGAAAGTAGGTGTGTATAGAATATTTGTCATGTGGTCTTGTTTTTCCCACGAATACGGCTTCGTTTTCATAAATTAAAAGGTAAATATTTACTTAAATTTCAACATCAAATATGTTAGTTGTCTTAAATTATAAGATAGCATAAGTTGTATGTAGTTTCTTCTATGTTATATGTTATCTGATCATTTGTTTTAGGATTTTAGTTGTTTTTGTTGTTTTTAAATGAATCATTTAGAATATTTAGCTTTAGCTTTTGGGGTCTTAAATGTTTTTAGTTGTCTTCCAGACTTTGTTGTTCTGCTATATTTCGTGTTTTTACGTTTTTAAATATAAATTCAATAGTTTTGTTTTAAATGGCCAAAAGACTGCTGAGGATGTTTATGGTGGATCATTTAGGAAAAAAGTTTCAAAGTGTTGTTTATAAAATAGCACGTTCATCAACATGTAGTTGTAGTTTGTATTAATTTATTAGTAAAGAAAGTACGCTTCGAAGTGGAAGTATGGTTTATGTAACACCAACAAATCAGCTTGTTCATTTTCTTTGCCAGAATAAAAGATTTTCCTCAGACTTCTATTTTTTTTTTTTACCTCCACACTATGCTTTTTGAGATCTCCACAGGTGGAGTCACAAGTTTTGTGACACAAAATTTAGATTTTCACACACTTCAGTTCTTTTTGCCGCAGTGTACAGAACTTAAATATTTTGAAATGCTTTTATTGAGAAACGCTTGTAGTTTATGCAAACCGGAAGTATGACAGCATTGACCTTTCTTTTTGATTCACCGACTATAAGATTCTGGTCCATACCTGCTCAGGTTTGTCTCCGAAACATGGGCGCTTTATTTGCCAGCGATTGCATTTCCCAGCAGCTAGATGGTGCTGTCGGCGCACGAGTCGATTTGTCTGAGAGCTTCCACTGCACCTTGGGGAGTTCAATGGGTTCACTCTCAAAGGCTTGAGAGGCACAGGCTCTTACTTGCATGCTGCTTCCCCCCTGTTCTTTAATTCACATCGCAGCTTACAGTGGGATTGCTCCTGAGCAGATCAAGGCAGTCTCATGATTGTTAATCAATAACCTTCACAGACACCATGTCACGACTGGATTGAAACTGTGCTTTCTCTACTTTGCTCTGTTCGGACTCAGAATTTTAAGTAGCTGTGTTGTTTCAAGTATGAACAGATAGACTGCAGCATCAGATCTGTTATTATCAAAGAGTCTCGACTGCTTTTGATCTACTCCACCCTTTAGCATAGCTTCCATTGTTGGTGTCACAGGCAAGTGTGACTAGAGGAGCAGAAACCATATGAAAATGATACAGATTGATTTTATAATCTTTGCATACTTCCACACGGAGGTGGCTGTAGGGATGGGGTCGAATTGTCACTCATATCAGTGTCGTAGTGTAGGTACTGTGTAGTGAGTTTAGAGCCTGATGTTTGATGTCTCTGCTTTAGGGTATAGAGTCTTTGTCCTTGGGTAGCTTGCTGACTTGTGGCCTAATTGCTAGGAGATCTGACACTATTAACACAGTTTTAGCATGCAGTAGACCCCTGTAGAGGGAGCTCTACAACCAGCACAATTTGGGATAGTCTTAGCATCTAACTCCTCATCCATGCAGTACCTCTAAAGTATTCAAGTCGTTCTGTCAATTGTCTACTGAATTATTACTTGGTCATTCTAGCACAAGACTATGCTTTGATCTAAGCTATGATACTCTTGTTCAGGGTTTTCCATCCTGCTCCAGACTCAATTTTTTTTATTTATTTTTTGCTTCCTCTAACATGGGGCTGTCCTCAAGGGCCGGTAGATGTTTTAGATGACTCTGATCCAACACAGCTAATTTAAATGGTTCCAACTTAGCGTGCTGATGCTCTGCAGAGGCCTGCTAGCGAGCCATGAGGTGTGCTCAACCAGGGAGAGCACTAAAGCATGCTGCATGCCTAGAGGACTGAATTGGACACACCTGTTTTAACAAGTTTACAAGACGAGGAGTGTAGCTCCATCCACCTTCCCATCAACACTGACTGGGTCGATTGGCCGGTTTCTGTTTTTATTTATTCCTCATATTTTTGATATTTCTAGGAATTGTTGGTTGATGACATACACTGTTGTATGGACTGCTGCTGATGTTGTTTTGGCACATTGTACTGTCACTCGTTTTCGGAGTTCCACCTGTGCTTTTCATTTTACTGCAGATCTACTTTGTAAACCTTTCACATCCTGAAATTAGGATCTCCTCTAAAGGAGAGTCTGCGTTTGTGACTAATAACATGGATCCATGTGATATAGATTGTGTGATCTACATCACACATTAAAAGTGTGACATAGATGTTCTTTCCTTCCGAAGCCAGCTCCATCTGTTTTCACATCCGTGTGACAAGTTTTTATTTTATAGCTTCTCCTCATAAATATCTCTCCTAACTTACCCCCCTCCAGGGACACTCAAGCTGTACACACAGCCCATCTGTTTGTGATTGTCACTCGAGTTCAGTTTTTGCTCTGCAAGACTATTGCAGGTTCATGAATCTTGATTAAGCGGCATTCAGAAAAAAAAAAAGTGCATCTCCCTGGGGTTCGAAAGGATTTCCCTCAGATTCCTGGAAGTAGCTGGAGTAGTTCTGCTTTCACATATTGTTGGGGGGTGGTATCAGAACTCCAGAGTTGAGAAACACCACCTCTTGTGCATGTTTTAATCTTGTTGTATGAAACCTCCCCTGTATGACTCCAGTACATCACGTTCCGTGTTTGAATAAATACACTGATGCACTGCAGAGCTGAAATTAGCAGGGTCACTCGGCATCCTCGCTGCCACATTTCGCTTATGCAGCTTTTTATTACAACCCAACTACAGTGACTGACTTGTGCAAGTTATTTATATAAAATGCTCTGACCTACCTGCACTGTGGTTATGTAGTAGTTGTAAAGTTTTCCCATGCGTTGATGGTAATCAGCTCCAGATTTTAAAGCCTCATTTCCCAAACGTGAGTCACCAATTTTGTCTGTTTCAAGTGTGACTATTCATTTATTGTCCTGGCAACATAATGGTCTGTTTGGTCCAGCACATTAAGAGACTCTGGAAACAGGAAGGAGGTTTGTGGTCAGCTCAAACTCCAGTCACTAAGCAAATCACACATATTCTGCTCGTGCGCTTTGTTCTTAAAATTGTGGTTAGTTCACCTCTAGGGGCCCATAAACCTATACGGTGCTGTGAAACCTCTCTTATTGCATTTTTTTTTTTAAATACTCAAATATTTCAGATCAAACAGATTTTAATATCAAAGACCCTGAGCAAAAACAAGGTGGAATTTTCAAATGTTGATTTGATTTAGTTTAATGGGGAAAATTGCAATGAGTGTTTTAAACCGCTGCAGAGGAATTCCAGCACACTCTTCTTTGCTGAATAGTTCAAATTCAGCCACATTGAAGAGTCCGTAAGCATAAACAGCTTGTTTGTAGTCATGCCTCTGAATCTCAGTCTCATTTTAAGTTTAGACTTTGACTAGATCGCCCATTGAAAAACCATTTTGTGTGCTTCATATTAAGTGAGAACTGCTTTTCGAAAACATCTGTCCAATCTGACTGAGCATGAAAGTAATCAACATTTTTAGACGCGTGTGCAAAGCTGACAGTCGTAAGCAACACAGGCTTCTCCAAAGAACCGACTCAGTAGACTGAATAGAAATAGATGCTACACTTTTTTAATGAAAAAACAGGTTTCCTTTCATCCCACAACTGTGCACTACTTTGTGTTGATCTGTCCCTTTTATGTGATAAAATGCTTTTATAGGGAACTCTTTGTCATCTAGCTTTTTACACAGCAGTATCTTTGCAGCCAATAAGTTACAAACCTGTTTGTTTTCTTCTTAATCCAGCACGATTTTCACATGAGAACTTCACATGGTTCAGTTTCTATTTAAATCATGCCTGAATTAGAATCTCCAGATTTTTCTGGACATAGGTAATTGAAACATCTTTTCCCAGGTTCTTTGGAAAACTGTATTAACTGAGTGGTCAGGCCTTGTGTCAGTCCAGTTGAAACAAATAGCCATTTTGATCCACGGTACTGGAAACCTCTCTGTGCCCTCTCATTTGCCCTTAAACAGTATCCAGTGTTCATCACAGCATCCCTGCACTATTCCTTAAATGACCTCCCACAGTGCATGATAAATGGTACAACCAGTTCAGAAAAACAACTTTATGTTTTTCCTTTGCTCTGTGACTCACCTCCTGTCATCGCTTTCCCATTTGTCTTTGGCACAGTTATTCTTTGCCTATTTTCTTTCTTTTTAACTCATCTTGCGACAGCTTGTTGGCAAGTACAGAATAAAATCCATGGTGGGCTCCGTATAGTCAGAACTAACCAGTACAAAAACCTAGATAAATGCTCTGTTTTGAAGTTTCTGGTAAATTGGAACCACAGCATGCAGACGGCTAGTCGTTAAAATTGGTAAAAGATGGAAACTGCACTGGGCTTTGGAAAGGCAGCCTCAATTAGCCTGCCCCCCAATTTCTTTTCTTTTTTTGCTCAGTGTTGGCAACATTAAAAAACTTCTGGGAAATTCTTAATTCTTCTCACTTTCAGGAAATATTTGTGTTGTTTTTTGGGGGGGTCAATGATCATCTGTTTATTTAACAGCCCCCTTTGCAAATTTATTCCTACCGCTTAAACTTCCTTCAAGATCAATATATATTTTACTGGGATTTTGTGTGATGAGCCATAGCAGAGAAATTCAGAGAAAAAAATCAATTGCAATAAATTGCCTCCACAAGTTACCTAATTGGTAAATAAAGTCCCTCTGTGTGTGTTTTCATCTCAATATAAATCCAACTGAAGACTTCAGATGCTGGTCAATATTAGGGAACAAAATGCTAAAAAGGCAAGAAAATGGTTTGTTCTTTTTTTCTTTAGTTTGCTTTATTGGACTCTTGAGGTAAACCGACAGCCCGGGGAAAGAGTTTTTATCAAAAAATCAGGTATGAAGCCCATGGTAACTCTGGAGGAGCTGCAGAGATCCACAGCTCAGGTTGGAGAATCCATCAACAGGAAACCCTGTTGGTGATGCACTGAACAAATGTGAGCTTTATGGAAGCGTGGCAAGAGGAAAGCCGTTGTAGTGATGTCAGCAAAAGGTGATAAAGTATAAATTCAGGGGACCGAATACAAATGGATGCCACTGTCTTCAGACTCTTTGTGTTTCTCCTAGTGAAGAAACGTCGCACCCTGCTGTCACTGGCTTGACCTAATGGGAGAAGAGTCAACATACAGAGTTCAAATATTTGGGGGGAGAGTTCACAAAGGCTGTGGAAATAGTTGGCAGAAGTGACTGTACTCTAAAGGTTGTGACGGCCTTGTGACCAAGCCATTTGTTTCTTCACGGTGATGAAATGTAGAGATCACGCGAGGCCGTTGCTCCTTATTTAAACCTCCTATCCCCGAGGCGCAGTTTTTCATATTTACTGGTGGTTGTCGCAGTTATGTCTTCATGTGCTGGTGTTTGTCGGCGGATTGTTCTGAAAGGCATCATTGCCACATCTGGTGAGCAGAGGAAAGTGGCTGCTGAGTCAGAGTGATCGAAATCGAGACGCGTTTGCCCGGAGTCAAGTTTCCACCATATGGTGAAAATGTTGCACTCCCACTTTTTTACTGGTAAAATTCACTTCCTGGCTGTCACTGTGATGTTATTGCAGGACGTTTTTGCTGAATGACTCACATGATGGGACCGTTGAGAAAACTTGCGCTTTGACTGTCCTCTTGAGTTATACACACCCATCTCCAGTCTCATAAAGACAAACAAACGGCAGCGCATAAATTGCTCATGTTCACAGCCAAGATGAAAGGGAAAATAGGTCATTGTGTGGTAGAGACGGTGCGTTTTTGAATGTGCGACGACTGTAAATCCTCTTTCGCTGCAGCAAATTAGATCCATCTAAACTTAGGAACATTTTAACATTGTGCAAAAAACATCTAGACGGAACGTAAAACGCAGCTAAACGGAGGATTATAGAGCCGAAGGTACTTTCAATGGACAGACAAAAAGAGAGAAGATGTGGTCAGTGGCTCAGTCAATGGTGCCGTTTAAATGGCTTTAAGAGATTGAACCACTAATCTACAAAGAAATAAGTATTTATATTTTAAGAAGCAAAACAATTAATTTATATGAAAAGAAAGTTAAAAATAGATTTAGATGTAACTGGTTTAGTCTTGAAATTTAACTGAATCTCAAACTGGCATTTAGTATTTTATGCTGATCACATTAATAAACACCAACAGAATAAATTACGTCAACGCCACCACCCTAAAAATTTAGATTATAGAAAAAAATATTAAAAACTATTTAGAGTATAATAAAAAAGTCTGCTGTGCATTTGTACTCTGCTAAAATATGATGATATTTTAGCATATTTTAAATATCAGTTTGTTTCTAGCCTAAATGTTGCCCAAATGTTTCTCCAGAGGCCTTGTTGTCCTAGTGAACGGGAGATTTGATTGTTAATTTTAGACGAAGAGCATTAGGAGAGGAATTAATAATATTTGTCTTTCTTTCTTTCTTTCTTTCGTTTCTCATATTTTCTTCCACTAAACTCAAAATGATCTGTTTAGTGTTTTCCAAAACCAATGAAATAGTGATCTGGAAGCAATCTACTTCTCTGGTTACAATTACAACCCCTTCAAGCTAAAGGGGCTAAAAGTTCTACCTTTTAATTAAGCACATTTTCCAGTGTGGAAAAATACCCACATTAGGAAATAACTTTTTGTTAGTTTTTTTCTTTTTTGGGAAATCACAATTAGTGCTACTCCTAACAATACCAACGAAGGAAATGGAATTGTACAATTTTTGTAAAACATTACGCACTTCACTTTTTTTTCTTTTACGTTGATCAGATTGCGTAGAGTAACTTCTGATTCGGACGGGTATTTATGCAAACAGACGCCCGTTTCTCATTGTTGCAAAGCCAAGAGGATTAGTCATTTAGGTTAGGAAAATTCTACTTAACCTAAACTCGTCCGCATCTACAGTCACTGCAGTACTAAAAAATGTTTAATTACATCGACAATTTGGGGTCACAGAGTTTCAATCCTAACTATTAGATGTTATTTATATGCAAGTTGGTTATTTAGGCGTCTTTTCTGCCCCACTGTAACAAACATAAATATGTGGATTGTAGATTTTACAGGGATTTTATCTGATCCTGTTTGGTCAGACAATTCTTTGAGTTTTTCAGCTACCAGGTACGTCTGGTATAAAACAAGAGGTGTATATGTACAAAAGCTTCTAATGGCTGCTGCTGGGTAAGGCGAAGGCTCCGTGATGCTGTGGGCCAATTCCTCCGCCAAAGACCCCTGGATGGCGTAACCAATTATATATTTTTAACAAAGCTTATGGTAAAATCCACACACACAGTTCAACAAATTAGCTTTTTTCCATGACTATCTCATCTCCCAGATCTAAACTGTACTAAAATCTGTAAAAGCTGAAAAGAATAGCACGAGGGAAGACCCATGACCCTGGTCGATCTGCAGATCAAAGACCCCCTCTCTACAATCTGTATGCTCCAACCTTGTGAAATGTTATAGAAGATGACTAATTTCTGTCATGTTCGAAATAAAAAGGGGGTTTTCAAAGTCGTCACAGCAATTAAATAAAATGACACTGTTGATTCTGTTGAAATGAAGTTATGCCCTATTTCTTAATGTAGGAGTTTTTACCTTCTGCGTAAATGTTTTTAAAGTAAAAGCTGGACTTTTCTAAATGCAGTCAAAAACTGTTTTTTTTACTTTTATTTTTTTTTTTAGCATGCTTACCAAGGGTGTGAATAAGTGTAAAGGACATTGCCTCTTTGTGGCTGTGAACTTGCCCTGACTAATATTTTCCTAAACCAGCTGAGCTTAATAACCCTTATCATCCTCCCCCTCATAATCATCATCATCCTGTACCTGGTGTGTTGACCAGCTGTTCTGGCAGTTCCATTGATGCCTCTTGCCCTCTGTCTGTGTGCCACTGCTAATGTTTTCCCAGAATTCCTCCCTGCAGGGAAGCAATTTGTAGCTTCAAAAGTTTTCCTTACACATAACTTGATTGCCATTATTTTTTTATTTTTTACTTTTGAGCTTTCAGGACCATCCATACAAGATGGTTGTGTCATGAATCATTACTTGCTGTTACTTTATGTCCCTCAGATTGAGGCAGATTAAGGGACTGATACCAACATAAAAAAGATAACAATGGAAGAAATTGGTGAAGGTTAACTGACTGTAGAGTTTGGTTCAGTAAAACGCCTTTTTATTTCTTATGTTGATAAAGCAGTAATTCGACTCTCTGGTTCTGAACAATACTGTCATGTCCTTAGTGTTTCACTCGGCCTCTCTGACTTTCTGAAACGTCAGCACATTTCTTCTTCCCTCAGCCAGTTTCACATTTTCTGTTAGAAATAAATATTGGTGCTAATTAAAATTACTGATTTGCACTGATTTTTACACATTTGCAAAAGCTACATTTGGCATTTGGTCAGGGAGTCAGCAGAACGCCTGACTAATTTAACAGCTAACTTTGCCTTGTCTAAGTAAGCAAACACTGGTCTGTTATGTTGTTGAAACCTATTACAGAATTCACCTGGTTTTTATTTTTGCTTTAGTGTATGTGTCAGAATAAAAAAAAAACAGCACATGTTATAGATAACATAACTGATGTTTTAGCATAAGGGTTATTAAGCTCCGCTGGTTATGTTATCCATCCATCCAGTTAATTAACGGCAGTCACATATTTCTTTCTTTATTGCTTATTTGCATGGGGACAAGTATTAAGCATAAACAAATACAGAACGCTATAACATTTATAGTCTTAGCTAATTTGCAACGTGCGTCCCCAGATGGGCCTTTAACAACAAAAAACAGCTTAAAAGAAAAACACAACATAAGATAAAATATCACGCATAACACAAATTCTAAAATTAACTTAAAACAGACCACAATGGAATAAAAAACCCATCACGGAGTCATGGCGCTGTTAGCCATGACTACAAGTCACTCCTTCAGCCTTAATCTAAAAATGTGCCAGTCTGGAATCAGCTTCCAGTCTTCAGGAAAGGAATTCCACATATTAGTTAATGCTCTAGATATTTTGTCATTGCATTACAAACAATGTGAAACCGTAATATTTTACTCAGGTAATGGACCCATGCCGAGTTCACTCATACGCAGCCATTTGATGCCTGTAGTTCTGCAGCGGGCCCAGACAGAGGCAGTGTTCGTCAGCCACACAGCCGCTGACCCTCTGGCCTGTTGGGATGCAGGGCTTGTAGCTCAGCCGGCTGCAACGCATCACCAGCCTGTGACGACCTGCTTGTCTGGCGATTCCGCCTGCCTACCTACCTGTCTGTCCCCTACTCATCTGCCTGTGTCTATCATCCTTTATGTTTTAGTACTGTTTAGACACACTTCCTGCCTGTCTGCCCGGGCAACCTGCAGGCTCTTGAGACATTTTCCTTCTTGCTGCTTTGTTTCCCTTACACACCTCCCTCTCTGCCTGTCAGTCCTGCTGTGTGGTAACTGACCGGTTGTCAGTCCGTCCTCCGCTCTGGCCCCCTTTTTGTCAGTCTGTCTGCACGGCTGTGTGTCTGGCTGTCTGGCTTCCCAGCCGAGGAATGTCTGGATAGGTGCTGGATAACAAGCACCCTGCAGACACGAGGAGAGGTACATATGGATGGTGTGAGAGAGTCTCTCTAGCACCATCCGTATGTACCTCTCTTCCTGACACAGGGGGGAGGGAGGAGGTGGCCATGAGAGATTGAAGGAGAGATAAATAGGAAGGTAGGAGAAAATATGTAAACCTGGCAAGGGAGGCATCCTGGCGTGGCAGAGAGGAGCTAAATCAGATGGATAGGTGGCTGAGTGGAAGCTGTGGAGTGACAAGAGACTGGGAAACAGAGAGTCTCGCTGCTTATTAAGAGGCTTACACTCTGTGGCTGGGCTTTTATTGAATTAACACGTTGATGTACTGCTAGTCTTTGGAGGAGCAGGAGTGTGACTCTGCCAGGGTTTCTGCATGTGCTCTCTCTCTCCCGCTATCTCTCTGACATCTCCTCTCACACCTTCTCAGGCAGTTGTCTGGTGTCATACTGGGATGAGAGTCACAGCTGAGTTAGGAAGGAGAAACTGTAAAGGGCTTCAGTCGGAAACACGCAGCTGATTTGTATAAGGTGAGACTCTTAGATGATATAATTCTCACAGAGAGATAGAGGGAGCGGGGGATCTCCCTAAAGGAGTATCTGCCTGCAGGCTCTAGTTGAATTTGCATCACAGATATTTTATGCTGAATTGAAGTCAAAGCCTTCCGGCAGTTGACAGATGAGTCCAAATTGCGTTGCAATTTCTCTCTTCTGTATGAGCTGAAGGGGCTCGACTGTCATCTCATTCCACTGCATTTGCTCTCACCTTGCAGAGGTTAGTTGGGAATTTTTTGTTGTGTGTCTTTCTGGCGAAGCACACCTTACTGTAACAGCTGGACTTTGTTTGTTTTAAATCCAGTTCTCTAAAACAAAGACTGAATCTGGAATCAACTAATTGTTAGTTTAAAGCTGCAGTATGTAACTTTATATATATATATATATATATATATATATATATATATATATATATATATAAAAGAATAACAAGTCACTATGCCATGGTAGTGCATTATGAGACAGATAATCTGTGAAGCATTAGCAGGCGTTTAATTATACTTTTCCATGAAATTTAGAAAAAAATAAAACCCGCAGCGCTTCAGGCCATAAATTCTGTTTGGGTTGAAGCATTTTGTTAAACTGTAATTACATTTGTGGACTGACCTAACCATGAGTTTGACTTCTCTGCCCAGTTCTTTATTCATTAAGACAGAAAAGGTGAGTGACTGCTTTACTACAGGCAAGGCGCCGATCTGCCAGTTGATCTGCTCCATCTCACCGTCACTGGAAAACAAGACGCCGAGATACCTGAACAGCTGAGTCAGTCCACCAAATTCCTGTTTAGGGTTTTTTTTCCACCAAAGCAGCTGATGATAGAGCCGGTTCTATCTGCTTCTGGTTTGGTTTTCCGCAGCCGTAGAGCCAACGCTGAACCATGTCATTACATCTCGGTGATAGTCTCCTCTTTTCCTAATTCAGATTTTTTGTGCATACTCAGTTTATCCAACCAAATAAGCAATGGTTGTGAACTCTTCACCGTCCCAACCAGCACATCTGTTCAGCACCGGCGGCGCTGCAAGAAGCAGGTAGATGACTTTTTACAGCAGGATTTGTTAACCTGATGATTATAATAGACTAATTATTATAATTGATTGAGTTGAAAATACTGGTTGTAAACACAGCTTCATTATTGATTTCCTTAAACTCTGTAATGGATGCAATTAAAATAAACATGCAGACAATAACAGACAGGGAGCTAATCTGAACTTTTAATTTTTTTTTAATTAACATTTTTTGTTTTGTCTTGCATAAGGCAGATCACATCAAACTCACTGCAGAGTTTATAATATGGTGCCCACAGTATTTTACATGGGTGTTGGTCTTCACATCCCACATCCAGTTTATGGAAAAAAAAAACAAACAAAAAAACTGTTCTTTCCTCCTGCCCAGGTCAGAGCTGGTGCTAAGAAACAACCACTTGGCCATCGCCAGAACTTGAGGTTGTGGAAACACAAAGAAGCGGTCCAAAGTCAGCACAAACAAAACCCTGTTGAGAGCCAGAGGATTCAACTTTTATACAAAATAGAACCACATCATCAGCAAAAAGCATAGAAGAGACCCAGTGACTTTATCTTTGTGAAGCAAAACCAGACAGTCTCCACTCCACAAATACACCTTTATATTTCCATGATCACCACACACACATCATCAGTGGTCAGCTCTGGAAAAGTTCAACCAACACTGGTAACAAGCTGGTTTTTGTGTTAGCATTATACACAAACTTACCCCAACTTGCCTTGGGGGACACAGTCCTGGGCCTGCTGTAGATGTTGAGTCCCAGAGGCAAAACTAATCCGTGCTTTTCGGTTTCAAGTTGCAATTCATTTGTATCAGGTAATGATTGTGTCAAAGTTTGATTTATTTATTTATTTTGTTTTTTTGTTTTTATTTTCAAATGTATGCATCCTGCTTTATTAGCTCAATATGCAATATGCGGATCAGGATTTAAAAGATTTAGTGTTTCAGTAAATACTTAGTCTAATCAGCAGTTTTTAATATCCTGTTTATGTGGCTGCTGACAGGTGTTTGTTTAATTTTTGACATTTATGTTGATAAGATCTGGCTAGGTGACAGGAAAGCGTCACTACTTTTGGCAAGACATGCTTGGCATCCGGATTTACACTGGATTCAGACTGCATTCTCAGAAACAGTTGACATTTTTTTTTATTAAGCTCACCGAGATCCATATGGGGTCCATTGAGAGATCACTACTGGCGTAAGCCAAGCGCTAAACATTGGTGTGTTTGTTTGGAAGGGCTGGAAGGGAAGAGAGACGTTTGTGCATCAGCGTCTCCATGTCTTTGATGAACAGGCAGAACCTAGAATCCTCTTTCTCCACATTTCTCTGTGGAGAAGTAAGATGAGTTGTAGCTAGCCAGCTAACACCTCCTACGCCTGTTTGTGCAACACACACACACAGACACCATACATCAACCAGGAATCTGCCCTTTTAAAGATGAATCACTTTCACTTTCTTGTCTCTGTCTGCCTCTCCCTTTTTTTTTTCCTCTCTCAAACACACACACACAGACACACACGTCCAGTCTCCCAGCTGAAACAGGCTAATACATGATTAAGTCCAAGGTTTTACAACATGTCTGCCATCCATTCAGAAAAAAAACTTGCCCTTTTTTTCTTTTTTAGCCCATCTTCCTCCCTTGTTTGCCTTGGCCCCTGCGTTCTGTGTCCAAGCCTTTTCTGGCTGCGGTCATCAGAGCCATCTCTGCTGTTGCATTCACAGTGGTAACAGCACATAACAAAGGAATGTGACCCGACTGTCACAGCTGATAGAGATATCTGTGTTCCTGTGAGTTCTCTTGCATCCCTGCAGTATCTGGTACTTGCGAGCCGCCAGCTTCACCTTGATTTGTTTGTGTCAAATAAGGATTTTAAAGAATGTCTCCATCAGTCGTGGTTTTTTTTTGTTTTTTTTTGTTCACTCCCGGTTCCAACACTTTTAACATTACTATCACCATCATATGATCCTGATTGGTCCTAGGTTTTCTGCTAAACTCTTTCATGTTGCTATTGCTATTCAGACTTCTCACAAATCATTTAGTGCAAATAGTTAGGATATATATATATATGTAATATATATATATAAGAATCCACTGAACTGATGAGCAATACCAACGGTGTTGGCAAATTAATGAATGATGCAATTTTACCAAATTCTTTGAAATATTTTTTTTAATGAATTTTCAGTGAAAACTCAGATTTCTAACTTTGATTATGCCTCCATGGTTGTATTATCAAAAACCATAATGGTTAAAGATGACAATGAGGTACATTCCCATTATTGCCACATTATTACCATCTGGAAAACCTATAGTGAATGTTTGTTAAGCTCGCTGTGAGACAGACGGAGCTGTGTTTTTCATGGAGCTGCACCTCTGCGCTTGTGGCTCTGTAACCTGGCACCAGGTGCAGGGAGGTGGCAGCGGGCTGGGAGTACACTTGGCAGACAAACGGGGGAGCGGGCACCATATTCAGGACAAGCAAGGACGCCTGCCGGTTGATTGAGTGCTTGTAGGTGTGGGTGACCTCCTTCGCTTCCCCTGGGTGGCAGAAGACAGAGGAGACTGAAGGGAGGAGAACGCAGGAGAGAAGATGAGGCTGCTTATGAACATTGTTCTGATGCTTGTCTGTCCCACTTGCACTTCTCTCTTTAATTTTGGGGCTGCATGCTCAATAACAGACCTGATCTGCCATTAACAGAACACACCTCTGTACATAGTCATCAGGGCAGACTTTAACTCTCCCTTCATATTTACAGTTAATGTACATATTATACATTACATATTCTGTGTATCTTGTGTACAGCATAAACACACAACTCTTGATCCTTTTCACATTTTGTTACAACCACCAACTTCAATGTACTTTATTAAAATGCTATGTGTTAAACCAACACATAGTAATTGTGAAATGGAAATAAAGTGTGATGGGTTTTTTTTTTGCCCTCCTGAGTCAAAACTTTGTAGAGTCAGCAGTGTATGCTACAATTGCTACTCCAAGTCTTTTGGTTTATTCTTCAGATATATTTTCTCATTCCTCTTTGGAAAGTAGATCAAGTTCAGTGAGAGCAAAATGAAAAGTAAATTTCAAGTCTTGCCAATAACTCTAATTTAGATATGTCTGGACTTTGACTGGACCATTCTAACACATCTAAACCATTCCACTGTACTCTTCTACCTGTGAGATGATGCCGTTGTCCTGCCGAAAGGTCAACAAGACCCTGGTTGACAAGAGAAAGGTGAATGATGGTGGTCCACTGAAACCAGTAAAGAAAGGCAGAGGGCAGAGCTGCCTTATGCAGCCAGAAAAGAAAAAAATTAAATTGCTCTTGACAAGTATTTGTCTGGGGTTTTATTTTAACCCATAAGAGAGCGGTGGCAGAAACATTTTGTACCTTAACTTTCTAAAACCATGTTTAGAATGATGTATAGTGTTAGATTTTCCACCAAATATAGCACCTCAGACGTAGATCAGAAAGTTCATCTCAGTTTCTGTTAATCTGAATACCTCGTTCCACATGTTTGCCATGTCCGCCGTGTGGCTTGCAGGTTTATTTTCACAGGGGATTACCTTATCATGGTCTCGTAAAAATCAGATTTGTGGACTGCGCTAATTGCTGTCCTTTCAGCAGATTCAAGCTGTGAATCTCTGCAGCTCCTCCAGAGTTACCACGATTCTCTCACCTGGTCCTCTGATCATTGCTCTACTGTAATGTGAGAAAATGTGAAAGACTCGAGACGTGTAAATACTTTTGCAAGGCACTGTATTTTCTCTTTCATCTGACGAGGCTGCGGGTTTATATTTATCCGTGACGGCCATCAGAGGCAGATCACATCTAATCACTGTGCCAGACAAGTATGTCGGTGAGTCAGTGGACATGTACGTGTCTGAAGATGATTTGTGACCGAAAAATAACAGACAAGCTAAAAAGTCCTTCTGTCCAGACATGAGAACGCACCAGAGCTGATGAGTGGCGAGCGGAGAGGAACTAAAAGATCTGCACTCGTTAGCTTTCTGCTGAGGCTGAGGAGACGGGCTATTGGTTTCATGCCTGGAGGCTAAATGTGAAGATACAGATAGCAGCCCTTTCACACCTCTTAGCTCTGAGACTGGTAACAGGAGAGATCTGCTAATATAGGTGACTTTGGGCTGGGATGGTGCTCATTTTGATGCAGCAGAGCTCTGTCTGTTCCCACAAACTTTACAGTGACAGGATCCTACATTTAGTGCCAGAGTAGCAGAGCGCTGTTGCAATGTAGGCTGGATGGGATTGGTCTTCACAGATCTGTAAAGATTTGTAGACATTTTACAAAAATATCAAACAGTTTGAATGGAAGAGAGCATGTTCTGCTTTACTCTGTAAATAGATTGGAAGTGACAGATTGTTTTTGCTGATTGAGGCATTAATGTTTACCGATAATGTTGCTGTATCCATGCAGCGAGTCACTTCTTATACTAATTTGACCCTTGGAATAAATGCTTGGGTAAAACGAGCTACGTTTTGCTTTGATTAAATGGTTTATTTTGGAGAACAACTATTTTGTTAGCATCCCAGTCCCACAGTCCTCTGCAGCTTTTTTCTCCCTGCTGCATGTCTTCTCGTGTGTGCGTTTTTGTTTTCCATTGCTTGTTTTGTGCGCGTGTGACGGTGAACCAAACTAGGCAGTGCCGTAAATTTCAAGTGTAGAGCTGTGAAAAGGCAAGTTTGTCCACCCACTTGACAAACGAGATGCAGTCAGAGCCTCCCACATTCTTTTGTGTGCAGTTTCATGTCTGGTAGAGCCACCTTTATTTTAGTTAACATACTAGTGCAGCTTCTTATTTAGTCAGTTCCTCTTTTTTTTGTTCCTCTTCGCCTTAGTGATTTGTTTAAATTGATCCAAGTTCCAGTGTAGCTGTTATCTAAAAATAGTTGCATTGACTTCTTGTACATCTATGAACTCTCTCTGTGGCTCTCCTCATTTGCTCCTCCTTGGCAGCTACATATTCAGCATTCTTTGCTCAGTATAGCCACTTTCGCCCTTCTACCCATGCCTGAGATATTAACATTTTTCTGAAGTCAAGTCTGAGGTGTTTGAGAAGTTAAATGCAATTCAAGTCTCAAATGTCTAATGACTAAAGTGTCGACTAGTCTGCCCCCAAGATTAGAAGTTCAGATCCTGCTGTCCTTTGGCCTAATAAACTCACCCACCTTTAGTGGCTCTACTCCTTCCATCTTTGTTATTTCCCCAGTCTTACTCTGGTTCACGCACATCTGACTTCAACTGAGTTTCATTCTTATTCTCTTCAAAGTGTACCACCGCCTCTCCATGATGTCAATTCTACTACAGATGATGATGTCATCCGTGAACCTCTTGACCTCGTCTATTTACCTATAAATCAACCTTGTGAAGCAAAAGGAGCTCCAAGTTGATTCCTGATGTAATCACATCAGCACAGTGAACCTATCAGTGGCTCCCGCTGCACACCTCACCACTGTCTTACTGTCCTTGAACAACACCATCACATTCACCTCTTCCACTCTTGACTTCTTCTTATGGTGTCACAGTTTCTCTGAGTTACCAGTTATAAGCTTTCTGTTGGCCTACAAAAATTCAGTGCAACTCCTTTTCTATAATTCTCCTGATCAGATTTGTTTTTCTTGGCTTGGATAAGTAAAAGAAATAAAAATAAAACAGAAACTATCTTCTAGTTTGATTTATCATCCATTCTCCTCCAACCATTCATTCCTCCTTCCTTGTAATTTTTTCTAAGGTTTGTATTTTGTATGTCCCAAGATTGGATAAATCCCCCTTTTCCTACTCCGGTATGTCCAAATTGTTGAAGCAGAAAGCACCCTCGAGAAAAGTTTCAGTGCAGAATGCTCTGATGATTAGAAGGTACACCTCCAGAAATGATTCAACATTCTGAAATAAGTGGAGCATTCCTGTAAAATATGATAAATTGCATGATTGTTTTTCAGCATGGTTGGCTGAACGCAGTGTGTCACATATCATCAGTGAAGAAAAACAAAGTTGGTCTCAGATATGTGCTCGGCTGGCATGTGATTTAGTTGACTGGATGCATTAGAGGGAAATGTGCTCTCGCTTTTTGAACAGAATGGATCGATTTCTTTATCTTGATATGGATGGAGGTTATGTCTACATCTATGTAGAACAAATTTAATTATGTATAAATTGTGTTAAACCGAGTTGGGACTAAGGAGTTATTAATATGTTTGATTTTGAGCATCTTTGAGGGGTTTCTTATTGAAGCTAAAATATTTTTCCCTTCTTGTACCTGTCCCTTCGTGTCTCTATTTAGACCAGGAGAGTTCTAACCTCTCATATAAGCAGTTTTTAAAAGCAGTTAGTAGAAGCATATGAGCCTGAATAAGTTAAATTTAAGGTTGACCAGGGCCAAATACCCTGGCTAAATACCTGGTAGGGGAAAACATACACTGCTTATCCTCTTGAATGCACCCTCCCCAAGGTAGAGAGCATGGTGGTGGCAGCACCATGCTTTGGGGATGTTTGTCTTCCTCAGGGACACCAAAGGTGGAGATAAACAAGCTAAGTAAGCTAATATTTAGCTTAACAAGCTAATAAAAAGCTGTAATTGCAGCAAAATTTGGTCCTAAAAACATATCGACTCAGATGGGCTGATTAAAAATGTACGCCGCACTTTTCAGATTTTATTAGTAAAAACATGCGAGAACCCTCATCGACTTGGTTTGTTGCTTAAAGTCCTTTTAAATTACATCGAAGTTTGTAGCCGTAACGTGAGAAAATGGGAAAAAGTTCAAGGGATAGGAATACTTTTTGCAAGCTACCGTATATGCACGCCGTGTGTGAAACTGAGCACCCCTTCCACTCCCCCATATGTTTCTAACAGGTGCCTGTGGACGCTCTGTATCTATGTCTGCTGAGATATGCGCCTGGGATGATGTGTTCGTCCGTGTGGGCTTGTGTGTACGTGTGAGTGTTGGCACTGCTTCCTGCATCCTCTTGGGGAGGGCGGGTCATCGAGGGCACTCAGTGTAAACAGATCTTCGTGGGCATCAGCAAGTCCTATGGCTCCAGCACGTGCTCTTTACCATTCCATTATCCTCTCCGTCGCATGCATGTAAACAAACGCGGGTCACAGCATAAACAAGCCCAGCCGTGCATTAACACATTTCCTTTATCTGCTGGTCGGAGGCTTTGGTCTCGCTGCGCGCTCCCTGTCACACTTTCTGCCCCTTTCCCTGACAGCGGGGCCTCCCACTTGCTTGAGCGTTTCCAAGAAGTGGGCAAAACCAGTTTTGAGTTTCCCTCCCCTCCGACCCAGAGCTTCCAGGTGAAGAAAATAGACCCTGCTGTCACCCTTGTCCAAGTCTGTCCCCATGCTGGAGTAGAAAACAAACATTGGAGCTGCCTGAAAGGTCCATGGGGGGGAAGTCATGAGAACCTGCAGGATATTTGAACAGAGTCCAAGACAAGGAGTGAAGAGACCTTGCAAGCTGCACTTCTCCATTTTAAGCTGTTCTCCATCTCCTCCCGGGTCATGTTGAACGTCATTTACACCAACATCTGCATTCGACAGACTTTAACTTCATCAATCATCGATCCTCACTGATTCTCGCAGCCGCCAAGTTGATTTAATGGCTTTTTCTAAGATGCTGGATACTAGAAAAAGATTTTAAAATAAGCGACAATGTTTCTTCAGAAGGACTTTGATGCTTCTTAGAAACCACATGGGATTGTTTCTCGGTAGCACCTTTAGCTCCTGGGTTTCAGGGGCCCAACCCACTGACATCTCTCCATAGACGAGCGCAGACATTTCTAGGGAAGACACCAACTAAAATGACAGTTTAGGTGAAGAAGGAAAACTTGATCATCACATTCTCTTTGTTGTGTGATTCACTGTACTGGAGGTTGTTATTATGTAATTATAGGTTGCTATTCCTAATTTCTTCCTTCCATTGTCATGTGTTTCTCGAGATAACACACACAGAGTGCTTTGCAGAAGTGTTCCTAAACCGTGAACTTTTTGTATAATCACAAACTTTAATGTGTTTTATTAGCATAGTAAACCAACACAAAGTAGTGCACAATTGTGAAGTCGCAGATATTTTTTTGCAAATAAAATTCTGAGTCGTGCATCTTTATTCAGAACCCCTTGCAGAATGCAAGTCTTTTTTTATGCTATTTCCCTACCAACTTAACACATCTGCAGACTGATGTTTTTGCCCACTCTTTTTTCAAAGCTCAAGCTCAATCAGACTGGATGGAGAGAATCTATGTACATCAGTTCTGAAGTCTTGCCGTTGTTTCTCAGTTTGGACTTTGACTGGACCAAACTACACGTTGTCCTGCTGGAAGGTGAAACTCCTTGCCTATTTTATGTGTTTAGCAGCCTCCAACAGGATTTCTATCAGTATTCCAGTGTATTTAGCATAATTAATCTACCCATCAGTCCCATCAGGATTCTCAACTGCATGATGCCGCCTCTCCCACGTTCCACCTTTGGGACGGTGTATTCAGTTTTATGTGCAGTGTTAAATGTTCCACTTTAAATTGGATGCCTCTCCTTCAGCAGTCCGTTACTTATTGCCAATTTTCCAAACAGTCACATGTGTGTATTGCACATCTTGCAGTTGTCCTGTCAGCAGATTCTACCATGTGAGTTGAGGATCTCTGCAGCCTCTGGTCTGTCGTTTGGTTTTAATGTTTGTTCTCTAATGATTAAGTTACACCAAGGGATAGATGAACGCAGTTGCTTGCACTAGATTTTATCCAGGGGTATTTAGAGAAAAGAAAATCTTTGTGGAGGGTGGCATTTGTTGACACATGGATCAGTGTACGGGGGATTGTTGATAAGTCCAGGTTCTTCTGCATAATCTTTGAAAGAGCATAAAGTGTTTATGCTGTATAAACACTTTATGCAGCTTCAAATGTTCCTAAGGATGCTTTACCAGTGATTTTTCTGCCTTTGGGCAGAGAAACAACATTTCCTCCTAAAGTTCTAAACTTCCCACACAACAGCTCCCCACCGTCCTGGCAGCTGAGTGACTGAGCAGTGTTTTGGCATTTCTCCCGTGTGTGTGTGCGTGTGTGTGTGCGTGTGTGTGTGATCGCTTTTTGCTGAGTTTCAGGAAGGCTCTTGTTGCCAGAGGCCCTGAAACAATGGAGCACGGTTTTCTGAGCCTCTTGCTGCTCAGCGTAGGCCTTTTGCCTGCAAGAGCAAGAGGGAAACTCTGGACTTGCCACCTCCTGTCTCTACTCCCCCTCCTTCTTCTTCTTTCTGCTCTTCCTCCCCTCCGCCCTCTCTTCCCCCTCCGGGATGACTCAGAGAAATGTGCTTGGCGCCATTCCCTGTGGCCAAAGCTCAAGCCCGAGTTTGATAAAAACGGAGTGAAGCAGACTGAGGAGTCCTCTTGAAAAATTTGGCCGGATTAAGACTGTAAGCATTTTCAGATGTGTGAGCTCCAATAAGAGACAAAGATAAGTTGGAGATAGAGCAAGCAGACCCATGTTTCTAACTCAAAACATGACCATGTGCTGTGTCGTCGTGCTGGAATCAGTTTCAAACACAGAGTTTCTGCCAAGCAATGTAAAAAACAGAAAAGTGCAACAGTTTAATAAAAAGAAAATGTGGTGAAAACAAAGATTTATTTCAGGATAATGTTGATTTGTGCTGTTAGTTTTCAGTGCAACACACTGCATAAATCTGGAATGTATCTGTTCTAAAGTTTTTCTTTAGCTCAGCCATAACCAGTGGCATTGCTCTTATTTATTTTCAATAAATTAATATCAATTTTATCTGCAAATAATTTAGATTAAAATTTTAATCATGCTAGTGGTTAACGGATGTTTTAGAAAACAAAAAAATAGCTACTCAGAAAAATTTTTATTCAAGATAAAACGTATTTGTAAATCAAAAAGAAGATGAGTTATTATTTATATTTGTATCATTCTGTCATAGTTTTGAGAAAATTTTCTGAAATAAGCAGAATAAACAAAATAAAAAATGTTACTAACTAAAAGCTGTTCAAAGCTACCCTCACACACAAGCACACACACACACCCACGCACACACACACAAACACACACGTCCACACACGCTCACCAATTTTTATTCTGATAAAAAATGAGACAAGTATCTTTCAGAAGTTAATAAAATTGTGCAAAAGTTTGAAAAAGTCATTAAATCCGTACACACACGCACGCACACGCACACACACGCACACACACGCACACACACGCACACACACACACACACACACACACACACACACATTTTGCATGTTTCTATTACCTTTTTCTAATTTGTTGTGTTTTCACTATATTCAAAGGTAAATTTAAGGTTCTCATAATAACAATATGTCATCAATTATAACATCTTTCTGAGCTTATATTTACTGGTAAATATTTAAATGTCATTTTTTTAATATGTAGGAATATTTTAAAAATGTAAATAAACACTTACAGCCCTGAAAGCAAAAGCACATTGTAGGTAATATAAATTATCAGGACATTCCTGCTTCAAATGTATTTTTGTTTAACCGAGAAAATAAAGGGCAAAGTCCAAAGCAATTTACTCTGAAAACTGAATGAAAAGTTTCAAAATGAATCATCAGCCTCGCTGCTTCTTTATTCTTGTTATCTGTGCCCTTTAAAATAGGCTGCTTCTGTTTTTCTGTCCTGCCCTCTGAACAAATGTGTTTCTCTTTTGCTCAGTGGATAATACTATAATAGTTTGTTGTCGGTAACTTGAAATATTTGTGTTTGTCTTTACTATGATCGCTGTTTTCCTTCTCCTTTTCCAGACCTCCTTTTTCCCATTTTTGTTTAGCTGAAGCTCTTACAAACGCTCTGCTGTCTGACGCTAATATTACTCATAGAAACAGATATTTGTGGGATATTCTAGCGGACTCTGTCTTCGTGTTGAGAACACAAGAGATCATACACAACATGTAAAACACGTAAAAGCTCCTGATCGTACTGTCAGACATTTTTGACCTCCTCATCACATTGTACAGTTTATGCAGAAGTCTGATCAGTTCGTAATCGCAAATGAGAAGTGTGGTCAAACAGAGATGGCTGACTTGTTCATGAAGCGCTGGTTGAGTTACTTGGCACTGCCTCTGTGTGTTAGATTACAGCATTAGATTGAATGGTATCATACTGCTGTGCTGGGTACTTTAACACCGTCATTCTGAATCTGGAGGGCCTGCACCCATAAGAGTGGCACCAGAGATCCCAGTCGGGGGGTTTCAGTTGTAAAGACATCCAACTGAACATGTGCAAAATCACAGCCACTGACAGAGGAGGAGAACTGGGCCAACCATCAAATCATGGTCAAGATGATTTTCTTTTCAAAAATAAAGAAAAATAAAAACAGTCCAATTTTGTGATGCTTAAATTATAAGTATAACTTATTACTTATATAAGTGTAATTTATAACTTCATGCAAATCTTTTAACTTATTATTTATTACTGCTAGCTTTCTACAGCAGAATCTAATTTATAACCTCTTCCAAAAAGGAAACTAAAATATCCAACGTGCAGAGCAGATATTAGTTAATTTTCTAAAAGTTACTGAAGGCCGTAGGTGGGAGGATTGTCTACGATAATTTTACCCTGGACCCTGTCAAGGCTGTCAGCTGGCATGTACAAAATACTTCTAGTAGTAATGCTTCATTAGGATGATAAAGTTCATTTTATCATTAGGAGACATGATCTTTTTGTCATGTTTCTTACATCTCACAATAGAGGCTCAGCTGGAATCAGGATATCTGTTTTCAAGTGGATTCAGAGAGGGGGAAAAAAAAATCTATGAAAAAATGGGAACAGGTTTTGCAAGCTTATCTGGTCCGACAGACCCCACATGGAATTTGGAGTATATTTGTATTTTTGTTACTTGCTGTTCTGTAACAAGCAGCAAAAAGACATTTGACATTTTGACTGAAGAATGAAACATAAATATGGTTGTTTTTTGGGGGGGGGGAAAGGATGTTGTGGTGTGTTTTTTTTCCCACCCCATAGGAAAATGACGAATTTGCAAATTATTCTTTGATGGTTCATGTACTTATGAGCGTATGCTTGACTTTATGTGCACTGTTGCTCATGCATGAGTGTACAAGTGGGAGAGTTGTGGGCTGAGGGTTGGTGCATTGTGCAAGAACAAAAAAAGAAAAAAGTTGGAAATGGTTCGGAGGAGTTCCACAAGGAACTTATTGGACCCTTGTACATTTTAATCCGGAATAAAATCTACAGCTGAAAATAAGTATCAGAGACCCAGCATGAATACACAGGCGTACAACGAGTGTATGGATGGGTTATATAACCACTTTAATTTAACTACATCTTCATTTTTGCTAAATTTGTAAACTATTTAAAGTAAACTGTTAATCTTGGGGTATTTGGTGCATTTGAATTAAATTATAAAGTGCTTGTTCAAGCATAAACAAAACTGCCTCCTAATATAATATTTCATTCTACTGAAATTGCTTGGGCCATTCAGCAGCTTTATAGACATAATGCATGTAGGGGTGATTGATTCCTTTAGGTTTCTAGATATTGATTGTTCACGTTTTGAGTGATCAGGAACACATCTAAGTGGTCGAATTTTTTTGTGTCTTCTAGCTTGGACAAAGTGTTTCTTCAGACAACTGACTGGCAGTGTACAGCAACAACTAAGAGAGAGGTATGGTGTTTCATCACTCTACACTCCACACTGTCAAAGAAAGCTTGGGCCACTTCCCGTCTCTGAGGCGACACAAGAAGTAGGTGAAGAAGTGCGTAGTAACTAGTTACTTGAATGCCTTTTTGTGAAAATAAGTGCTTCTAGGAGTCGTTTTGCTGGCCCTGTTCTTCAACATTTACTTGCTTGAGATCACTTTCTGGAGACTCTGTTCACCTAAAGTTACTAATCAAATAATAAGCAACTTTTTCACCAAAAATGCACCAGACAGAAAAAAAAAATGCTGTTTTTTACAGTGAGACTTACAAACTTCATTATTCTATGTCATTTTATATCTGCTGAGCCTGCTAAAGCTTTTGAGGTCAAGTGAATATATAGTAAATGGTAGTTATTGTCACTGAAAATATCTTTCAGTGTTATGGCATATATTTTACCTACAGTATGTATTGGCTTCAAATTTGACTGCATGGAAGGTGTTTGAAAAATAATGTTTGCAGCTTTACGTTGTGAAAATTTAGATTTTTCAAATGTTTGTTTCTTCTTTCTGAATTTGCTATTTTGTCATTTATTTTTTTACCCACATTGTACTCTTAAATCCAAAGGAGACAGAAACGCCAATGGATAGTTGGTCAGTCTTAGAAATAACACAAATAAAAATACAGGTGTGTGTAACGCTGGAGGTAAACTCTCCATGCTGAAGAGGAAATACCTTCGTTACATCCGTTTAGTCAGCTCTCCTTATGATTATAGGCAAGTGTAGTATGTGCATCCTGTAGGTGTGTCTTTGTGTGCATGCTGCATTATTTGACATTTCTGTTGTCTGCATGCTCAGTGTAACTGTTGTGTGCTGCATATGTGCACAAGTGTTTAATGCATTGGTCAGCATGTGTGTCTCAGCTTACAGACGTTTTTATTTGGTGGTCAGTATTGGTAGGAGTCCATGTGTGAGCTGGAAAAAGCAGACCACACTGAGGAAGCAGTGTGTGCATCGGAGTGTGTACTGTTTGCGGGTGGGCAGAAATGTGTGTGTGTGTGTGTGTGTGTGTGTGTGTGTGTGTGTGTGTGTGTGTGTGTGTGTGTGTGTGTGTGTGTGTGTGTGTGTGTGTGTGTGTGTGTGTGTGTGTGTGTGTGTGTTTTAGAGGGCTTCCATGCCTTAAACAGAAGCTGACTGACAGTTTGTTTGAAGCCTGGTACTAAGACTAGCATCAAACACTGCCTCAACTCATTGCCCTGCAGCCTGTAATCACACAGTTTCACAATGCTCACACAGCTCAGACTCTAACTTCCTCTATGATGCATTCAGGAACCCACGCTCCCGTTCTGATATCCTTCACACATCAGCCGAAAAAAAAATTTGCAAACCTCCAGAAGCAGATATGCTTTTGTCTTCACTTCCTCCGCTACAGGCTCCTGTCCTGTCCTCCCCCAAGACACTGTCACAGGTCGTCCCGTCTGTCGGATTGCTTGTTTGTTAAGATTGACACATTGGTGCATTTGACCACAAATATCTAATACAGGCGGGAGATGATTAATTGTTGGTTGACTCGAAAACTACATCTCATAGTTATTCTAACACAAGAAAAAACAAACTGTTGTCGTCTAAATGACTCATGTTGCTTTAAGGCGTGCCTGTAGAGACACAAAAAACCTGCAGGCCTCTTTGCAAATGACCTAGATTTCTTGATTTCAACAAATCTCCAGCAGGAAGCTGAAAGTAAGAATTACTGTATTTGGTGAAAAACCAGTCTGGGAAATTCCTCTGTGACTCAGAGTTGGTGTGGGCCAATTCTCTTGGGTTTGGTGAAATTGTAACCCCCCTTGCGGGCCTCTTCAACCAATCTGAATGGGCGAGTCAGTATAGAGTGGGGGGGTAGGGTGTGGTGCAACAGGTCCGGCGATGAGTCATGTTTGATTTTGAAGAGCTCCATATTTTTTGTCATGGCTCCTGTTCACACCACACCTTATTCTTACAATAATCTGCCATTTTGCGCCGTATTGTAGGTCTACACAGTTGTCTTCAGGCATCTGGTTCTGAATCTGGGTCAGGATCCTTTTAGGCGCTAAGAAGTGTTTTACACATTACTCACAAATGTTGAAGGAAAATGGATAATATCGTTGCTGTTGTCCCTTTTCAAACAGTTCCGGTGTCCCCGCTCTTTGAGCTTGTAAGTATGTCATTTTTGCACACTGAGGGAGATGGTTGCATCACTCTGGGACCAGTGCTGCACATGATGCAACCGGTGCCACAGATAAGCTAACATAATGGTCTGACAATTCTGTCTGGTTCCACAAGGAAAGTCGTGTTGAAACTGTGTAGAGTCAGACATTTAAACTCTCCAAGGGCCTGCTGCTCATTACCAAAGCTGCACTGACCCACTGTGCAGCTCTGTATGACTGTGGTACAAACTACAGGCTTATTTCACAGCTTGCTGTGTTATCTTTTTGAGCAATGCTACTGACAGGACCTCAGGAAATGATAATGCTGGAATGTCACCCTGTCTGCTTGTTGGTCAGCCAGGTTCTTTGATTGAAGCCTAAAAATCCCAGCCTGAACAATATAGCCAAAAATGTTATGCTGACAAAGAAGCTTTGGTATGATGGTCCAAACATGATGGAATGATAGAACCTGATGAACCCCCAACGTGAATGTTATTCTGAAATATGTTGCCATCCATTTTTTCACCCATGGTGATCAAACAAATACGTTGTTCCAATCAGAGTTTGTTGATGTTTGGCGGTCTAGCCCACATGTGTTTTGTCCATCTGGAGAAGACAAGAGAGATGATCACGTCTTACAAAGGACTTTTTGCTGCAACAGCAAAGAGGTGTCACACGGCTGTCTATTTCTTCTGTACTAAATTGGATCATTTTGTCCCTTGTTCTCGATTCTGTTTGTGGTGATCATGGACAAGATCTCAAGACCTAGTCATAGAGAGGATGGCGTCTGATTTGGGAACTTCTCATTCCTGATCATGTGATGTTGTTGCCATCTCAAGCCGTGACCCTTCAGCATGTGATAGAAAGGGTCAGCAGCTGCTTACGAGTATGACAGTAGGTCTCTCTCTCAGTCCAAAACTGTGGTTCTGGGTCAGAAAAACGCAGGCTGCTCCCACTGATTGAGAGTTTATTCTCTCCCTTGACCTTAGGAGTTTAGGTATACTGCTGTTTTGTTCATGAGTGGTGGGAGGAAGCAGGACGACATGCTTAGATAGATTGACATGTGTCAAGTCTGTTCAGGTGAGGAAAAAGCTGAGCCAGAAGATTTACTGTTCTGTCTACGTTCCGACCGTCACGTATGGTCATGAAATTTATATATCATGACTAAAAGAACAAGATCCCTGATACAAGTAACTAAAATAGACTTCCTGGTGGAACTGTTACCCCAAATAACCTAATCTCGAATAAGCAAAAGACAATAAATGGATGGATTAGTGGAGGTTGGAGATTTTTTTTCCCCCATTTCTAAAACAGGTGTTAAAATATTTGTTATATATTGTGAATTAAAAACTATAAGATGGATTAGTTAGACACATAGATCTCTTTTCATTGTTGTTTGTAACACTGTTTGTATGCCTTTTCTATCAGGCTATTGTTGGACAGCCCATTAGTGGAAGATGTTCATGATACAAGTACATTTGCAGCTGTAACTGAGCTGAAAAAAAAAACCCCGCTGGCATGATAATGGCTCTGCTGCCCAGCCTCTGCCTCCAAACTCACCACATTTCCCATATTTTAGCTCAGTAAAGTTGGTTAGTTGGCTGCTTTCTCAGCGGTAGGTCATGCAGTTTTTTCCTTGAACAAGCTGTCTATTATCTTTCAAGTGGCATCAAAGGTTATTCTATTTTCCATCAAAAAGCAATAAAAATTCATGAAAAAAAAATGTACGTACTTTTCCTGGAGCAACAGAGGCAGCTGTGGATGTGGTGCACATCCACTGTTGACATGATGGATTTTTATGGACAATTCTTTCCGCTTATTTTCTGATCACAAGATGCCGATTTCTCATCAGCTCGAAATATTACATTTAAGGCTGCTGTCGTCGAATTAAATTATGAAACTAAAGACTTTTAATCAGTTTTATTCTGTAAGTTCTGCTATGATGAATGAATCAGCATGTAGCGCAAGCAAGAACATCTCCAATATATTTCCCCACCACACTTTTTCCATTCCAGGTGCAGCACTAAGCTGAGATACGACTAAGTTGTGAGTTCTACTAAAAGAGCGAAAAAAGGGAAAAGTTAGTCGCCTCAGGTCAGAAACTCACAGTTAAAGTAAACAGTAGTGTAATTTATGTCTATAACTTTTTAACCTTAGATCATGATAGTGATTCTGGAAATTAGCCTGTGTAAATACACGGTCGACTGTTCCTCCGCTATTCGTGGAGCTCAGGGACATTTCTGAAATAGCTCTGAGTCACAGCGCTAATGCATGTGAATGAGAACATGCTCTGCAGCCCATTTGAAGCTCTTTGATGTTTCTGGTTGATATAAAAGTGTTTTAAATCACTGTGAATGTTTTTTTTTTGTTGTTGTCATTGTGAGGCAAGAGAGCATGTGCAGACAGTTTCCCCTTCAGGAATGGATGCCATTAATGGAGAGTTGATATGTTTGAATAATTGCCAATGATATCGAGGGTTGACAGTTTCCCTCGGGGATAATTCATGGCCTCAAGCCTTCATATTCCTAATATTCAGGCAAATATGCTGAATAATCAATTTGATTTTTGAATAGCGAGCCTTCCCACACCCTGGAGGCAACATTAATGCACAGTAAATCCATTTTCCAGGTAAATGACCTCAGCTGTTAAATAAAACACAAGCTACTTCTTACCTTTACTTTATGCCTCGTTTCATTAGAAATCTTTGAACTTTGAAAGTTTGGATGGAGATAGCTGTTAAATTAATAAATCAACTGCTTCGTTATGAACTTATTATTACAGTATAAACATGGGAAACTTGCTAATGTATGACTCAGACTCTTAATATGCGGAGCCATTACTTTGGCACACACTGTTTGTGTGAATACTGGCCCAAGTCCTACAAAAATTTATACTGCAGTCACGGTACACAGGTTGGGAGCAACACGGTGAGTAGGTAAGAGCAGGACCTAACAAGAAATGAAATTATTTTATTCCCAATAAATTACATCCGTGGGGCTACCTGAGTCATCAAACCAAAGTGACTCATGCAATCTTTTTACACTGAATTTTTTTTTTGCTGAGCTTGAAATTCACTTTCACAAATACTTATTGTTTTAAGGGTGGCACACTGAAAGATTAATGTACTTATGTGAACTTAGAAACAAAGAAAACTGGCGTGCGCGCTCCACCAAAGTTGTGTCTATTGTACTCCGTGTCTTTTATAAGATTCTTCATAAGATGCTTTATACTTTTATGATCCTTTCACTGTATCTGATATGAAATATGTATTTTCCTCCTGCAGCAACAACATCAGAAGAAAACAGTTTTCGATTCAACGTTTGATGTAAAGCAAATCCATGGGTTTCTGTTGTCGGTTACAGGAAACTTGTAGAGCATTCTCATCTTTCATCTGTCTTTTAACAACTGGGCTTTGACTTCAGGCCCAGAGGGTTTCAGCGTAATGTGTCAGAATTTAACAACTACACAAGACCCACAATACGAAACCTGGAAACCAAGTCACCAGTGCATGAAGTATATATAAGAAACTGAAAACCACTTATAAATATGTTCAAATGAAAGAAGACAGGGTAATAAGAGAAATCCATTCTGACATGTAAACATGAAAACTCCAGAAAGAAAGACACTAGCAGACATTTAAATGCAATTCAACCCTAAAGATGTGTGTGTGTGTGTGTGTGTGTGTGTGTGTGTGTGTGTGTGTGTGTGTGTGTGTGTGTGTGTGTGTGTGTGTGTGTATATATATATATATATATATATATATATATATATATATATAAGCTAATTCACTTCATATGACTTTATAATCTCTTGAGAGATGCCTCTCTCATTTCCTATTATAAGCACACTTTATCTCTTCTGAAACAGCACAGGGTCCAGCCACTGTTAGACGACCACTGTAGTCCCATAAAAAAAAAAAAATCTAAAGAGATCAAAAGATGTGTCGTCAAGCATTGGTACATCTTGTGCTGTGACCCAATTATATGCCACAGCTTTCTATGTTTGCCAATAAGCGATCTTGTAATCTGGGATAACTCTCTCTCAGGGGTTACTGTTACACCTCTCCTCATATCTGTGTGTCATTTCTCTTCTTCTAGTTATGCTATAGTGCTGTGATTAAAGGTTAGGGTGCTTTTTCTACATTTTCACTGGTGTTCATATATTTTGATTATGTCCTTGTTAATTTACTTAACCTTATATCTCGCCTTGCCAGTTAATTCCTTCATCTTTAGTTTCTTTGTTCTCGCTTGGTGTTTGAGTGTGTTATTAGTGTCGAGTCTTTTCCCTTTGGTCATTGTATACTTCTTTTTCAGCTTCGTTTATTAGCCTCCTTCCCTCGGTCTGCCTGTTTGCTCTTCCTTCTCACCTGCAACCAGTTCCAATAAGCCATCTGTTTCTCATGCAGTAATCAGGACTCGCAGTATTTAATCTCCTCTCCTTCAGTTATTCTCTGTTGGATCATCTTCTTGCCTACCTCCATTCTGCCTAGGGTTTTCCCATGTTGTCCTTTGTTTTGGTTGTTTTATTTTATTAGATATTCAACTCATAAAATAACTCTGTGCTGATACCTTTCCAAAACATGGCATAGAAAGTTTTTTATTAATTGCATGCTGTCTGAAATTCTTTTCTTATACTTTTTATTGGTTGCAAAGCGCCCAGCTCATGGTGTGTGATGTCAGAAAGACATGATTCTCAAATGTATAATAAAGAAATTTAATAAGTCATTATTGTTGCCAACCAATTTTGCTTGTACAGCTAGTTAACATTGGTATTAATATTCACCGATATTTGCTGAGATAAAGATAAAAAATATAGCACTAAAACCTTAACGAACTCTGACACTTTCAGCAGATACTTCTTAATAAAATAAGTTTCCTCCCACATCAGAGTTTTGAAGCCGATTTGTGAATAAACCAGACATCTCGACAAGTTGAATAAAATTCAGTTTCACAGTTTAAATCTGTGCATTTGTTTGAAACGCATCAACGATTCTGAAAAAGGCTTAAATTAACTGAGTCTTCTGTCGGGAACAACTTTCACACCAATGAGTGTTGTCTGTACAATACGGCAGCGCTTAGTGAGGTGCATTGACAGATGTCAAAAACCTAGATTTGGGTGAATCAGGCTGGAAATCACCCAATTCAGTTCACCTTTCAGTTTTTCTATAAAATTGCATTTCCTACTTCACTGAACATCAAACTTTAAAACAAATAAGTGATATTAATACCTTATTTCTGCTTAGTCATTTCTGGGTGCCTGAATGAGAGTTTGTCTGGGACTGAATAAACCAGAAAGGAACTCTACCCACATATTAAAATTGTATTTCATGATGTACAATCATATATTGCCAAAAAAGAAAAACAAAAAAAGACTTCAGTAAACCGGACCTTTTTGGCTGCCTGATGAAAGCAGTTTCACTGCAGAATAATTCAAAGGGAGCCTGTAAAGTGAATGTCACCTTTGACCTGAGCGTAGGCTTGTGAAAAAAGCCAGTGAGTGATCATGACGGTGTGTCATGTGGGACTAAAAAAGCAACCGAGGCCTTGTTTCAGGAAGGAAGTCATATTGCTTTAAAATATGTTTGGCTTGCATGTGTGTGTTTTTTTTTTTATCTTTAATCCTGTCGTTCTTACGCTCTCCTCCTTCATTTGATCATATTCACATGTAGGTGCACAAGCGGCACACCATGTGATGCGGTGGGAAGACCTCGGGAGGTTTGGCTTCAGTCATATTTTAGGAAGCGGCACCAACATGATGACTTGAGCTGTTGGACTGGCTTGATCTGGTCTGGTTGATCAGTTTCTGCCTGGTGATAGAGGGGGGCAGCTGGTAGGTTGCTAAAGAGGAGAAGGAGTTGTTATTAAAAGGCGGTCTGGCTAGAGTTTGATCAGGAGTGTGTGTGTGTGTAAATGTGTGTATGCTTGCTTTGAATGGAGCTTTTTGTTCTAACGTGACTCACCATGTTCTAGCCACGGTTGGTGCCTGAAGGGAGAGATGAAGGGAGGGTGAACAGCATGGAGCAGAAAGACTTGATGTGGTTAAGTCATTAGGAGACTGCCTGCTCTGTTATGTCAAGCTTCGGCCTGCTGCTCTGATTAATCAATATGCTAAATCCCTGCCTGCCTGTAGTCCACGCACACACACTGAGCATTGGAGTGCAGTCATGGTCATGGTAAAAAAAAAAGTGGAACCTTCTTGGTTCTAAAGTTTCACATCACACAAAATCATATTCTCACCAGGACGCAAAGTGGCAGTATTGTGTATTTTCCAGGCGCATCATGCCACACAATAGCACAATCAAGTAACTGTTACTTTCAGTTATTATAAAAACGCTGTGTATATCAAACTTGACTGAAAAAATTTTTAACTCCTTGAAATTGGGCTTCTGTCTATATAAGAAGCTCCTGCTCTTTCTGACATTCCGCCTTCAACACGTCATCACAAAGTTTTTACCAAGCGTTTTACTGAGAAGTAGCTCTTGTGATGAGCTCAGCAGATACACAGTTCCACCAGGTGTTTGCTAATTGCTGCTGCCACTAGTCTCAAGGAGCTCAGTGGAGGTGGAGAGTTGCACTATGAGACATAAGCTCCGCTTGAAGAGCACAGCTCTGAGGAGGAGCTCCGTGGAAAAGGCGGTGCTTGGCGAAAGGCAAGCGTTTCTGCACCCAGAATGGTTGCCACGGGAGACTAAGATTTCTCACACTCGCATGAAATAGTCAAAGCATCACTCCATGTATGTGTTTTGATGAGGAGTTTTATAGAATTATGTAGAGCTCAAGGACTCGATTTTACATAATACTGCCCCTTCAAAGCAAGGCCAACACAAACTAGAGAACAAGATGACAAGTTATTACATAGATTCTATCAGAGATGGACCAGTAAGAATGCTATCTGTGGATTTTGTGAAGCTGTGACCTGTTGATACAGATTTTCTGATTTGTGTTTATAAACTATAATGTTACATGATACACAATTTGAGAATTGCAGCTGCAACTACCTAAAACCGAGTTTACAACCACCTTTGTAAGCCACATAATATATAAATTATAAATCCAGCTGTGAACAAACGGAATCATGAAGACCAGCAGACAGGTCAGGCAGAAAGATGTAAAAAAAAAAAAAGTTTAAAGCAGGTGGGTTATAAAATGGTTTCCAAGCTTTCAACATCTGGATTGTTCAGTCCATCATCTGAAAATGGAAAAATGGTGCAAGTGAGAGCCCATCAAGAATTAAATTGATGGGTATTAATTAGACAGATTGTTAAATTCTCCAAAAATCCACAGCTCGTGGAAGAATCTGTCGACAGGACATTATTCCACTTTCTTGCATTATTCAGTCCTAAGTCTAGACCTAAATCTGGTTGGGAATTTGTGACAAAGCTTAAAAATCGCAGATATTCACTCCATCTAATTCAACTGAGCCTAAGCAACTTTACAAAACATATGAATGGGGAAATATGTTCTAATTTCTAAGTGTATAAAACTAGAAGATGCATTCTATAATACTTGCATCTGTAATTGCACCCAAAGGCTTTTCTACAGTGTATTTCATTTTCACTTTATTTGCCCTTTTATTATACTAGGATTAAAAACCCATTGAGATTAAAATCCTCTAGCAAAGGAATCCTGGCCAAGAGGCAGCAACAGATACAAATATTGAATTATGGAGCTGCATGCTATACTTTTCAGATTGTTGTATGTAATAAAATTTCAAAACAATACATCCTTTTTCCGTTCAGTTCACAATTATACTCCTCTTTGTTTTGGTCTATCATGTGAAGAAGTCCATAATATATTAATGTTTAATCACGCACTTCTATTACAATCGTTTCCTAAACGTCTAGTAGCTGATACATGGGATCAGATCATAATATCCTTGTTTTTACAAGTGAAGAATCTGTTATCTTTCTTTTTTAACACCTGAAATCTTCAGAGTTCAAAGACCACCTTCCAACATGAAGCTGCTCACACATCAGATCACAGCAGAACCATATTTTATGAATGATTCCTTAATTCATATTGAAGCACCCAGGATATACAATCTGAGTTTAGATTAGCTAACATTAAATACTGGAAAAATGTAATTTGCTGTGAGTTGATCATCCGAAATTGAAAGGTTCATTATTTTAATTTTATGACTAAAAGTCTACTTTTGGATTGCTTGGATCAGGAATGTTTTAGACTTTAGCAAAAAGTTTCATCGTAAAAGAAAATTCTTTTACAGATTATTCAATTAGGTGAATTTAAAGACATCATAAATCAAAGTACAGTGCTCGGGACTTCCAAAAGTTTTGTTGATTTGAATTTTTGCTCTCTGTGAAGCCATAAATATGTCTTTCTTGGTTGCCTGGAGTCTGCTGTTTGTCTGTTTTTGTTTACAAGTGATTAAGTTCACTTCTCAGGGTGTTGTGAGCTTCTGGAGCAGAAGCATAGAAATGATCATTTACTTCCCTAATTTTTACCAAAACTCGCTCAGGAGGCTTAATCGTGCTTGAGAATCATCATTCACAAGCACGGAATTACACGATATGAACTTTTGGTATATTAAAACAAACTATGCATTTGGCTACTGGACTCTCCTTCTAATCAGGTGACTTCTGGGAATAAATTGTTTTGTGCATATCAAGAGTGAGGAGGCTGAATACACGTTTTGAAAGCATAAGTGCTTTGTAAGGCATTGAATATCTATCTTGAGACCACGTGAATCATGTTTTCCACCTGCTGCAAAAATCTCCAGTTGTCTGCAGAATCCCACCCTGCTCAACATTCAATGTCACCTTAGTGTAAACCTTCGCTCCAGGCCCTCCCATGACCACTAACCTCAAAACTCTTCGGGAGGAGACCATGCACTTGTTGCCCTCTTTGTCCATTCCCTCCTGCAACATTTGCCATGGACGTTTCAAAACCATCTGACCTGGCTGTGCTAATGGGCGGCTATTTTTGGGAGAGGGATGGTAAAACTCTCTGCTCTTGCTGAGAAGCACTGGGGAATTGGAAAAGATGGTTTGTTAAGAAGAAGGTCCTCCTGTGCTGGTGCATGTTCACAGCCACCCATACTGACTTAGTGCTGCGTTGGGTCATGTGTTGCTGTAGGCCAGAGGGAGATTACTGCTGTAACACGAGATATCCCAGTCTTGCAAAACTAAGACAGACGTTAAGGTTTATTCTCAGTCCCATTGGCCTTTCACCCAAATCATTATGAAAGTTTCTATTTTGTAAATCTTGTGCTTCTGTCATGTCACATTCCCAGAGGCAGTTTTAATGCTTACACAAAGCTTGTATGTGTGACTTGCAAGATGTCCATTTTATTAACATTTTCACATAAAGGTGCAAGTTTTGCTCCAGGCACTTGGCAGACGAGCTATCCGTGTGAGTTTCCACTTTTGAGAAAAATAGCCCAAAGTGAAATAGGCACTCAGGACCTCTGAGGAAGAGAAGAGCCTGATCAACAGGTTGAGCAATGGAACATGTAAGTAAGCGAGAGTGCAGCTCTCTGTTCGCACCTGAAACATCATCTCTCTCAGTGGGACTTCATCAACGCAGGCAAGGGGACGTGTGATGGGAAAGTTGAAAGCTGCCATGCATGAAACCTTTGAATCCAGAGCACTAAAGCCATGACCTTGATGCAACCTAAGAGGGATTTTTTAAGTCTTTGAAGTTTTTAAAGTGAGTTTTTGTTGAAAGATATTAGCAATTAACACCTTACTTGCAGTAGATTACTCTCTTATGAGAATACGTCCAAATTAGTTTGTCCTGAAAGTTTAAGCTAATGGCTAATTCAGGAGGGATCTGCAGGTTTCAATGGCTCATATTTAAGACCCTTTGGAGATCCTGATTTATTGAATTAAACACCTAACTTGGTTACAAAAAAAGAACTTTGCTTAACGGGGGGCATTATGTAAAATCAACTTTTTTTTAGCTTTATATCGTGCTGTAATGCTATTCCCTCACCAAAAACACACCTGGAGTCTTGCTTTGATTGACACGTGTTTGCAGAAGCCTTGAATCTCCCATGGCAGCCATTTGGGGCGCCTAAACGCTTGCTCTCACAAAGCGCCGCCTTTTGCTCAAAGCTCCTCCTTGAAGCTGCAATCTCCTCCAGACTAGTGACAGCAACAATAAGAAAACACCTGGTGGAAATGCATCTCTGCTGAGCTTATCATACAAAATACTTCTCAGTCGCTCTTAAGAATAGTTGTCAGTGCATAATGGAGAAGCATTGTTGTGATGACATGCTGAAGCCAGAGTGTCGGCGTGGGAGCTTCTTGAAGAGACAAAGGCCACTTTCCAGGCGTCAAATTATGAAGTCAAATTTCTTTCAAGTTAAATTTGATATATTTATAACAACTGAAGCTAACATGTAGTTACTTGATTGTGTTATAAGTGGTGGTATAAAGGTCTACTTAATATCATTAATTTACTTGACTACAATGTTATTTTGCTTTTTTGTCTAACTTTATTTTTGGACAGTTATTTTGACCATAAGCCATTTTTCTCTCAGTTCATGTTCCACACAGGAAGATCAATGGTGACACACTACCACCAACTTCCTGTGAGTAATCAACAGCTTCTTTGTAAATAGCCGTTAATTGGTTTTAAAAGTTGGCAAAATAGCATTCTCATAAACCTCAAAGACGTTTTTGAGGCTGGAGTTATTTTAAGACGGTAAAAGCCTGCTTGGTCGTGGGCTCGCAATTAGCTTCATCCTCTTATTTGTATTTATGCTAAATGAAGACATAAAGAGGGTTTTCTGCTCTGTTATTACCTGCTTAAAACTCTCTTAAAAGAGCCTCTCTTAAAAAATCCCCAGCTGAACTTAGTGACATTTTATACCGTTTAACTATATGGGGTTAGAGTTAGGCTATCTAAACTAAAATAATGCTGCACTTGTAGAATCTGCTGGCATGTTAAGAGTCCATGTGACTGAGATTTTCACCCTGCTCACTGGGTTGGGACATTTCACGTTTAATACAAATAGATTGGTGTGCAGAGCGTGGGCCAGTTCCTCCTGCTATTTATTGTTAATGTGTCCCTTGTGCTGGAGGTGCAGTGCTGCCAGCATTGTTCACTGGCTCCTCTGGATGCTCACAGCTGTGTGTGTTTACTGTTGATAAAAACAAGTTATTGCAGATGTTTTAATTGTGTTTATGTATCATAAAGTGCTGTGCCTATGATGTTGGAGGCATGCTAAACGCATGCGGGCAGGAGTTTGTTTGAACTAATCTATGTATCTGTCCAGCATCTGGCAGAAACGCAGCGGAGCCGAGGCGTGTCTGCATGTTTGCAGGGTCTGGCTAATCCTGCAGGACTCTTGGCAGTTCCTCCAGCGCAGCTCCAGGGTGTGGATCACAGGCGGTCCGACCGGGCCTCCTGATGCAGCTCTTCGATCAGGCACATGTCGGAAATGCTGCCCTGGGGCTGGGCTCACAGTTTTATGGAAAGACATTGCTCTGGGAGGAGCGAGCAAAATTGCTTTTGAAGTGCTTTTAAAAAAGGATGAGTTGGATGATTGACAGTTTAAATATTAAGCTTTTTTTTTTTCTCTGAATTCGTCAGACATGTGCTTACAGTGTAGCATAAAATGTATCAAACCCTTTGAACTTGTCCACAGTTTCTCTTGTAAATTTCTATGTATTTTATTGGGGTTTTATGTGACTGACAAACTCAGACACATGCATAATTTTGACAGATACACAAAAACCTGAAAATGGTGTCATGGCCTTATATTCACTTCCATTTACTCTCTCAGTGAGTAAAATCCAGTGTAACTGATAGAGTCCATCTGTGTATGATTTAAGGTCTGCATGAGCCCAGTTTGTTAGAAAACATTAATGAGCAAACAGCATCATGAAGATCAAGGCAGACAGGTCAGGAAGAAAGTTTATGGAGCAATTCAAAGCAGGGTTAGGTTGACCATCCTGCTGAACTACCAGACTGGGAAAGGAGAGCATTAATCAGAGAAGCAGCCAAAAAGGCCAAAGTAACTGAAGTAGCTGCAGAGTGGCACAGCTCAGGTGGAAGTTTCTCTGACGAGGATATCTATTAGATTACAACACAGGATCTTACAAGACATTTTGTCCAGTAAGTGAAATAATCTGCCATGACATTATTGTGAAAAGGTCAACAGGTGTGGATGCTTTTATAACATACTGTAGACGTGCAAAGTGGGTTTCAGCAAAGCCTTTCATGAAATAAATATTAAAAGACAGTTAATAAGAAATTGCTTCAGTGCTGCAGAGTCATCATAATCCCCCCACTGAGTGTCAGACCCACTTTCAGGATACTGAACGTTTCCAAACTGTTTATGTTTTGCTTTGTTTAGAAGAGTTAATACTTTGGTCGGGAAGATTTAACAGATTTTTGAGGTTTGCCATTTGGAGCTTTCAAGAATCAGACAAAAAAACACACACCACAGATTCTTCACACATGACTAATGGTGAAATCAATACAAACCAGACACTATGCTTCAATTTGTTCCGTTTAAACTGGACCTACTTTAAAACATCTTCAGTGGCCTCATTTGTGTCATTTCTCTTTCTGAGACAGAAAGGCTGCAAGAGTGTAAGCGGTCCACTGGCGAACAGCAGCAGGTTACATACCCGAGCTTATCAGCAGTTTGTGTGTGAGATCAGTGAATTGTAAATGCATGGAATGTCTGACTCATTATCCCTGTGCTTGTCTATGAGTCATCACATCTCAACAAGGTTAGTTAAATGCTTTGCACTGTTCTCCCCACTGAGGTCATAGACTGTCTTTTTGGCTGTCATTTTGCATAGAGAATGGAGGCCTAACTAGCCTGATTTACATAGCAGTTGAACGCTGATAACATGGTGTATTTTCAAGAACTCCAGCTGCTTGCTTATTGGGCCCTACGGCCTCTGTGTGTGAATGTTTTATACTGTGATGGAAGCATTTTAAACGCAGGCATTAATAGACTCAGACAATCTAATCTGTTTTTATTTGTTTTTTCCTAATTAACATTTCGTTGAACGTGCAAAAGAAAAAGGTTTCATATTGGCCATTATGTTTGCTCCTGCCATGCTGCTCCTCCTCAAACTGTGATAAGCGTTTGTAGATAAATTGGAATATGACTGCATATGGAAATATTTATTGCAGAACAACAATTCTGAATATCTTCCACATTTTTTTTTTTTGCAGGCTTCAAGTCTTAATCTTTGAGCTGTTCATTTGCCTTTAATGCAGGCGGTCTTACTTGAATGAAGAAATCCAACAATTATAACTTTGTGGCCAATTTATTCTGATTTATCTTAATGAGCTGAAGACATGAGAGCATTAAAAATGTTTCCTAGCATCCCCCACTGTCAGCAGTCCACAGTTATTTACAGGTGCTGGTCATAAAATTAGAATATTGTGATAAAGTTCATTATTTTCCATAATGTCATGATAAAAATTAAATTGTCATATATTTTAGATTCATTGCACACCAACTGAAATATTTCAGGTCTTTTATTGTTTTAATTTTGATGATTTTGGCAAACAGCTCATGAAAACCCAAAATCCCTGTCTCAAAAAATTAGAATATTATGAAAAGGTTCTCTGAACGAGCAATAAAAATAATCATCCGAATCAACAAAGTAACTCTAAACACCTGAAAAAGATTCCTGAGGCCTTTAAAAACTCCCAGCCTGGTTCATTACTCAAAACCGCAGTCATGGGTCAGATTGCTGACCTGACTGCTGTCCAGAAGGCCATCACTGACATCCTCAAGCAAGAGGGTGAGAAACAGAAAGAAATTTCTGAACGAATCGGCTGTTTGCAGAGTGTTATATCAAGGCACCTCAGTGGGAAGTCAGTAGGAAGGAAAAAGTGTGGCAGAAAACACTGCACAACGAGAAGAGGTGACCGGACCCTGAGGAAGATTGTGGAGAAGGGCCGATTCCAGACCTTAGGGGAAGCAGTGGACTGAGTCTGGAGTAGAAACATCCAGAGCCACTGTGCACAGGCGTGTGCAGGAAATGGGCTACAGGTGCCGCATTCCCCAGGTCAAAGGTCAAGCCACTTTTGA
Organism: Poecilia mexicana; assembly: GCF_051168715.1. NCBI lineage: Eukaryota > Metazoa > Chordata > Actinopteri > Cyprinodontiformes > Poeciliidae > Poecilia > Poecilia mexicana. The sequence continues at coordinate 14,292,239 of NW_028263370.1, read as the reverse complement.
ACCAGAAACAGCGGCAGAAGCGCCTGACCTGGGCTACAGAGAAGCAGCACTTTGGACCACTGTTGTTCAGTGGTCCAAAGTACTTTTTTCGGATGAAAGCAAACTTTGCATGTCATTCGGAAATCAAAGTGCCAGACTCTGGAGGAAGACTGGGGAGAAGGAAATGCCAAAATGCCAGAAGTCCAGTGTCAAGTACCCACAGTCAGTGATGGTCTGGGTGCCATGTCAGCTGCTGGTGTTGGTCCACTGGGTTTTATCAAGGGCAGGATCAATGCAGCCGCTATCAGAAGATTTTGGAGCACTTCATGCTTCCATCTGCTGAAAAGTTTTATGGAGATGAAAATTTAATTTGGTCTGGAATCGGCCTTTCTCCACAATCTTCCTCAGGGTCCGGTCACCTCTTCTCGTTGTGTAGCGTTTTCTGCCACACTTTTTCCTTCCTACTGACTTCCCACTGAGGTGCCTTGATATAACACTCTGCAAACAGCCGATTCGTTCAGAAATTTCTTTCTGTTTCTCACCCTCTTGCTTGAGGATGTCAGTGATGGCCTTCTGGACAACAGTCAGGTCAGCAGTCTGACCCATGATTGCGGTTTTGAGTAATGAACCAGGCTGGGAGTTTTTAAAGGCCTCAGGAATCTTTTTCAGGTGTTTAGAGTTACTTTGTTGATTCGGATGATTATTTTTATTGCTCGTTCAGAGAACCTTTTCATAATATTCTAATTTTTTGAGACAGGGATTTTGGGTTTTCAAGAGCTGTTTGCCAAAATCATCAAAATTAAAACAATAAAAGACCTGAAATATTTCAGTTGGTGTGCAATGAATCTAAAATATATGACAATTTAATTTTTATCATGACATTATGGAAAATAATGAACTTTATCACAATATTCTAATTTTATGACCAGCACCTGTAGATTTAACAGCAGAGGCAACATCACACTGCACAGAAGTCACTGCTAAACAGGTGTTCAAAGTTTAACTGGATTAAACATAGCAACTTAACAGCAGTGGCACTCTCTCACTCTCTTGGTTGAATGGCATGGAGACATAGCACTATATTCCCAGAAGTGTTGGATCACCTGTCCAAATCATTAACTTCAGGTGTCCCAACTGCTTCCAGGGCCACAAATGCACATTATCCAGTACCTGGGCAGGCAGACTCCTCTTACAGACATTTGCAGGAAAAATGGTTGCTTGGTTTGTGCAGTTACCAAGGGAACAGTAATTACTTGACTCTACTATGTAAAGTGCAAAGTTTGATGCAAAGTGGATTATGCTGTGTGGGGCAGCTCCTTAGTTAGAGTTGGCTTCAGCTCCTTAGTTCCAGTGAAAGAAAGAGTTAGTGGTTCATGATACCAGGATATTTTGGTCAACGAATGCTCCTGACTCAGTGTGGACAGTATGGGGATGACCTCTCCAGTTCCAAACTGACTGGTCACCAGTGCACAAAGCAAGTTCCACAATTACACGGATGAGAGTTTGGTGTGGAAAAACTTCATTGGCCCGAGTGAGGCATAATATATGTTCTAATGACATAATGTTATGTTATTAGAACACAACATATTATTATGTTATTATAATATTATAATAACATAACATTATGTCATTATGATAACATAATATGTCATTATAATAACATGACATTATGTCATTATAAAAACATAATAATTATATTAATAACATAATATTATGTTATTAGAACATAATATGTTTGAATTAGAGCAGATATTAGGAGCCAGATATTTTTCTCCAACATTAGTTTGTGACCTCACAAATGGCCAGACAAAAAAACGGTCAAGAATTACCTGAAACCTAATCTTAAACCTTGCGTAGAGACTTCCCATGAACAATTAGCTACAAAGCGTAGCTCAAAAACATGACATACTTTGAATAAAAATTGGGACGTAGTTAAAGGTCATTTGCGTGCAAAAGCCAGTGATGCAATACTTTTAGAAATTTGATGTCTTTTGACCAAGTTCAATTTCCTTTTAAGAAGCCTCTTACATCTTTATGCTTTCACTGATTTCACTTTTACTTATGAGCTCACTGATTTTGAAAGTAGTTAATTTGGATTCTTCTTCACTGACTAACAACTTCTACACAGAGGAGTGTCGTCACCAGCCAATTTATTTGCATCTCTGTCACGCCACACATCCACTGAGCCCTTTCTTCCAGCGATCCCCTGCATAATGCTTAATGCTATGCAACAATACACAGCTTAACATATTTCCTTACTCATGTGTTCTTTGATCCAGTTTTAATATGCTGCTTTATGAGAAACTGACTTATGTTTGACCTCTTATTCATACAATTTAAAAAAGTACTGTCACATTATCATGTGTCTGCATCTTCATGCAGCACATCCTCGTGAGATGGGACAGAAAATGAAAACACACAGTCATTGTATCCTGGACACAAACAGCGACACAAATTCGATTATTTTTTTCCCCCAACTTCTTTATTCAGCGTTTTACATTTAATACACAAACAGACAAAACAAACCACGACATTTATTTTTGGAGACATTCGTCCTTATCAGTCCTTTGGGTTGATGGACTCACCTCACCATCAGGTCTGGTCGTCACATGCGGGTTTGCATTTCAGAACTTCTCCACTAGTTTTTCTGGACACAGACAGGAAGTTGGCCTTTTACACAACTTCTCTCCAGGAGGAAACCCAGATAACTTTGTTTTAGCCATACATTAAATTAATTTAAAGCTCCCCAGTGGATTGTGGCCAGTTGCCTCTGGTGGTTTTACACAGACACATATACATTCAAATCTCTTCATATTTTTTTCTGTTCAGTTTGAGTTGATAATGATGGATAAGCTGCTTCTTCTGGATGTGGGATGTTTTTCTTTATTTCCCAGTGTAATTCCTCTACATGCAAATAAGACACTGAATCTGCATCATAATCAAGCACAATTACAAATATGGCACAGATACAAAATAAATCCAGATTTTATATTATAATCTCGCGCGCGCACACACACACACACACACACACACACACACACACACACACACGCACACACACACACACACACACAAAAAAAGCATTAAAAACAAGAACTGTGACAAACATGGCCCCATAGTTACCTTTAGAGCAGGATGTTAAAGAAGGTTAGAAAAATATTGAACGCTTTTGAGAAATGGTACAAATTGACATCAACTACAACACTGTTTAGAAAACACACCAGGAAAAAGGTTTTTGTCCTACCATCATAAAAGTAAACTCTGATAGGTAACAATCACTTAGGGGGTCTGGCATCTAAAAAAGAAACGGTATATGGAGGGGCGTTCTCGTGTTAACCCTTTAAAGGCAGATCATAAAAAACAAAAATCTTTTCAATCTGTTTACTGAATGTAAACAAAAGGTCCCAGATTTTGTAGGCATTACTGAAACACATTGAAAACTTAACAGCATAAAAACTATTTACAGCTTTTGCCATTAATTAAAAAGGAAAACTGTAAAAAAAAAGAAAGAAAATATGCATATTTTCTTTTGCCAAAATGCGAAACCATGGTTTCACATTTTCACAGAGGATATGTAAAATATATTTAGCAATATAACTATTTGAAACATATTTTTTGAGTAAAATACTAAATTTGTTAAAGAGGTAAAAGTCTTAAAAATAGTGATATATGTATGGCATTATAATGTAAAACATAGAGGAGGACCTGTGATGCTGTGGGCTGTTCTTCCACTGGAACTTGTTTAGAAAGATTGGCTTCATAAATTTCATCCAATATCTGGAAACGGCCATTAAAATTTTGTGAAAACTGAAAGTGCGACATCTCTGTATCTTGTAGGGAAGTTGTTTGCAATATATGGCCAAGTAAACACAAAGCTGCTTTCATCAGACATAAAATCAACATTCTTTCATGACCACTCTATAATCCAGATCTAAATCCTGAATGAAGCAGATTTATGCCCCTGAACTCTGGATGATTCTAGAGAGATTATTCAGTAAGGAATGAACAAAGCTCCCTCTACTGTATGTATCATCCAACCATGTGAAATGTTCAGATTAAGTGCTGCCCTATTGGGAAAAAGGGATGTATGGAGTAGTAGCAGCAGGGGTACCAATAAACGTGGAGGGTATCGTAGCTCACCATCTGAACACATGCTGATATGTTATGACAGTTCTGACAGTGGAACTATAGGAATCCATCAGTGTGCCGCTGGAAAACGATCAGTTAATGGCCGCAAACACTGACGGTAATATACCCCGCTCACTAAATGGCTAAAATATAAATAAATTCTCACTGAGGCACTTCACACCCTTTGGGGTTGACATTTTCGGCTGTTATCAAAAAACATCCAAAGACTCCATTCTTGTCCCGTTGACTCCCCCAGTCCAACCTCAGCCCAGATATAGCGCTGCTCTCCTCAAGATCAGCATCTGATTTATTGAACATTCCGCCACAGCTGAATGTTTTTAAAAGCAAGGGGGATTTTTTTTTTTTTTTTTCAACTGAAGCATTTTATGCACTTTTAACCACGAGACACAGCGTGGCGAACAGAATGGAGACCTCATGACTGCCGACAAACAGGACAGGAGGAGAGGCTCCGTCTGCCCCCGCCAGCTCTCTCTGTGGGACGCTTTTGTCCGATAAGAGATCACGCACCAAACTCGATTCAAGTCATGTGCTACTCATTACATGATGAGCAACGCAGGACAACAGGGATGTGTTCTGTGACTTACATGTTCAAGTTTGTTTTGGAGCCCGTTTTCCTCCCCTGTATTTCTTTTAATGTTTCCCAACATATGTCCATTTCTTTGCTGCATCGCCAAACTATTGAAGCGTGTTCTGGACCGGAGAGGATGCTGCTATGTCCCTGTGAGTGGGTGAACACCAGGTCCAGGTCAAAGCTTTTTAGTACTGCAAGACCCTAGCTGTGCTCCAGGGGGAATCTTTTCCACACCCACGCTCCATTCTATTAAACTTTGGACCACATCAACATTCCACAAACCCTATGGCTACTCATGCATACATGCAATCTATTACCGCCATGAGAAACATTCACATAGCCAGCAGAACGCTGTTTGTCAGCCCATGTGAATGCCAAAAGTTCAAGAATTGCTGGGATGCAATGCATAGTGAGTGACAGTTTCATCCTGTTGCTGAAGGCAGCACATGAACTCATTCAGATACCTAACGGAGGGCGCACACTGAGAGCACACTGAGAATAATCTCATTCAGTGTTTAATTCCAGTGCATATGAAGGAAACAAAACAAAACAAACAAAAAAGAAAACCAAATAAACAGAGATTGTTTGCAGTTAAGTCCAGAATTATTCCTAGACGTTGTTAGAAGTGGTTTAAAGTAATCTTTTAACCAACATGATTCTTTTGTATATTAAATTTAATATTGAAGTTTTGATAGAGAATCTGGAAGGCAGCTAAAGCTTTGGGTGACGCCAAAGAGGCCTCCCAACTAGGCCTGTCACAATTACAGGCTTTGTTAGACAATGACTTTTTTCAGAAACTATTGCAATAAACAATAATGTCATTTGAGAACATTTTCAGGGAATATAATGATAATGGCATAATGATGCAAGTACGGCAAAGTACGCGAACTGTGCTTCAATGAATTTGAAACCAGGTAGAATAATTCACTACAGATTTTTACTATTCCCTACATTGTGGAAATACTGCTTGTTTAATTGATCCTTAATGCTTTTGAACTGGAGGTAATCAAGCCAGACTCGTTAAAGAAAACGTAGTGAAAAACCCTGCGAGCTTCCAGACAGAGGCTAAATTTAGCTGCTAACCATTAACTAGCTGCAGTTTTCTCACAGAGCTAATTGTTTGCATCTTGTCTCGCAGTTCATCGGTTCTTTCTGCCGACTGCTTCATATGGCACCCTGGCCATGTTTTTATTAGCTCTGTCAACACGGCGAGAAGGCCACAACTTAAGATCACATGTTGCTGTCAGAAGACCATGAGCCTCTGTTAAAGCCTCGGTTTGTGATGGAAAAAAAAAATCCCAGAACAGGATAAAGTCTCAAAACAATGCAACTGTAAGCAATCAAGCGAGTTTGAACAAAAATGTAGAAACTATTATACAGCTGCAACAAATGTGCCCTCCAATAAAAATAATACTTTACGGAGGATTCGAAGACAGCATTCAGTCATTTTTAACGTCACACCTGCCACCAGTTATACCGAAATGAAGCAAAGGTAAGGTTCAGCCGTCCTACGAGCACTTAGCTGACCTTTGCTCAATTATATATATAATTTTGTGTTCCAGCCTGGGACTGCTTAAACCTGTACCCCCTGCTCTGATGTTCCCAATAAATGCTGAGAGAGAAATCAAGAGAAAATAGAGGGAGAGAGAGACAGAGAGAGAGAAAGCCTTAATTTTTTACATCCAAAAAAGGTGACATTTTCACACGGGTGTGTAGAGTTTTGAGAGCAGTAAAGCTGTAGATGGGGGCTCAAACTTAAAACTGCACTCCTTCACATCCAGGTTTCCTAGTAGATTTTAAGAAGAAAAAAAAAGACATCCGGACGACGGCAAAAAGAAAAATGGAAGGTGAACTTCTAATTGGTGATATATAATAGGATGGTTTAAGATCTGCAACAAATTGGTTGAAGTTCAGACTTATGTCTGCATCATACGTCTGGGCGAATAGAGATTTGTGCTTTCCTTCGTTTTGCTCATTTGACCTGTTGTAAACATCCGACAGAACATGAGCCAGGGCGATCTGCCAGTGTTGGAGCTGCAGCTGAGGTCTGTCTGAATGACCACAGGTTGGAGAAACGTGAAGATAAGTTCTTCTAGGCGACTCGATGGTAGTCTTTAAACATTTAAACGACTTTGAATGTAGTGAAAGACTCAACACATTCATCTGTTTTTATTCATTATAAAAGATAAGCAAAATAGAAAAGTTGTGTTAAATAAAGTAAATGCATCCTAACTTCTTCCATTGGACTTCAAAGGAGAAGCAGCAGTCAGGTGCTGCTAATGAAGGTACTTAATTAGTCGATCACATAAATGAATGGAGTTTTGAATGGTTGGTGCTCTGGGCTACAGAGGTGTGTGTGTGTGTGGGGGGGTGTGTGTGTGTGTGTGTGTGTGTGTGTGTTAACACACTGCTTAGGAGGAAAAATACCAGCAATGAGTTGCCACTGTTGCAGTCCGTCAGTTTTGAAAGCATTATGAGGCCATTTCTGGATCACTCGGAGTCCATTGCTCAACAATAAATTAAATAAATTAAAAAAACAAAAAACATTTGAAACAGTTGCCAATTTTCCCAGCAATAAACGAGCCAGCAAATTCAGTAAAATGTCAGATCTTGCAATACTCAAAGGAATTACATGGAGCCCAAAAGCCCCCTCTTAAAATCTGTAGGCCTCTGTTAGCATGTTAAATTTCTCTACAGCAAAACTGGAAAAAGACTGAACAGATATGTCTTGCTTGGAGTTGTTGCAGACAGAATGTCTCTTCTGTCTAAAAAACAATATATGGGTGCAGGATTTAGGATTGAAAACCTGCAATAACAAGCTGCCACAAGTTCTGCAGCTGCTGGTTTTGCAGCCACAGGAGTTGGTCACTTTGCAGGATGATCTGTTCTCCAAATCCTATTCTCCAGCCAAATGAGTTCTGCATCTAAAGTTGGATCATGAAACAAGACAATGACCCAAGCACATCAAAATAAAGAGAAAAATAAAGTGTTGGAAAGTCTTAGTCAAAGTTCAAACTTTGACCTGGCGGAAATGCTTAAAAGAAAGCCCGACTCCTTCTAAGTTATTGCTGCTCAAGGGGATTCTACAAGCTGCTAAATCGTGGGATAAAATACATTTTGTCATATAACTTAGTTTTATCATTGTTATTGCTATTAATGATGACGATGTGGGATCTGTATTATGCTTTTGTATTCTTGTGATTATATTTAAACAATTATAGAATCAGGTAAAGCCTGAAAGTATCCGAAATCGAAAGAGGGTGTCCTTTCTTTTTACCATCAATGGTTCACATTGACATTTAAAATCTGAGAGATTGTTCTGTGGTTTGTTAACTACAGCATTTCATGTGAAAAGCTATGCAGGGGAAAAATAAAATGGTGCAGCTGGATTGCAATAAAATTCATTTGGACCTAATGATGGCAAAACATTTTAGAAATATAGTTCAGAATTCAAAAATGTATGCGACAGTGACTTACTTTTTGTTAAATTGGACAAAAACTCCCTGAAGCTTTGATTCAAGATAAATGTATCTGAATGAACTGGAGAACATTAATTTTCTCAACTCTTACACATTTCACTCATGCAACTTTTAAAACATAAAAGCAAAACTTTACTGCAAAGGTTTCAGCAAAGGCAACAAAGCAACAGGCATAGAACAGTCTTAGATATTTTATAATTCTAAATATGCAAATAACTGGATAACTTATAACTACATTTTTCACAACAATGTAAGTAATCTGAGCTGTGTAGTCGCTTACAGCACAATAACTGCCTGCTCTGTTCTGCACAGGATACACATTTTTATACTGAACATAAATCACACACATCCTCATAAATGCTACTCCTCCTCCCTTCACTCAGGCAGATCATTCCAGCTGATCGAAGCCTTGATCTCAAACTCCCACCGACGGCTGGAGATCCTGTTGGAGAATATTAAAGCATGTGTGTAAAGCACATGGTGCACATTTCATTTGTTTGCTGATGCCACATTTCTGCGTGTGCGAATGTGTGTGTATGTGTATCAGAGGTTTCTGTGGTTCTAACTCAAACGAATGAATGAAATGGAGGTGGATATTTGTATGCAGAGGGACATGAACCGACTGGAAATAGCTACAGCGTCTTACAGACGTCTTCATATGCGCTGAGCAACTTCCTCACATGACAGCTGTAAACTTTCATGTCTTTTATCGCCATTTTATGTGACAAACCAACACAAAATAATGTGTAATTGTAAAGTAGACGTGTAAAGTACATGGTTTTCAATTTAGTTTTAGAAATAACAATCTGAAATGTGTGGCATGCTTCTGTCTTTAGCTCACCTGAGTCAATACTTCCAATTGCATGCAATCTGTTGTGATATGTCTCCAATACATTTGCAATGAAATTTCTGTCCATTCTTCATTGCAAAAAGGCTTGAAATCAATCAGATCGGATGGAGAGGATCTTTGAAAATCCAATTTCAAGTCTTGGCACAGGTTCTCAATTCGATTTAAGACTTTATTTGGACTTTGACTGGGCCATTCTAGCATATGCTTAACCCATCACACAGTAGAGCTGGCTGTGTGTTTAAGGTTGTTGTCCTGCTGGAAAGTGAACCTCAGTGCCCTGTTTTCAAGACTGTAGCATGAATTGGAAAGTCAAAATGTATTTGTTAATTTATACTTTTTTTATATCAGGTAAACTGGTACACAGCATTTCTTTTGCGATTTAATGTCTGACATCTCAGAAGCATGATATCAGACTCTTTCCAAGAAACTCTGTTGCAGCTGTGAGGAGGATTCTGTGATTGGGTGAGTTATTTGAAGGAACTGCTGGTATTTTATAAATGTACGGGGAAATACTGTTTACCACTGCTACAACTCCCACAGAGGGAAGACCTCCGAGGAATCTGTGACCTGTTAATAGCATATAAATAAAAGACATAATTCCATCTCTCTGGGTCAAATCATGCCTGTCTGACTCCTCGCTGACTGACTGGGTTTCCATGATCTGCCTCCACAAGCCTTTCTTCCAGGATTATCCTGTATTAAGGTCCATCCATCTTCCAAACAGTTCTGACACGCTTTCATGTCACAGCTGTAGAAAAGACACAATGCTGCTCTCATCAAGTCCATGACTCAATGTAATCTGCTGGGTTTCCTTAAAAGGAAAACCTTTTAACCCTTTCATGCATAGTGATCACTACAGTGGACAGCTATGTAGAGCCATTTTCTTGTGTCATAAATGCACACAGACCACTGAAGTGGACACTAATGCATCATAAAATACACTATCAACTACTGGTCATCAGCTGCAAATGCAATAAATTATTTTTTGTTAAATCCAATATGGCCGACAGACAAAAAGCATGCCAACCGACCCGGTCCCTCCTTCTACTGTAGACGACTCTGGAAGGTAAAAAAAATATTGTGACATCAGATAATCCCTAAAGAACAATACTACTGATGTATTTTTCAAACAATAACTTTGTATTTGGAGAAAATTACAATTGATCACCTAAAAATATATATATATTTTAAAAAATTACACATTTTTCTTCTATACCCTTTTTTATGCCTTAAGAAAATAAAAAAATGGAAAAAAAAATCCTGACACAAAGGATCATAATTAATGCTTGAAAGGGTTAAACTAATTTTAATAATAATGCACTGATTGATAATTAGGATTAATTAGAATGTATGTGTGATTGAACTGAATTATTATTATTATTATTATTATTATTATATTTTGGAAAAAACCAAAATATAATAATTTTAATAATAATGCACTGATTGATAATTAGGATTAATTAGAATGTATGTGTGATTGAACTGAATTATTATTATTATTATTATTATTATTATTATATTTTGGAAAAAACCAAGAGATGACATTTGTATATAAGTAAACTAAAAGGTGATGTGAAGTGTTAAAAAAAATTACCTTTTTTTAGGCTTTCCTCTGCCACTGGTTCGTAAGTCAAATTTATTACTAATAGTCGTTGCGTTAGAAGATCCTCCCACCTGAGCTGTCGCTTTCTGCAGTACCTCCAGAGTTAGCATGCTATTGGACAGCATGGACCTATTTGCTTCCATTTTAAAATTTGCATTCAGATTTTTATTATTTAAAAAAAATGAAAACCATGTTTAGTTTTCCTTCCTCATTACAAAAAAAAGTAAAATAAAATTAAAAACTAGGATCTCAGTAAAACACTGAAGTGCTCCGCATGTTCACAGAAAATTAACATTTTTGGATCGACACATTCAATCCATTGTCTTCAACGTGTGCTTGCACCTGCATGCCTACACACTGTGGGTGTGTCTTTTCATATTAATGTGTGTGTGCGTGTGTGTGTGTTTGCGTGTGTGTCAGGAGCATGGGTTGTGACTCACTCTCTGGGAGCCGAGGCCTCTGGCAGAGAGAGAGCAGCGGACCTGGCAGGTCCCGGCAGGGCCCTGAAGCCGCTCTGCGGCTCGCCTCGGCTGCCCCCTCGGTTGCCGGCCCATCTTTGACTCACACCAAGTGAGCACTCGCCAGAACGCCACACTGGGAGGCCTCCACGAAAAACAGGACGTCAAGTTTTACTGCTGACAGCCACGTCAGGGCCATGATAGATTCAGAGCCACTGTGGGGAATTGAGGCATGGGCATTTATCCATGTGATGCGTTCAGTGTTTGCCGCTTTCCCATGATAAATGGGAGTCAGGTTATGGTGGCTGCAGGGCCACGACAACATTCAGCAGAGTGGCACCTCTTTGAAACTAAATCAAAAGCTGCTTCTGGCTCTCAACAGCAACGGACTGAACTAAAACATCTAGACCAGTAAGGGTCGTGATAAGATAAAACAATCAGCGACTTATCTGCTTCTCCTGTCACATTGAAAACGACCTCAAACTAGCAGCTAAAAACTGAAAACGTGTGGTCTTGTCATGTGTTCCCAGCCCAGGCATGACCATGCCAGACTAACTGCTGGGTCTGAGTTCGCAACAAACCGATCAGCTTTGCACCATTACAAAAGGCAGAAAAAATAAAATGCACATGATGCCTGAGCTGCATCTCTCAGCTCATGAAATAAAAACATCTGTGAGCAAAGCGAAGCATGCCCCAACACATCCAGCTCATATATCAGGCTTATTTCACCGAATATTGGAGAGTGGTTTTTAGAACCCAGCCAGGGATGTCACACTCATTCCGTTTATCTCTGCTCAGATCCAGACAGAGGTTTATATGAACTCATCTTCAGCAGGAGTGATATTTTAGCCTTTTAATGATTTATTTAAACATATAACTTCATTGTTACTGTAAAACAGAAATTTTAGGCACAACGTTGAATTCATTCTGGATTTTCCGTTTGCAACACATAGTTAGAGTTACACACACAAACTCCTTAGCCACTTTATTACATATACCTGTGTAGTATCAAATATTTGTTTTTATAATGTTCTACCAGAGAAAACTAAACAACCTACAAAAGACCAAAAGTCACAAATGCCAGTGGAGGCAAGAAAAAAAGTCAGTCTATATATATATATATATATATATATATATATATAAATCAGAGATAAATTGTTAAAAAGGTTTATCTATTAATCTTCAAGAAGTGTATAAATAGTTCTTCACATGCAATGGTTTTGTTAAAATGAAAATAAAGACTAACATCTCCTATGAAACTTCAAACAAAACTACTATGAAGCCAACCCGTTTAAATAAACTCTACAAATTCTTATAAGAATTTCAGAAGGAATTATGCCACGGTTCACGGTGACTCATTGGTGGCATTTCTCTGAAATTTGCAAAAATATATTTGAGGAAGCATATTATTTTTAATAATTTTGACTTTCTCTGGTATAAAGAAAACCTACAATAATGTGTGTGAAATTCTTGTTTTTGAAACTCAATGCTTGTTGACATATCATTTGTCATATCATCACTTGACAAGCTGAAAGTACGGCCACCGTGCCTCTGACGAAAACTGTTTTTCTAAAACATTCCTGCTCCAAACCGACTGGGTTTTTTGTGTCGCTTATTAATCCTGAATTATCCGCCGTAATTTAAATAACTGAACATACCGTTTAACAAGAGTAGAAGACATATTGCAGTACATTGTTCACCTTTATGCATTTAACGCATTCAGATAAAACACTGATGACACTCGTCTCACCTAGAGATGCATGACTCAGCACATTACAAAGGGACGATGAGAATAGAGCTTGAATGGACCGAGCAGACGCACAAACGGCGAGCAGAGTTAAAGGCAGAGCGCCGTGATGAAGATGAAACGGGCTGCAGAGGAGGGACAGCGAGAGCAAGGTTACGGCCTGGACTCTGACCCAGATTATAAATAAGGCCTCCGAAAACCCGATCTGACCGTGCCGCTGTGTGGTCCTCCTCTCTGTTCAGCTCGCTGCGGACGCATTAAGACCACACAGCTCTCGCCTCGCTGCACTCCGTGCGGCCCTTCGACGAGTCAGAACACGTTGTTTAAGTGCTGCATGAAAACGACGAGGTCAGAGGATCGCGAGATTCAATTAAAGGCTGCTCAAAACCCACATGTTGTCAAACTCGGCACAGGCAGAGGGCCGGGAAGACGAAGGATCGCATGTAGCTGCTTTAACGGCTGTGATCCTTCCATCGGCGTTCCGACTCAAACCGTTTTCCTCGCAGGCAGACTATTGCTGTAACTCAAGGACGAAAGCAGAACATTTTTGTATGTACCAGTAAGAGAACAGCACTGGGTACAGGCCGAAGACTTTGGCAGAGGCTGCTGGCAACCGGTTTGCTTTTCGCTTTAGCTGGTTTGCTGGCAATTCCTTCGCCTATTTGGTTATTTACTAGCCAAGTAAGAGCTTGAAACAAGCCAGGAGAAATCAGTACTGTGGGTGTTTTTCTGGGTTTAACTGGGTTGTTTTTTTGATACTCAGCATTAACAATTCATTTAAGAAAGCTTTACATCAAGGAAACAGTAGGAGCACAATAGCATGTCACGCGTAAGCAGCTGCGATTAGGCAAACAAGCTCCTCATTGTCTGAAGATTTTTCATCTTCGGGATGGTCTAGTTCGTGTGCATTTCTTGAATTTATATTTGTCCTCTGTGGATAAACACGGACCGTCATGCACACGTACACACCCACACCTCCGGCTCTCTGTGTTGAGATCGCTGGGAGTTAGGTGACAGATACTGAGAATGCCTGGGACTAAATTAAGCTCCGTGTTTCATCAAAAACATCCTGCCCAGGCGCGGTGCCGGCGGCTGCTGGTACCTCTAATGGGGGGCACAGGTAAACTTGTGGAAATTAACACTGCCGGGTTACTTCATATGCTCAAGGACAGACAGGAAACCTGCTTTGGTTTAGTTTAAACATCTAGTATAAGGACTTGTAACGACCTACTTTGGATTTACAGTTAAAACGAGCCAAGCACTTTTTCAACATCTCAAATCTTTATATGGAACAACAGGGACATTTAAACATGTGCTGTGTCAGCCATGTTTACTGACACACCTGGTAAATAGGCGAAAAAGCATTATAAATCTTTTATTGCAGTAACTTAATCTCACTGTGATTTCTTTTTTTAATTCACAATTTAATTTAAGTGCTTTTATTCAGGTCTGTAAAACTTCCATGTAAAGAAAAAAAAATATTATTTAAACGTAATAAGTTCACATGTTAGCACAATTATTATCACCCAAACTTTAATACTTTGTACAGCTGTTCTTCTGCCAAAAGGACAGCTTTGATTCCTCTGCAACATTTCACAAGGTTGGAGTGCACAAAGAGAGGGATCCTTGACTATTCTTCTTTCACAACCTCTTTAGATCGTCCAGAATCCTGTCTCCTCTTTTATGCTCTTTTATTCAGCTCAACCAGAAGGTTTTCTTTCTTGCTTCCCTTCTCTCTTTCCTTTGCTCTGCCTTTGTTTCTTTCTTTAATTTAAATACTAAAAGGAAATATTAACATTTTCTATCAGAACAATCTACACAATAAATTCACCATTTTTTTTGTTCAGCTTTATGTTGTTTCCCTTTGCAACCCAAATCCAACCACTGGATTTTGTAGAAATCATGTGCAAGCAAATTTTAGATATATGAACAAGTTTAATGCAACTGAAAAACTTTTCGATGGAAAAACGTTTCAAGAAATAAAAAGAGAACTTTATCTTTGTGGATCACAAAGTCATGCCGGCACCGTTCATTATAGCACCTTCGGCCACTCCCACATAGCTCTGCTGCATGTAAATCACCAAAAGACTCCAAACAAGCTTTAAAATTCAGCCCTGAAGGCCCATAATATTTCACGTTAAACACACCAAATAATGGTCTTCCTATTTCTGTGTGCTTTTTGCTTGAGGTTGCAGCTTGCACCAAAGATCCAATAAAGTTGTTTCAGTTGCAAAATTTCTCTCAGTTGGACCAACCAAAGCTCTGAACCATGGGCTCACCTGGTCTGTTTTTTTTTTTTTTTTAATACAGGTAACACTAATGGGGGAACAATCTGATCAACGATAAACAGACAGGCAGTATTGAAATTCAAAAACCAATAAAAATGAGGGATATTTTGTTGGGCGTGACCCCAAGATGTGTCTATTTGCTCTGGAGATGTTCTGTTTTTCTTATTGTTTTGCTGTAAATGTGGGCCCTTATATTCAGCCCTGAAGGGATTCGAAAGAGCCTCTGTGTTGTCTTATGAATCGGGGAAAACATAAAGCAATTGATTAATCATTAGACAACTGACGGCAACTTACAAAAGTAAAGTATAGATTTGCAAAAATGTTTTATGCAATCTTTATTGTAGCGACAATTAACGGGTTTATTCCTGAAATGGGATTTTTCACACCTTGAATAGATGCACTAGATGCAATTTTCTAACACTTCTCATAGTAAAATTATGCTACTGCACTGAAATATTCATTTATTTTAAAGCTTTTCACACATCTTCGCCGGGGGTGCGTCATGAAGCATCACATCTGTTGTGGAAAGTCCTGACCTTTGCTATCAATGCTGAATTTTTCCACAGTGCTGTTTTATTTGACAGTAACACTTTGAGTATTTTTTTTTTCCATCTGCACTCTGGGAAAGAAAAGAGAACATATTCACCTGGATGTGCACCCAGAGTGACCTACATACAGGGGAGAAGGGAAGACGAAGGAGGCCTGGAGAGAGCAGGAGAGTTCTGCACCACTCTGCTCCAGCTCCACTTCCACTGGTGACCCCGTGGCTATAAATCTGAACCTGGAAGCCTCTATTTGACTTCCTTCTCTCCCCTTTACATTTTGGCACTGAACAGGCATGACTGTCATATTTTAACAAAGGATTTTCACAAAGAA